>NC_090248.1:24024197-24176152 GCF_037325665.1 Littorina saxatilis | reverse complement strand
CTCTCTCTCTCTCTCTCTCTCTCTCTCTCTCTCTCTCTCTCTCTCTCTCTCACCATTCCCTTTCCTTCCGTTTACTCTCACACTGTACCACTCCATGTACCCTCTCCCTCCTCCACTACCCCCACCCCCACCCACTCCAATCCTGGTCTATTGCCGTGTAAAACGATGGTTTTCTCTGCACCCAGCCACTTCCTTAAATTTATTCCGTTATCAAAATAAGTCACGAAAACCCGCCCCTGTGTTTAATCGTACGAAGAAACTGTCGACGTTTATTGTCTTGAAAGTAAGACTCCAAGAAACCCACCGTTTTTCGTGTTTTTCTTTCTTATTTACTTTCTTTCTTTGGATAAATTTGACGGTTAGCGTGAATTCAGCACAGAAAAGGGCAACGTATATTAGGTGTAACATGGAAGGAAAAATTCGTGAGTGTTGTCTACAGCAAGGAAGTACGGTAGGTAGGCGCTTTTTCAGTCCGTTTATTTTCGATACTTTACTTTATTCATTTGCAGCAAACCCGAAGAAACATTGATAAAATTGAAAAGCCTAAAAGCGGTCAGATTACTATCTCAGGCGTTCAATTAAACTATCAAAACTGACTAAAAGTTGTCGCTTTTCGGTGGTGTTCAACTTTGATTAATTAAAACCTGAACATGACACAAAGAAACGATTAAACACGAAGGTCATTTCCAAACAGACACACCGTTATCATTTACAGAGTAAAAAGTAAAAAGTAAATTTTAAGGGGCTTAATTGCCTATATTGGACATGAATTGGTTTATACGATTCGAGTTTTACGCCCTCACGGCTTTTTGATGTTTGCGTGTTTAGGTGGTATCAGCCATCTGCTTTTATGGTAGAATGACCAAGATCTTTAACGTGCCATTGTGGTGACACGGGGGTGGGAGATGGATACCGTCTCTGGGTCTGCACATTAAGTTGACCCGTGTCCGTCCCGGCCCGGATTCGAACCAGCGACCTCTCGATCACAAGTCCAGTGCTCTACCACCTGAGCTACCCGGGCCCCCTAAGACATAACAGTGCTTCCCATACATTGCTGATAGGTTGTACTCACGAGGGTGTAAAGACACACTTATGTTTCTGAATCTCCTTATGTTGTGTTGTAATCAAAACTCTTCAAACATGTTCTCTTCAAACATCACCGGTAGTCTGCATCGGTAACTTGATGAACACCTTTTGAGCCGCTGTTCAAACTAGTTTCTGTATCAGATACATTTCCATTTAGGAATACTAGGACCAACCGTGCATGAATTTGTCAGTATCGACGAGCTTAGTTTTCGAATTCGGTGTTTCAATCTACATTACTATGTGAACTCAATGTATGTGTTGTGTGAAAAATCAAATGACTTGAATGTGTTGAATATGGAAGACACCAGAACAAAGGATGAATGAGTACGCAGGTATGAACATCTGTTTTCATTTGAATTTCCTTTTATTAAAAGAGTATGAGCAGAAAGCGCTGAATTTATAAAACCGCTACGGTTTTTAACGTCAGTTGACGAAGATGCCAATTAACCGCCCATGTTTGTTGAGCAATCTCTGACACGACTTTTTGCTTGCAATCTTGCTATCTTTAACTGAATGTAATTTATTGTTTGGAGATTTAATACTCGTGGGTTTAAGCTCTCCTATTAAGTTCACCGTTGTTAAGCCGCCATTAGAATAATGGGGCTTACTGGATTTGCTCTGTCTGTTTGTTTGTTTGTTTGAGGCGGGCGGGCGGTCAGTCGGTCGGTGTTTGTCGGGTAAGACTTGTATCTCTTGGTCAATTAAGGTCAAATTCTGTGAAATTGTTAGGAATAGGCTGTGTTTTTTGTATGCAAAAAATTACATTCCTAACGGTAGTCAAACGGAAGATATTAGCTTTTAACGCTTTTACAAACCGAGCCAGGGGACGAAACCCACTGACATATGCGGGAATTCCCGCAGGTTACTTCCCTTTCCCCTTTTTGGTTCACTGATCTATATTTTTAGAACAGTGTTTTGGTTTGGCAGCCGCCATGCTTTTGTTCAATTTCATTTTACGTGCTCCGATATTTGGATGCTTCGTTGGGCGGTAACAGTGGAGTTTGTTTTATTAGTGTGTGTGGTTCCGTGGTACGGACTCGTTTGCCAAATAATGTTTTGGTCTTATGTTATTACTAGCATTTTGTTTCTCACTTCGACTCTATATATTCTATAAGAATCAGACAGTGTAAAAGTATTACCATCAACATACTCAGTTTGCTGAAAAATAACTTTGATTTGAGTTATCTCCCTTCCTTAGGAACGTTTTAGAAGATAGTAGAGATTCAGGGCCCAGCTTCGCCCGGGGTGGCCTCAAAAGCATTTGAAGGCATGTGCTGCCCACTGAGAGTGTCACAATATATATTCAATTCCTAATTACATGGTTTTTATGGAATGAGTTACCTCCCTTTCTTGTTTCTATTTGGATGGCGTGGGTTGTGTAGAAGGATACTTTTTATGTTGAATATTTCTTTAGAAAGTATGGGCCGTTCCTGAGTAATATCATTGGTACTGTGAAGGTGAAGTGACGCAAACCCGAAACTGTGCACGTCATTTACTTTGGAAAGAGGAGGTAATGAGTTACTTCCCTTCGGGTCTCATTCGATCTCTGACAGCATGCGAACATGCATTGGATTATTAAGCCGCCTTGTAAAGGGTGCTTACTGGATTTGCTCTGCCTGTTTGTCCGGGTTTCAGGTGTTTGTTTGTCTACCATGTCACCACGTGTAAAGAGCTCGGTCAATATTTTTTTAATTATTTCTTAATTTATTCAATTACTTTTTTGCAATTAATTTTTTCTAAAAATTATTTATTTACTTTTTTTTAATTCTTTTTTTACACTTAGTCAAGTTTTGACTAAATGTTTTAACGTAGAGGGGGAATCGAGACGAGGGTCGAGGTGTATGTGTGTGTGTGTGTGTGTGTGTGTGTGTGTGTGTGTGTGTGTGTGTGTGTGTGTGTGTGTGTTATGTGTGTGTGTGTCTGTGTGTGTGTCTGTGTGTGTCTGTGTGTGTGTGTAGAGCGATTCAGAGTAAACTATTGGACCGATCTTTATGAAATTTGACTTGAGAGTTCCTGGGTATGATATCCACAGACGTTTTTTTTATTTTTTGGATAAATGTCTCTGATGACGTCATATCCGGCTTTTTGTAAAAGTTGAGGCGGCACTGTCACACCCTCAGTTTTCATTAAAATTGATTGAAAATTTGGCCAAGCAATCTTCGACAAAGGTCGGACTTTGGCATTGCATTTCAGCTTGGAGGCTTAAAAATTAATTTATGAATTTGGTCATTAAAAATCCGAAAATTGTAATTAAAATTATTTTTGTATAAAACGATCCAAAATTACGTTCATCTTATTCTTCATCATTTTCTGATTCCAAAAACATATAAATATGTTATATTCGGATTAAAAACAAGCTCTTAAAATAAACATATAGGTATGATATGTTTGGATTAAAAACACGCTCAGAAAGTTAAAACGAAGAGAGGTACAGAAAAGCGTGCTATGCAGCACAGCGCAACCACTACCGCGCTAAACAGGCTCGTTAATTTCATTGCCTTTTGCACGAGCGGCGGACTACGGTCATTGTGAAAAATCCCAGTGCGTTCAGTTTCATTCTGTGAGTTCCACAGCTTGACTAAATGTAGTAATTTCGCCTTACGCGACTTGTTTTATTATAATTTATTGATTTAATTTTTTTTCGGTTTCCCTCCCTCTGTCTGTCTGTCTGTCTCTCTGTCTCCGTGTCCCACCCCCATATTACGAAGGGCGGCTTCTTGACCCCGTTAAGGTCAACACTTGTTTTTTACCACTTCTATACCATCCGACCCTCAGCCCCCCTGACCCCCCATGCCCCCCCCCCCCCCCCCACTCCCCACCCGCTACCCACTTTTGGTTACTTCCCTTTACCTTACATCCTCTCCCACGCAGAGCCTGTAGAGACCACTGCGACAATGGGAAACCTAAGCTCAGTGTGTGTGTGTGTGTGTGAGTGTGTGTGTGTGTGTGTGTGTCACGTGTGTGTGTGTGTGTGCGGGCGTGCGTGCGAGCGTGTGCGTATTTCTCTCTCTCTCTCTCTCTCTCTCTCTCTCTCTCTCTCTCTCTCTCTCTCTCTCTCTCTCTCTCTCTCTCTCTCCCTCCCTCCCTCCCTCTTTCTCTCTCGGTGGCAGAAGTGCGCGGTTCTGTTACACAGAAATGCAGCAGCTGTGCACAGAAAACAGAGGGAAGAGATTTAGAGCAGAATGATGCAACGTTCTTCCGCCTGAATTGCACTAATCCGCTGTGTGAACTTGTTTTGACGCTTTCGGTGCAGTCTGCAGCGACACTGCGCTGGTCGTTGACATACGAGGGGGAGGAGTGTAGGAGGGGCACTCGAGTAAGTCTGTCGCATTACACAGTTCCTGTCGAGCCTGTTTACACTCCCCTAGTATAACTTAGTACACAAGTGGATGAAATACTACAAGTTCACATCACTGTTCATTGGCTATTTCGGCGGCTTGCTTCCCTTTATACAGTACTAGAGGAATACCCGGCTTCGCCGGGGTGAATCGCGAGACAGAGACAGACAGCGTGGCGGTTCATCACAATCACCTCTGCAGGCGAAGTCCTGTCAAACAGGATTGAGAATTTTAGAGCTTATTTCTTAGCCCTATATTATCTGTTGTGGCTTCTCAAATGCCAGAATATACAGGCAGACAAAAGCCGCTAGACCCCATCACAAACAGAACTCTACAATCAACAGGTTTTTTCCCCCACACACACACACAAACACACACACAGAGAAGCCGTATATATATATATGCATATCTGTATCTATAAATATATAGAGATAGGTGAGAGTGTATTTTTCGCGTGGCTATAAATTGATTCGACCTTTTCACTTTGACAGTAAGAACAACTTACGGGTGCAAGGGAAGCGTTCTGGACAGCGCAGTGACATTCTAAAAATAGTCACTCTCAGAAACGGGAATTTGGGGTGAGACAGACAGCGTGGCGGTTCACCTCAATCACCTTTGAAAGGCGAAGTCCTGTCAAACGGGATTGAGAATTTTAGAGCTTATTTCTTAGCCCTATATTATCTACTGTGGCTTCTCACATGCCAGAACATACAGACAGACAAAAGCCGCTAGACCCCATCACAAACAGAACTCTATAATACATAGGTTTTTGCCTACACACACACACAAACACACACACACACAGAGAAGCCGTATATATATATGCATATCTGTATCTATAAATATATAGAGATAGGTGAGAGTGTATTTTTCGCGTGGCTATAAATTGATTCGACCTTTTCACTTTGACAGTAAGAACAACTTACGGGTGCAAGGGAAGCGTTCTGGACAGCGCAGTGACATTCTAAAAATAAATAGTAACTTACAACTGAACGGGAAAGCCACACGAAGGAAGGGAGATAAACGCCAAACACTGGAGAAGATAAGGAAGAGTTACTTATAATGGTGAAATGAACACAAAAACGAACATGAGTTTAGCGCTGCGCGCTGAGAGCACGTGTTGAAATATCTCATCGATGATATTGTGTCCGGGGTGTAGCTGAATACGGTGTCCAAATTTGAAAAAGAACCACCGAGAACTTTGGCGTTGTGATGTGGTGTAGCGGCTATGGTGTGTCGGTATGGGGGCCCGGGTAAGCTGAGGTGGAACCAAAATAGCTGAGGTGGAACCAAAATCGGTTCCGCGCTGCGCGCTGAGAGCACGTGTTGAAATATCTCATCGACCAGGTTGTGTCCGGGGTGTACCTGAATATGGCCACCAAATTTGAAACAGATCCATCGAGAACCTTGGCCGTGCATCGCGGACACACAGACACACGTCGTATATATTACCAGCTATTGTGTTTTCAGCGTAGCAATAGGGTCCGATATTTAAACGAGACAAGTATAATGCCGACGAGTCGAAGACGAGTCGCATTATACTTGTTCGAGTCTAAATATCGGACCCTATTGCTACGATGAAAACACAATAGCGATTATATAGCTATTCTGACATTAAATTCTGTGTTAAAATCATGTTTTTGTCAGCAACAAGTACCAGAATGGTCCATTTCGTTGAGTGCAGACGATGGTTCCCTTTCCGCATGAAGCCACGGAAATAACCGAACATTGAAAAACCCACGGACATGTATTACGGAGAAAACTCGAGATAACCGGATGTTTAGCATTACGTCAATATGCTAGGAATCATATGACGTCATGACGTATCATGCTTGCCTACGTATATTGTATGTTCGAAAGTCTGACTTCTGTTGGGAATTCGCGTGGTGAAGACTGCGGTAAATCTGCAGATGATAAGAGAACAAGGATTGTCTCAGAAGAAACGACTAAATGTTTCAGACCAGTAACTTCATTTCAACATTGCACTATACAATGGACGTTCTATGTGACAGGAGAGTTTGCTGATTTTGTGTTAAACATTGGAGAGATCGTCTGCTAGAATCAGAGATAGGTCGCTTCAGATTGCAGCTTCTGGAAATTTGCTATCGACATTTGTAACTTAGCTTAAAAACATTCCCGAGAAGAATTTCAAGTTTGTAAAGCTGAAAAACATTCCCGAGAAGAATTTCAAGTTGTCAGTGTATGCTGTTGTCGATAGAAACATCGCCGCGTGGTGCAGATGTGTAAACCAGAACCATGCGTCGGCCATTTTACTCAATATGCTTTTGGATGCCATTTTACTCAATATGCTTTTGGATATTGAGTAAAATGGCCGACTTCGGCAGCAATATGCTTTGATGATAGGAAGAGACTATCCAATCACAGCCCCAGAATTCCCCCACGTGTTCATCAGAATAGCTATATATATAGATAATAAACCGTCCACCGTCAGATCGTCGTCCTCCCGAACAAAATCCTTTGTGTGTAATCGAGAATAGAGGATTCTGGGTAGGAAAATCCTTTCATGCAATGACGTCAGCGCCTTTCGGCGATTGGTCAATGCATTCCGTAGCCAGACCACAACATAATGTCGGTCACGCTTGAAATTACCCGGGCTACTTGTTATTGCTTTCGTATACGAAGCGAACGGGGAAACCGACGAGTCGACGAATGCTCGATCGAGAACCCGGGCACGTGGAAGGTATGTTTGCAGTTCAAGTTTTAGTTTTCACGCGTGTGCGTGTGCTTCGTTGGCAGGGTGGTAGTACGTTTTCTTTCAGTGTCGGTGTCACGATTTCATCTTTCGCCTGTTTTTTTTGTTCAGTGTAGAGTTTATACTCGATCAACGAGGCCGAGAATCGAAATCTCACCACGGCGAAAGATGAAAACGTCACACCGGCGGTCTCGACTGAGTCAGTTCAAGTCCCGTAAATGGCAATACTTTTGTAAAACATTTCGTCTCAATTGTTCAACTTTTTTTCTTCTTTTCTGAACTCTGTATTCTTGTATTTTATTCTTTTTGATTTATCCCAAAGGTTTGGAGTCGTGTATTGAAAATCGAATATAGTGCGTAAGTCAGTGCCCATGAACAGCTTTCCCAGAATCCCGTATTCTATTTTTAGTACGGGATATCCCCAAGAAAAGGTCAAAGGACATATGTGTCACCGCGTGTCGACTGATAGTTATGATAGTAGAGCACTTCTATAGTAGTATGATAGACTTCTGCTTAGACGGTATCATAGATAAAGAAGGACATGGTGTTGTGGTGTGTGTGTGTGTGTGTGTGTGTGTGTGTGTGCGTGCGTGCGTGCGTGCGTGCGAGTACTAATAAGCGTGTGTGTGTGTGTGTGTGTGTGTGTGTGTGTGTGTGTGTGGTGTCTGTGTGTGTGCGCGCGCGCGCGCGTGTCAGTGTGCACGCGCGCGTGTAAAATTCGAGCACTCTTTTACATAAAGAGCGAGAACCAATGACATTTGAGATCGTCGGGCAAAATGAATGAAGCCGGAAGCACGGTGTAGGTCTTACAACAGAAATCACTTCAGGGGCATCAAGTTGTGCTAGAATTTTATAACCTGATCAGAAAGATTAGAGACACATAGCAGGGGTGGTGGGTCGTCAGAATTCGGTCACTCTAAAAGCATCAGGCGCTGCACAGGGCTAATAAACGATTTTAGTACGGTCCTAAATAGTATGGTTTACTTGTTTCTACATATAGTACTAGTTGAGCTCTTTGGAATTCGCAAGTTTAAATAAATGTGCACTTTACAGGGAGATCAATACATAACATATGTCCACATTTGCCACATTATTACCTGTCAGTTCAAACAGTGATCGCGACATGTGTTTATGCGCGTCGTATACACGGATTAATGCGGTCGCGGCTTTAAACGGCTTGAATAGCTGTTGAATTCTTTGTTAACCGTAACCTTTTCTGTTTAATTATAATGCCGGTTAACATGACTTGTCTGTGTCAACGTAACTTGATTCGGGAAGTGCAATGCAGCCCTAGTTATGAGGTTAACTGAGAACATTAACTCCGAGCCCAGGGTGAAAAAACGTTCGCTAGTTCGCATGGACTCTTTTTGAACCCTTGCCTTTCTCAGAACACAACACACATCTTGACTGCTCTTTCTCTTTTTCTTTGAAAATAGAAACTAGAACGAGAACCGAGAACATCCTGTAAGGGAAGGGGCCCTATGTTGGGCTTGTCCCTAAGTTGAGCCACCTCTTTTCTTTGTGTACGCTCTTCGAGGCAAAACACATTGTTGTTTTCGAACTGATTTTATTGCAACAATTTAAACAGGTTAGGTGTTCACACAAAATTTTAGTCGGTTCAATTTAAATAACCAAGAGTTTTTTTTCTCAATTTTCTGGTTTGCCTGAAAACAAAGTTTCATTGGGCATACAGCAAAAAGGCTCTCGCTTCTTCTAAGAAGCCATCGAAACAGACACAATACGTTTTCCAAACAAGAATGCAGCCCATTAATTTCCCAGTATCATGCTCATTCTCAGTCTGTTTGGCCGGCTCTGCTAGTGATTTTACGGTTGTGATGTCCGCAGATGTGACTTGGGACACTCCCTTTCTCCTAGGTTAGGCATATTGTATAATATCACCACAGTGAATATTTAGGCCTACAGTGTGATTTTCTTTATTCCGAATGTTTTAGACAGGGTCTGGTGTTACCCATCGTACCTTGCATACCATCGGTTCTTCTTGCATGGATATATACTTGATAATGATTCAACTTCTGGCACATACAGCGCGTGATTTCTTGACCTTTTTTTGTACTAGCTGATCATGAATAATGTGATAGTTACATCAAATTATTTGAGTTTTCCCTTATATATAGCTTGAGTTATGGTTTTATCATACGATTTCGGTAAAGTTTTGTCATTTTGTTGTGTTCTTGTGCTAGAATATTGTATTGTTTGTGTTAAGAACGTCGGAGTAAAGGTGTCTCAACTTAATAACTCCTTCCCGTTACAGGGACATGTTTCAAATGTTGTATTCAACAAAAACATTATTTTCTCTGCTTTCCATAATCAAAACGTGCTGACACATTTTAGTGTTACTTCTTAATCTTCTTGTTACTGTTGCATTAAAATCTGGATGGAAGGTGCGGAACTTGCCCAGAAACGTTCAGAGTTAGGGTGGCCAACATAGGGCCCCCTCCCTTACAGGATTTTATGGGTTAAACGAGTAGAGACGGCAATAACATGCGGACGACATTACCAGAATGACTTGGTGAAATTAAACATTTTTCTTTTAAGAACGTCTGAAGGATTTCCTACACAAAATCACCAACACCTTGGGATTTAAATCTAACTTACTGTTTGGCCGATGACCTAGCCTTTTCCCTGGCGGTGAGTTGTTGCCAGGAAGAGTTTTGGGACTATCGGATTTTCCCGGATGCTATTCTTTTGAAAAAGAGAAGACCATCAGCTCAAGCCTTCGTACACAATGTCATTCATGGACGCCGCCGCACTCGCGGACAGACTAACAGACCGACAGACAAACAGAAAGACGACATACAGACGTCTCTACCCCTCTCTCTGACTGTCTGTGTGTCTCTCTGCCAGGCTGCCTGTCTCTCTGTGTCTCTGTCTCTCTTGCTCTCTGTCACTCTCTCTGTCACACTGACACACTGTCACACACACACACACACACACATACACACACACACACACACACACGACAGTGACACACACTCACACACACGTACACGTACAAACATCCACATACGCACGCATGCACGCACGCACACGCACGCACGCACGCACGCACGCACGCACACCGCACACACACACACACACACACACACACAAACATCCACATACGCACGCACGCACACACTCGCACACACACATGCACACACGTGTGACAACACACATCATGCGGCACACACACACACACCGCGCGCGCGCACCCAACACAAGCGATCGCTTAAAAACACTGACACAAACGCATGCTTCACAGAAGCCGACGATGATATCTTGACGGTATTTGAGCAGTCTGGGCCGGGATGGCTTGCATTGATGAGGTATGACTTTTCATTGGACATATGAACGGTTTCCGTTTGTGTTCAGTCTTCATAAAAAAAAACACCAGTCAGTCCCTTACAAACGGAATTTAAACAGTCTGTTTGACCAATTGACCTATTTCCTTGCTTGTGAACAGGAAGCTTTTTGGGACTATCGGTTTTTCCCGGATGAAGATCAAAAGAGCAGCCCAAGCTCAGACTTACATTCACTGATGTACACCTGGGGAAAGGCACCGAGACACAATACGCGTAGCCTCGGGTTTCGATCACTTTTACAAACGCGCGCACGCGCGCACACCGTGCACACACGCGAGCGTGCACGTATACGCACGCACACACACGCACGCGCGCACGCGCGCGCACGCACCCACACACACACACACACACACACACACACACACACACACTCAGTTACACACACTCTCACACACACTGACACAACCTCACACACATACATAAACAAACACAGACACACACACACACACACACAATGGCACACACATACACACTGGCACACACATACAAACTGGCACACACACACACATACACGCGCACATACTCACACACATAGCATTGTGAATTGAATGATCATCGAACATTGCTATCTGTTCATGAAAAGTGCGGCAAAACTCTATTCTGGCCCCTAACACGTTGCTCTCTTTCACTTGGCCACAACCGATCACAAGAAAGCTCAGGCTTACTTTACAGGCTTACTTATTTTCGTCGAATAATAAAAATGTTTTTTCAGCATTCTTCGAAAAGTTCAATTAATCTAGTAGGAATGACGGTAGTGAGAAAGGTAGCAAATCAGGATCAAATTTCGATTGCGATCGCCCGAGTTGGTACATTTCAAATTGGATATGAAACCACTTAGTGTGCTTTTTTTTTACTAGCAAGCAGGAAGTCCTCATGTATCGCTATAGGTTTGCTGACGCAGCAGATTTTTTACACGTCTATGTTCTGATTGTTTGTTGTCTGATGACATTCTGATACATCCTGAACTCAGGTCAAAGTGAGTTTGGCTCATTCTCTCCCTGACAGGATGCCTTGAGTTTCCTTGTCTGGCAAGGAAACCGATTTTTTTTTATTTTTTTTTTATTTTTTTTACATATTTAGAGCTTTTTGTAATGTATTATTTATATAAGCAGATTCGCGATCGTCGATAATGATTTTTCATGGTGTTTAGTAATTTTTAAATTACAAAGGAATTGATATGCAAGACAGTTTCAAGCGAGCTATTTTTCGCGGCTGTATTTATTGTGCAAACAACTCTAAAATATATGGGAGATAACTCTGTATTTTTGTTTTGATAGATTCGCGTTGGACTGTAGCGTCCGGTCAGGGAGAGAATGAGCCGAACTCATTTTGACCTGAGTTCAGGATGATTCTGATAAGCATCGCTCCACGGCTATTGCCAGTTGTCTCTCTGACCGGACGCTACAGTCCTACGCGAATCTATCAAAATAAGAATACAGAGCAAGGACTTCTTTGTAGTCCTTGATACAGAGTTATCTCCCATATGTTTTTCGCGAGCACTGATCTAAATTTGAGATCAGTGTTCGCGAGACGAAAATGATTGCAGATTGGCCGACTTCGACAGTGATCTCCGTTCTGTTCTTCACAGTTATGATAAAGTCATCGTTCTAAGGTCAAAACAAGTCGAAATGTTGGGACTGCTGCCGGAAGGAGACCGTAATATATGGTTTCATCACTGTCAACTGGTTACAGAAAAAATCGTCTGCTCCAGTGAGCGCCGAAACCACCGAAACGGTTGATTATCACGTGGCACTTTTGCCATATTTAGAGTTGTTTGCACAGTAAATACAGCCGCGAAAAATAGCTCGCTTGAAACTGTCTTACATATCAATTCCTCATTCTGATAAGCATCGCTCCACGGCAATTGTCAGTTGTCTCTCTGACCGGACGCTACAGTCCAACGCGAATCTATCAAAACAAGAATACAGAGTTATCTCCCATATGTTTTTCGGGAGCACTGATCTAAATTTGAGATTAGTGTTCGCCAGACAAGGAAACTCAAGGCATCCTGTCAGGGAGAGAATGAGCCGAACTCATTTTGACCTGAGTTCAGGATGGTCTGAATACTGATGATGGTTCCTGCCTATGAGGGACTGTCGTTGATACGTCTTCGCTGAATGTTGTGGCGGTAGTTTGAGCTTATATAGTAGGCAGTGCGTGTTTCGCTACCCCCGAGTCTTTGTCTCTGTTTCTCTGTCTGTCTGTCTGTCTGGAGAGACAGAGACAGAGACAGATAGACAGAGAGAGTGATGACTTGAGGTTTTATCCGAGTTCTGCCTCGTTATTAGCCATTGAGTATAACTGTTTTATCATCATTGCTTTGTTGTTGTTCTTTGGCCATTTACGTTGATTGACTTGTTACACATCGACATTGATAGTTTTATTCTTCTTCTTCTTCGTCGTTCGCTATATAGTTTTATTATAAGAACCTTTTCTAATTCCTATTAACTCGATGTTCTTTAACTATATTTATACATAAATGCATACTGTAAAGCAATATGCATTGTTAGAGGATCTTCTAGTAGCAGTGTCCAAATGTCAAAGCTGCTTTTCCCAGTTTTACGTAAGAGACCGACTGTATATTGTGTTATTGTATTTGTCAGACCTGATTGTACCAAGTCCCTACACATGTTGTAATGCGCTTAGAGCCAAATATTTTTGTTTTTTGTAAGGGATAGGCGCAATATAAATACACTTTATTATTATTTATTATTAAGTGTATATCTAACACGGTCTTCGGTTGTATGATGTTTTTGAACTTCTCTTTCACGCCGGCATTAATTTTTCTTCTTCATACTAGTACCCAGCTGCATTCTGACGAGGAAAAGGGTCGTAATATTTCCGAAACCTTGACGTTGTTTAAAAACTCTTCAGTTCCAAGGGTGTGCTCTTTTAAACACATTTTTTAATGTTCTTTTATCTACAGGGGGATGTTGCGAGAAAGGGAGAGAAGGGATGGGTTGAGAGACGGAGAAAACAAATTCAGATAATTTATCGAAAGACTTGAATTCCTGATACTAGGACTCGGAGATCAAGGGCAACTTAATTTTATGTTTTATGATTGCCTGTATTACATGGGCACGTATGACACACTATGCCAGCCGAAGTAATGTCCTCATAACTCATAACTCATAACATTTTATTGATCCAACAAAGGAAATTAATTTAGTCATCAGCACATATAGGTCATTAATTAATAACTATAATAGAATAAAAGAAGAAAATTCATAAAACCCATGATATAAAAATACCATTTTTTCTTGCACACCTGACACACCGACACACCAATACACATGCATACATGCCTACATACATACCTACATACATACCTACATACATACATACATACATACATACATACATACATACATACATTCCATGTTAAAGTGTAGTTAAGAACATCACAGTAATTATATCATTGTTTGAATTAACAGATAAGTTTTTATGTAAATGATGATAACAACAATCCATAATTAACGCTATTGCACTACCAAGGAAGAGACCAACCAAACACATAAAAACCAATAACAGTAATCATCATCAGTTATCACAGGTATCACAGTAGATTAGCCATCAGGTAGTTAGACTCAATTGGGCAAAATATAGTGTCAACACCATCACAACAAAGGCTGGGCTTGGCGCAACGTGTATGTACTTGTCTTTAAACGATCCTGGATAACTTGTCGCATGCGGATTCACTTTGTGCAACTGTTGTCCTGGTGTGGCGCAATTTCAGTTTTGTCAAATCCGCTGTAGCTTTTTTTATGTCCCAAAATCCGATGTCGGATTTTTGTTTTTACAAAATCCACTTTTGCATTTAGTCACAAAATTCGCCTTCGGTGACACACACACACAAAAATACCCACTATAACTAAAAATCAACACCCTTTAGCCCTAATGTTAATCGTCTTTCGTCATACCGCCCTGAACATTTTTTTTTTACTGAAGGACTGTGCAGCAAAGAGTAGACTTCTAAACGAAACGGGATAATTCCTGTATTATTGACAAGCCAAAAGTAAGGTATTTTATTTAACGTATTGTGTTGCGGCGGCAGAAGCAAGAACTTTGAAATTTGAACATGTTCAAATGGTGTTATGTTTTAAATCGAGAATAATAGGCATCGACTATTTGTAAATACCAACCTATGTGTTTTGTTTTGTTTATTTCTTTGTTTATTTCATTTTTTCATTTTTGTTGTTGTTGCTTGTAACATGTCGAAAGCGGATTTGTTGTTGTTCTTCTTACCGGATCGTCAGTGCTGTGAGGTGAAAAGGTCCCTCCGTAAAGAGTACCACACCCTTTCTGTCCTAGATTTCTTCGTTTCACAAACAATATACCTTTCCAGACAGGTTTGACTAGTTGGTCAAGATCAGTGGGCGGTTTATGATAATGTATACACTTAGCTTTGGAATTTCTGTTTCACACGGCCGTCTGACTTACGTTTTGTGAAGGCTTGTCACATTTCAACTATTTTGAACAGGATGAAAGTCGCTTGTTCATTTCAATGCTTGTTATTCTCTCAGGTGCCAGGAGAAAGGTTCCGTACAACTCTCGCTTGCTCTATTACACATGTCGTATGCATAGAGAGCGATTACTTCCCTTTGGTTATTTGATATAATTATTGCTGCGGTAAGACTAAGAGTGGTTCTGTCGTAGACATGTTGCTGTAAGACCGCTTATTAACACACATGATAGTGCTGAGCCTTCGCCAAAGTTTCATTTTCGCAAAATTGCTTCAGATTCAGAGTATTTCCTGTAATTAGACGAACGAGGAAGGAACTTTTCAGTTTCCGCGACTGGAGAGTTTTGGTTTGGCAGACACCGGCATTTGAATGATGGTCAGGACAGCGCCACACCGTCATTTTCAAATATTTTTGCAAGTATGTTTTCTCGAAAGGACGACTGTGTTTGTGGAAAGTAACCGAGGATACAATCGTTGCAGGCAAAGGCAAGGCATACAGTTGGGAAAATGCAATCTTTTGTGGGGGAAAGATGACTTGCAGCGCTTCAGTTTCATCTCAGGACGTTCAGTGACGTGACGAGTGAGTGCGTGCGCAGGGATACAGAGCCTAGCATGCATGTAGTCACTTCTTTCTGTGTGGCCTGCATAGCACAATTGGTTCAATAAGCTTACTGCCGTTTGACGATTTAAAAAAAAAGTGTTTGTTTTGTCAATTATAATAGTCTCTCCACGGTTTTTGTTGTATTCAAATGATGGGAAAATCGCCGTTTAACTTGTTTGTAACCGTCTGAAAACAAACAAACAAACAAACAAACTCGCCCGCAGAATAAGTTTAAGAAGGACACAATAAAGATAGTGACTGCTCTATTTACTAGTACTAAGTAGTAGTGCTTGCGCGCGTTGGTCAGTTGCTCGTCCGACGTCCGATGACATGAAAAGCGGTGTTGTAGCGGTCAACTGAAAACACAACAGCAAAACAACAACAACAACAACAGCAACAACTCGCCAGCATGTTAAGTTTAAGCAGGCCAACCAAAAGTAGTGACTATTTTCTAGACTTTATTTCCCTGAGCGAGCGCTTGTTGGTCGTCGGACGTCATGACATCAAAAGCGCTGTAATTAAGTTATCTTTCCTTCCTAGTGTCGACAAAAAACAACAACAACAAAAACAAACAAAACACCCCTTCTGTTCACTTGAAATACACCATTGTATCGTATGTACACAAAAATAGATTCAGGCCATTATAGACCAGTCATCGCAAGCAGTTTGTGGTTTTAGTATTTCTCAAAATTCAAGGTCATAGAGGCAACACTTCTAGATATGATGTTTTTCAGTGAAGTGGTTTTGTTTTAAACTAAAGGATGTCATTCACTTATTATTTCTGTGAAACTTTCTGCTGCGGCATTATAATATTTAAGGTGGATGCAAATGAAATATGCCATATGGTAGAAATCAATCAATCAATCAATGAGGCTTATATCGCGCATATTCCGTGGGTACAGTTCTAGGCGCTCTGCAGTGATGCCGTGTGAGATGAAATTTTATACGGCCAGTAATTGCAGCCATTTCGGCGCATATTTACCTTTCACGGCCTATTATTCCAAGTCACACGGGTATAGGTAGACAATTATTAACTGTGCCTAAGCAATTTTTGCCAGGAAAGACCCTTTTGTCAATCGTGGGATCTTTAACGTGCACACCCAATGTAGTGTACAGGGGGGGGGGGGGGGGGGGGGGGGGAGTTCAGACACCGAAGAGAGTCTGCACACAAATTTGACTCTGAAATAAATTTCCGCCGAACCTGGGATCGAACTCACGCTGACAGCGGCCAACTGAATACAAATCCAGCGCGCTACCAACTGAGCTATATCCCCGCCCCAAATGACAACCCGACGCTGTATAAGCCTCGTTGTGAAAAGTTTTCAAGAAATTGGCCAAAATAAGTTGTTCTTTGCTCGAATCACGATTTAATTGTACAATGCTTTTCATAATTGAGTCATGGTAGCTGTTTTAATACGCATTATTTAATATGCGCCCACTATGCAAGCATTTCTCAGTGATAATGCTGGTAATATTACTGCAAAAGCTGCTGACAAATTCTAAGAAATATACTTGTCAAGACAAACACACACACATGTGGCAGACATACCTACATTACGCACACACAAAAGAGGGGAAAATACAAGAAAGAAATATAAAACAAACAAACAAATAGCAATGTCTCCAAAAAAACACAATTCCAGTGAGTGCATTCTATCGGCACACAGTCTTTCGCTGAATGCCTGTTAGATTTTTGAGAAAGACTACAGTGAAACGTTCTGTTAACCTAAATTTGAGCTCTTTTGTCGTAAATATTTCCTGAAATGTGTTAATGATAGTAATACAAATTATTTGTAGAGAAATAGTGAGTAAGACTCTCCATATAATATTGACATGAAAAGGGTCTGTTCACAACAAGATTGACCCAGATTCACGACAGTTTTCCGAAAAAGTGTTATTTTCCGTTTGCATAGATGCATCTTTTTAGTGTGCGACTCTAGTCCTGCGTCCACTATTTGAGCTTGAAAGTAAGAGTTTTTGCGGATTTTTTACAGTTGTTGTTGTTGTTGTTGTTGCATGTTGTTTTTGTTGTTGTTGGTGGTGGTGGTTAGTTTTTGTTGTTGTTGTTGTTGTTGTTGTTGTTGTTGTTGTTCTTCTTCTTCTTCTTCTTCTTCTTCTTCTTCTTCTTCTTCTTCTTCTTCTTCTTCTTCATATTATAGTGGAAGTATAGGTTTTAGTAATGACATGTTGTCGCGCATGAGACCGAACACAAAAAACACACACACACACAAAACAAAACACTTCGCTGTTGTTCTTCATTATCAACAGCAACCTATCTTGTACATGTACAGGCATGACAACTCTTTCAACAGCCCTTCAAGGACCACCTTTATCTCTCTGCGGTTTTGTTGGTATCACTAACACCACTATCGTAAGATGATATGTAGGGGTTTCTGATAGCAGTTTTCGGGAAAAGCACAGATGTTCCACGTATACCCAAAGGGAGACACTTAACGATACCATGTTTTGTCAATCCAAGATTTGAATTGAGCGTCTCGGTGCGATGAACAGCCCTGTTTAAGCCCCTACCGTGTTGTACTTTGCTTGAGTTCATTTCAATGTGTTGACAAATAAGGGAAAGAATTTAGGATTTAAATCATATAATCGTTAAATGTATGCTGCGTGCATGTACAGCAAATTGCTTTGAGTGTTACTAGCTGTATGTATGAGTTACTGTGTGTGTTTGTGTTTGTGTGCGTGTGTGCGTGTGTGTGCGCGCGTTTGTGTGTGTGTGTGTGTGTGTGTGTGTGTGTGTGTGTGTGTGCGTGCGTGCGTGCGTGGGTGCGTGCGTGTGTGTGGGCGTGCGTGTGTATGCGTGTTTGGAAGGGTATGTTCGTGATCATAAACCCTATGAAATTCATCTGAAGGCACAAAGTCAGATTCGTTGGCGATGTTGTCATGATGATCATTATAATGATGATCATGATAATGATCATTATAATGATGACTATGATCAAGAACATGATGCTCATCATCATCAAAATGGTGAAGTTGCGCTTTTACCAGACAGGTATGGATGGTTTCAGCGTGGCAGCAAATATATAACTCATTAAATTCTGCGGAACACAGAAAATGAAAACAGGTTTCTCGCAAAAGGAACGGTTGTTGAGCCACATGATCCATCCGCGGCAAGTTGATTTCCTTGTTAAAGATTCCTCATATGATTATTTAAGCTTTTTTTCGTAATGATAGGCTAACAGCCTTACTTATTTTCAAACTGAGCATTGAAGCCAACAAACAAACACACACACGAACAGACAAACATGCAGTGAGTTTTCTTTTACCAGCCATTCAAGAGAAAGAAAAAAAACCACCAAGCTGCCTCTGAAAGTAAAAATAACGTGTCGGTTATAAGGTCGTCGTCTTATCTGACTATAATCTACTAACGTAATGAGTTTTTTTGATGCTTGTCATTCAGTTCAAACATCCAACTTTGTGATGGTGATGGCGATTCGTTTTCTTGGAAATTATGTGGCTGAGGTTGTTTCGGACTCTTCTTTCTGTTGTGTCTTTTAATGTCAGCAATGTCTTATTTTGTTCTTAAATATTGGACTTGCCCGGACAGTGTCCGCGTGACCCCAATTGAATACCAATTGTCTTAGTCATGACATTTTTTTCTCAGAAAATGTGCTGTTAGTTCTTTCGTTTTTGACTTTCGTTCCCGTCAGCCATGTTGGTTTCAAAAGATTGGACCGGTCCAGGTCGACACTTTTTTGTTCCATGTCTAACTGAAAGCTCTATGTTTTTATTGCACCCTTTTTTTTCTTGGAAAGTTTGCTGTTGCCCTTGTTTTCATGAAGTTTTACATTCGAAACTCAGTAGTATTTTGTCCACGTCAGCCTTGGTCTTTGTTTCAAAATGTCTGGACGCTATATTGAAGATGCCAAAGTGTAAAGAATTGAAAGTCTGTGGTCGGTGTTTTCTTCGGGCTTTGCAAGCTAAGGCAAGTTAAGTTGTTTCTGCTCACGGTAGCTCTATGTGTACTGCTTTTAAACACGTCTCTCTGTCTCTCTCTCACACTGTATCTCTGTCTGTCTCTCGCTCTCTCTCTCTCTCTCTCTCTCTCTCTCTCTCTCTCTCCCTCTCCTGGGCCTTTGGCTTATCTGAGCTACAAACCGAAAGTTCTCCGAGGACGCCAGGGAGGACGTTTTCTTTGAATTGTTGGAATCAAAAGTGAACTGAAAGACGTCATCGCTTGCCGCAGCCGTTTAAGGACTCAACTGAAAGTGGAGCGATTTGGACGTTTGAAGTTTCGTTTCTGCAAAACCGACGTCACCAATATTCTTAATTCTGGAATCCAGCCACAAGAATGACGAAAGGTTCCGATCGCCTTCCTTTGTGTTGTTCTCAGGGGTAATTTTCTTCGGAGGTCGGTCAGACTCATTGCAATTTCTTGCAAGACTATTACGCCGTGCTCCTGATTTCTTCGCAATCTGAGATGACTGAGGTAAATTATGTCAGTACTAGTAGATCATAAATGCAGCGCACTTTTCCTCTGTTGCTCAAGTTTATTCTGTTTAAGCTTTTAGCCCAATGAAGCTATCAAGACCTTTTAAAATAGATCTGAGAAAGATGGGAGAGGAATGCATGGGAATGAAGGTAATACATAATTTACAACATTTGCAAAGAGAAAACGAGCAATAGGTTTGAGCGTTATGAAAAGAAATTGTAAATAGATAAAATAAACAATTAGACAAAAAAAGTTTCAAAAAGAGGAAGCCTAAAAATCTACAAGATCCAATATAGTTTCGCGGCAACGCCAGTATCTTTCGTGAGGTGGCTCCTCTCAGTTATATCCTGCCAAAATCTTTTAGTTGGTGAGTATGTGAGAGGCTGCATGATCGAGAGGGCATGAGTGAATATTTTAACCGAAATAATTGTAAAGTATACTGCATGTCAAAAACAATAGGATGTCCGAGTTTTGTATGTGAGAGAGTGCGTTATCGAGAGTACAAGAGTGAATATTTATTATGAAGAAATCGGCTGTGCAAATCTCAAATGTACACTGAGGAATTCATTTCGGGTCGATAGTTCTTTATACTCAGATGCTAAAGAATCATAGGTGTGCGCTATTGTAGAATACCGTGAAATACGCCTGGGGATATGTCTTCATATCCTCATAACTTGCTTGATAAGGCCTTTTATCCGAAATATATTTGAAAAAAGTGTGAGAGCGATGTTTGACCAGAGCAGATTCAGAATCCATAACCTACAGCCGGCGGAAGCCCCAGGCTGCGGGGTTTTGGCGCGATTATTCCGAGGCCAAAACTGAAAATAAGTAATTAACACTGTCGATTAACATTGTCGCTGTGAATTACACAGAAAGCGTGCTAATTGAAATATTCGCGTGAAAATGATAACTGGCGCTGGTAAGCCGTCATAGCTACTTTTTTGCGTATAGGAAGACTCAAGCATGCGTCACGTGCTTACTGTTCTATTGTTGCCCACCGTTGGCAATGAGCCAGGAATGACCATTAACTCGTGGTCGCTTCCACTAGAAGCCACGGGGCTTTGTCAAGGAACGATAACAATATAATTATGAAGAACAAAACTGTGAAATGCTCTAGGGGACGTGACTTCCTTGTTATGGCTGTGTATGTGTCACAAAATACTAAGTAGTGAATTCCAGGACTGTTTTGACTGGAATGGTCCGCTGTGATGCGATACGGTTCGCGAAAGGGCAAAGGTGAATGGAATAAACAATAAAGAAATTGGCTTATTGATAAGTATTGTTTCAGATTCAGTACGTATTATTTAAAGTGGTTATCATGCGTGTTGGTAGCGGGTTGTGAGACTGGACAAAATGACGGTTGAAAACTGATGCTACTCAAGGACGGTACTCTCTGGATCACCGTGTTTTTTGGTGGGTTTTGTCTTTGACCCACTGCGTAGAGATAATACATCAGGTGTGTTTGTACATGTGTGTGCGTGTGTGTATGTGTGTGTGTGTGTGTGTGTGTGTGTGTACGTGTGGGGGTGGGGGTGTCCGTTATTACATGTGTGTGTGCGTACGTGCGTGCGTGCATGCAAGTGTGTGTGAGACGTTCCTATAGGTTAACCAGGACTTCGATCAGTCTTGACAGGTCTGCAGGTCAAAGTCATTCGCACCTTATTTTTTTTTTACCACCTTCGTCCGGTTAGGTCAGTTTCCGGGTAAGGAAATTGCTGTTTCAGACAGGTTATTCTCCGAAAAAAATCATAGCTATAAGGGCACACACCCTGTTTCTGGCTTTGGAAGAAAAAGGTTCAAAGGAATTCACCCCAAGTATGTTTTTACTACAATTAACGCTTCCTGGTAGTTCCTTGTGGGATCGACATTTGAAAACGGGATATTGTTCAAAAATGGAAAAAAGGGCGAAAATGAAATCTATGTACCCATGACAGTATCTTAAAGATACATGATCCCAAATCCTACATGTATTCTTCGTCAAAGTGCAAGGAGGGAGATGCGGAAGGAAGGAATTATGATGCAATGAAAGCGTCACTTCGAACACACAAAAAGCTACATTCCGAAAAAGGGGGATGAACGGGGATCGTGCGTGTCTGCGGGAGCATGTGTGTGCCACTGAGATATATAGCACACAAATCATCACATGAAGATCAAGGGGCCTGATCAAGCAGCTTATTAGCCTCAGTCAGAAATCCTGTATGATTTTTGTTTTGTTTTTCTGCGTATTTGCCTTTTCAACAACAACGATGAGAGTTCCCATTGGTTTCATTCTGCGCAGGTGTGCTTAACACATGTGGCACGTTAGTGTACGCGGATAGAGAGAGAGAGAGAGAGAGAGAGAGAGAGAGAGAGAGAGAGAGAGAGAGAGAGAGAGAGAGAGAGAGAGAGAGAGAGAGCTGTCCTGTCTCAAATGGACTTAAGGCTTCATTAAACTCCTAAATACCTCATCAACAATATTTTCAAATACTTCGCGCATAAACCATTATTTTTGGAGAAACAGAACGACAAAATGTCGGGCTGCATTATCTGTAAAGTGATAATTACCTTTGGGTTTATGATGATTACTTGTGTCCGCAATATTGCACCAGGTTCGCTCGTAGGCATTTTTCAAAAGATCATGAACTGTTGCCCAATGCAAACATAACGCTGTAATTGTTCTGCTGATACTTTTTGTGCTTCAAGTCGGAATGTTCAGTCGTCATTTAAACCACAAGTATAATGATTATATATGGGTGCTGGTAAGGAGGTGTGGGGGGGGGGGGGGGTGGCATGAGTTTTGCTCGTGCCTATTTATACGAACGCATTGTTGGTTGGTCGGAGGCGTCGCCATTCGGAGATCAATAATAGTGTCAGATGCATCTGTGCCGCCAAGAAAATCGGTCGTAAAACGGGAGGTGTCGTTATTGGGAGGGGTCGCTATGGGAGATTTTACTGTATTAGAAGTAGTAGTATGCAGGAGAGTACAACCCACGCCCACGCGGGAGTGAGATCGTTTGAAATCAAATTTAGCAAACACTTTTTCATCTGATGTCATCGACTTCGATGGATGACAATTCGATCTTTCTCGGTCAAGTGCCAGTTGCACCTATTATTCTCTGTGGCGCTTCCTCATAGTCAAGCTGAAATTCCCGTTACCTATTGGCGCGTTGTGCATGATACACAATTATGCAAAATGTGATTGCAATCACCCGACGCTTCGTCACAATCATGCGATCTCTCTCTTTCCATAGGCCCAGAACGATGGCTGTTTTCGTGAAAGACTGAGAGAGACAATGACAATTCCTTATTTAACGAGGGTAATAGAATAAGCAGTGGTTTGCTTTTTTTACTTCTGGCCCTCGCCCTAATATTACCGTATTTTACGGACTGATAAGGCGCAACTTTTTTTTCTCAATCTTGACCCCTGCGGCTTATTGAACGGAAGCGCTTTGTGTGTTGTTAATGCCTGGGTCTCACATATACGATTTGTCGGAAGTGTCGGGGATAGTTAAGTCGGCTAGGTCGGAAGTGTCGGATGCAAATTCGGCTCCAAATTTCACTCCCGACCTGTCCTTACGACTGATCCGACCATGTAGCCGACAACCACCCGACTTTAGGGCCGACAAATCGGACATGTGTCCAGACACTTCCGACTGCAGTAACGACAGGCCCGATTACTAGCTGAAAAACTTCCGAACAATAGACGACTCTCACGACCAGTGTAACGACTAAACCGACTAGCTAACGACTGTCCTAACGACAAATCAGACACCATTACGACTAATCCGAACGACACAATGCTACCGACAAATCCGACCACCCTTACGAGTCTTCCGACTACCGTTACGACTAATCAGAATCGCCTTACGACTAAACCGACACGCTTACGACAACCACCCGACAAATTTCTATTCGTCTGAGTCGGGAGGCTCAGTTCAAAACAGTCTGAAGGGCCTTCCGAACTAACCGACTTTTCAAAAACAAAATTGCTAATTCTCACGAACTCTCCGACCTCTTCCGACTTCCAGCCGACTACCTAAAGTCGGGTGACATTCGTAGATGTGAGACCGGGGCATAAAATAGAAATCCCTGGCCAAGTTTCATCTCAGACATCAAAAAGACCGCCTGAGTACCAGTCAAACAACTTGTGATAATGCATGTTTCAGCTACCAGAACTACCCTGGCCAAGTTTCTTCTCAAGACATCAAAAAGACCCCCCCCCCCCCCCCCAGGTTAAACTTCCCCATAGGTTAAACTGGGTCACTGACCCGATGCAGGGAGTGCTAGCCTACCCTGGCCAAGTTTCCTCTTAATACATCAAAAAGACCGCCCCCCCCCCCCCCCCTATAGATAAAACTGGGTCATTGACCCCGGGGAAGAAGGTCCTGTCTGTAAACAAGGCCACCCAGCATCCTGACCTCAGGTCAAAATGCGTTCGGCTCATTCTCTCCCTGACAGGATGCCTTGGTTTTCCTTGTCTGGCGAGGAAATCGATTTTTTTTATTTTTTTTTTTACATATTTAGATCTTTTCGTAATGTGTTATGTATATAAGCAGATTCGCGATCGTCGATAATGATTTTTCATGGTGTTGTGTAATTTTTAAATTACAAAGGAATTGATATGTAAGACAGTTTCAAGCGAGCTATTTTTCGCGGCTGTATTTACTGTGCAAACAACTCTAAATATGGCAAAAGTGTCACGTGATAATCAACTGTTCCGTCGCGATATAACCTTCGTGGTTGAAAACGACGTTAAACGCCAAAGAAAGAACTTGAAGAAAGAAAGAAATCAACCGTTTGGTTTCGGCGCTCGCTGGAGCAGACGATTTTTTGACAGTGATGCAACCATATATTACGGTCTCCTTCCCAAAATTTCGACTTGTTTTGACCTTAGAACGATGTCTTTATCAAAACTGTGAAGAACAGAACGGAGATCACTGTCGAAGTCGGCCAATCTGCCATCATTTTCGTCTCGCGAACACTGCTCGTGCACAACATAATTATGGGAGATAACTCTGTATTCTTGTTTTGATAGATTCGCGTAAGACTTTAGCGTCCGGTCAGAGAGATAACTGAGGAGAGCCGTGGAGCGATGAGTATCAGAATGGGCCACCCAGCTGTCACAAAGGACCTGCCTTTGACTGCACACCAGTGTACCAAATTAAAACAAACGCTATCAAGTTCTCGATGCGTGCACCTGCAGAGAGAGAGAGAGAGAGGGGGGGAGAGAGACCACCGGTGGAGAGACGGAGAGAGAGAGAGTATAGGACTCAGGTGCCTGTCTTTTTGTGTGTGTAGATTTTCGCGGGCTCGGTGCAGCTGCTATCTTATTTCATAACTTTCATTTTAACCTCTAACGGTTAGGTAGAGAGGTGCACGCATCGACAACTTGATAGCGTTCGTTTTTATATGGTCAACTATCGGCAGGACCTTGGTGACCGGCGCCTGTGGCCGGACAGATGGAGAGAAAAAAGGTATGGAAAGGTGTCTTGAGGCTTCGTTCACAGGTTCTTGGATCATCCAAACAGTTTTACTTACTCCTAATCGTTCCATTCGTAAGACTTCGTTCGGCTCAGTTGAAGATGAGTTTATCCCGCCTGTGTGTCTCGGTCTGTTTCATCTCGGTTTTCAAAGCGGCGGAGAAAAGATTTGAATTGAATTATGAACAAGCTGTCACTGAACATGCATTAAACTGAAAGTATGGCTGATTTTACTGAGTTTTATGTTTGTGTTTGTGCACTAGTCTCCACAATGTTGATTCAGCCGTGTTCGTATTAAATGTGTAAGCTTAATTCGTATCATGCTTTGCCCACTGGCTGTGTTTGGCTAATTGGCTTCTTTAATTTTCAAGATATTCAAAGGCATACCCACCCATGGTCATCTTAGGCAAATTTGATCGTTATTATTTTTATATAACCTCTCAGTGGGCCCCCTCTCAGTCTCTGGTCATTATAATCATATAACTTATCAGGTGCAACTATTTGCACTTCAGTTATCTACCATCAGTTCAGCGAGTAACAGACTATGCTGCACATTGTACCTTGGGTCCTTAATTAAATAGCTGAATTTCGTGCATAAGTATGCTTGCCGGGTTTTTTTTTCTCCGAGTGTCAACCATACATTTTATTTTTATTTATTTATTTATTTACGAGGATTTATATCGCGCACGTATCTCACCACACAAGGCGACTCAAGGCGCATGTTACCTATTAATGCCGTGTGAGATGGAATTTTTTACACAATATATCACGCATTCACATCGGCCAGTAGATCGACTGCCTTTAGGCGCTGCATCCACCTTTCACGGCCTATTATTCCAGGTCACACGGGTATTTCAAACCTTAGTGGCAAAATGTGTACACTGATGTAACGGTACCTCCTATTCAGACTTTGTCGCGTGACCAAGGTTTCTTCCGCACAGACTGTAGTACATGTAGATGTCTTACGGAACCGGAGTAGGATAGCAGCAGACAGGAATGCGTGAGACACTGCTTCTGATACATATCTAGTCAATCGTGCCGTTTACATTTTCTCTTCCGGTTTCGGTTATAGTAGCTGAAAAGACCCATTTCTTGGAATCGGCGGGTTCTTCAAAAACTGTGGCGTCTCGTAATACGAGAGACACATAAAGCCGGAGCTAGACTTTCAAGTTTGGACGAAACACTAAAAAGGTAACTTGATTTAGTTCGTTCATACTTGTCATATTTGCGGTAGGGCAAATGCCTTTGCTAGTGTCATACATTTTGATCAGTTGTAACGAAAAACTCTAACATTTTGCGATGATTGTGTCCCAGCCGGCAAAATGCAAAACGTTCAGTACGTCTAGTCATAATCTACGCATCGACGTGAAATTCGTTATACACTGTTTAATTAACACAGCAGATAAACCGCCAGGCAATTGGTTGCATCATCGTTTTTTATTGAGGGGGGTTGTGTGAAGGTCAACTTAAAAAGGCACTGAAATGCAGTGAGTGCAACTGAGGTGAACATATTTTCCCGGTCACCCATTTATTCGTAAGTCGATCATTGTTTGTTCTGGGTGGTGCTTTTAAAACATTTTTTGTTTAAACTTATTATTACTAGTGGCGTATTTCCGTCTGAACATTCCGGTGTTTTTCTGGAGCGCCCCGACATTAGTCTCCCGCAGTTATGCTCTCTCTCTCTCTCTCTCTCAAACACACACACACACACACAACCACTCAGTGATACACACACAACCGCACGCGCGCACACACACACACCCACACACACACACACACACACACACACACAAACAAACATAATACACACACCGTGGCACACACACACACACACACACACACCTTCGTCCACCCACCCCAACCCCACCTGTCTGTTCACTGATTCATCGACGAACACACAATCATTACAATAATCCTATCCGGCTGTATTTTAGGCCCTGGGGTACTCCGTTGTGAATCAAGTAAGAAGAAAATAATACGTGTTCCGGATTTGATGCCGTGAGCGTGCTGTAGTTCTTGCTTCATTCATAACATTCTCGCGTCAACAAACCAGAGGAGCAGGAGAAGAAGACAAAATCGTACGTGCGAGTGGTCACTAAACCCCAATTTCAGCGGTATATCTTTTTATTGCTAGTTTCGTTCGTTTATGAATGAAGTCGGCGTGAAGGATCAAGGATGCTTGAACGATTTTTTTTTTACGTGATTCCTCCCACGTACAGCCTGTCAAATATCAGTGTATGAATATTGACTATCTAGATTGCATCATTCTGGACTTAACTGTCTGTGTGATATGATGAAACTGTTCACGATGAAGTAAAACGACAGACAGCCGTGACAATTTACAGTGGAAGTCCTGCTCTTGCTCAGTGAGTAAATTAGTGTTTGTTTGTTTCTATTTGTATTTCTCTTAATTTAAAAACAAATCTGTAAATCGCTTTTACTAAATCACGTAAATAGGCACACATTTCAAAACTATGCTCGTGCTGAGTGAGTAAGTGAATCAGTGATTCCATCTGCATTTCTTTAAAAGAACACTCTTTATCTGTAAATCACTTTTACTAAATACAATCGTTTGAAGGCCTAAACAGTCTCACTCAACTTCACAACGACAAACGAACAAAGTGCAATGAAGGAGTCAGCATGCAATACAGTCGAACCTGTCTGTGACGACCATCCGGCGCAATGGCCCGGACCGACCAAAACTTGTCGCTATAGACAGGCGGTCGCTATGGAAAGGTTAATCATATAGCATAGAACTCGTCTGGGGCCCTTCAGTGGTCGTTGTGGGCAGGTGGTCTCTTTCGAGAGGTGGTCGCAAGGACATGAACGACTGTACGTGATTCAGCTTTATTACAGAAAGCTTATTTTTTTGCAGGAAACTTTACTTATCCTGGCGTGTGCCTACTCGTATGTTTGCTAATGACTGAACTATGTGGTGGCCGCGTAGTTTCAGCCTGAGAGAGAGAGACAATGACAATGATTCTTTATTTAACGAGGGTAATAGAGAAAGCAGTGATCTACTTTTTTTACATCTGGCCCTCGCCCTAAAACAGAGAGATAGAGAGACGCAGACGCAGATAATGTATTCACAATAGGCCATAGCCCCTTATAATCGCACAACACATACATTACACGGCATTTAACTAGGAGGTTACAACATCTCTTAATTTAAAGGCATTATACAAATACAGGGACACATTTCTGACAACAGTTTCTTGAGGTGATGCTGAGAGCAAGCTGAATCGAAAAGTGCTTGGGTTTTCATAATATTTAAATGGGATACTGCCATTTTTCTCAAAAAATTAAAAATTGTTCCAAGTATAAACAACACAAAACAAAATGGACTTCATCTTCTTGGTTTTCTTTACAAAGATGACACATCAAATCATCGGCATTATGTTTTTTAATGCCGAATCGAAACCTGGTCATAATACACTTTAGATGTCTAGTCTATCCATACTCGACAAAAGATCAGGGTTTAATGTCATGTACAGTACAACATGTCCGATAAACAGCAAATCTATCACTATTTTGTATATGATAATCCCACCCTTGCCATCTGCAATCGACCAACCTTTCCCTAAACATACGCAACAAATCTTTTTCATTAAACAACGCCCTGATTCAACCACACAAAACCAAAACCGTACTCATACAATTTACAACGGACACTTGAGGCCCAGTTCTTTTTACCACTCTCATCCATTTTATACAACATTTCATATGATTTACGAGGAATTAAAGTCTGTGCTGTGCGCCTCCATCTTTCAATTTCAACCAGTAGCTAATGAGAGAGAGAGAGAGAGAGAGAGGACTGAGAGAGAGAGAGAGAGAGATGTTGAATACGATGCTGCTGCAATACTGAAAGGGCGCTTACCAGTTCTGTTACGTCCCCTCACAACCCCCCCCCCCCCCCTCCCCACAACTGACCCCGCACTCCATCCCCCACCCCTGGCCCTTCCCATTCAGTTCGGTCTTCAAGTTCCTCCACCAACTGATCCATCCCCATTTTCCACCAGGCCGAAATCATTGCAAGCCGTTACGCTCAAACTTCATGTATAACTGATTATCATCAGTGAAATATGACATCTCGCAGTCCGTATACCTAGGAAATTTAATTATCCGTTAGCTCAGTTGATTATAGATTATATGCCTGCATGCGACCGTTTCCGGCAGAATCATTGTTTCCGTTAATCCGCATCCTGGAAAATATATTGGACCGGGAAGTTAGGAATTTGAGACTTGCCGCGACTGACCTTACGAACTTTTGAACTTTTTGCATTTTGTTGCAGGGTTACGGTGACAAATTGTATAACTTTGACAATGCGGCAGTACAGCCGGGCTAAGTGATCGCATGTGTGTGTGTGTGTGTGTGTGTGCGGCCAGCCACGACCCTGTGTGTGTCACGTCACAGTGAGTGTGGGTGTGTGTGTGTGTGTGCACGGTGTGTGTGTGTCTCTGTGTCTGTGTGTGAAACCAATTCAGTGGGTAGTTTTGAGTTAGAGTTGTGCCAAGTTCGACTGAACTAGTCGGAACATGATGTTACTATTGAATGTACTCTTGTTCTTGTTGTCGCTGTTAGATGACTTAGATCGTCATTCCGGCCGGACTCCGTGACTGCAGGGCGAAAGTTGAATGTAGCCAAGCAACGTAGTCCTAGTGTACTGTCGCGCACCGGTGTTTGAAATAAATCTTATTTTCAAGTTATGTCACACAAGCCTTATATCGCGGGGGTTTATACTGGGGAGGTACCACCAGCTGTATTATTCGACTCAGTGAGCCGCGTTTCCGCAGCGTTTTGCCAGTTCATACAGATACTAGTCATGCCGCTGAGGGGGTACCGCGGCGCTGAGATGGTACTGAGGCCAGCTGAGAGTTATAACATGGCAATTCGAGTGTTTTGATCATGCTGCCAAAATCGCTGATTAATCGGACGTTCAAGTTCTTAACTGGCGCACCACACACATTCTGTCTTTCAAATAATGTACTTTCACTTTTGTCGTGTCATTGACTCGGTGATAATGGAGCAGGGGAACTAATTCTATCGTCCTGTAACATATGAACGAGTTATGCCCCCTACAACATGGCTGCTTTGTGAACATTTCGTCTGTTATGTATACGGTAATTCCCAATTTTATGTGTTTTATTTTGTATTCCTTTCGTCAGCTGACTGTCCTTTAAAGGATTAATTCTTAGCGGTTATTGACATATCACAGTGGGTATTTTTCTTATTCTGTGGACGTTGATAATTGAGCGTGTACAACTTCAAATTGCCCTACCCATTTTCTTTGTGTGCGTCGTTTTACTAGCAGATAGACTACGTATGTGTTTCCATAATGATAATGCCACCACTAATCCCAAATTGCGTATTGATGTTATCCATATGACCGCTTGTCTTTAATGATGTCACTTGTCAGTGTGTGTGAGTGTGTATGTGTGTGTGACTGTTTGCCTGTGTACGTGTGAGTCTGTGTGTGTGTGTGTCACTGTCACTGTTTGTTTGTGTGTATGTCACTATGTGTAGGTTTGTACACATTTAGTTTTTTTCTTCCTATCGATTGGACAGTGGCCTACAATACAGGCTATTATTATTACACGTCATTTTTGTGTGTCTGGCAATTTTGGGCCTCAAGCTCGGGAACACATGGCACTTATTTTTGTGTATGACTGGATGGCATTTCCAGATGACTTGCAGTTTTGGGCAGGAATACTTCTCAGTAAGGCTGTGAATCTCAGTTTCCCGTGAAGGTGGCATTGGAAGTAGAGTGAAGAGGCTGCATGTGGATGTGTTCTGCTTTAGAAAATGGTTTATTTTCTTGTAGTTGTACGAGAGCTAGGCTGTGAGTGTTAAATTGTTACAAACTTATTTGTTTACACCAGATACAGAAATACTGAGAAGAAAGGGAGATGGTGATTGTAAACTTAATCTGACTTTTGCCTTTTCTTGTTAGTTTCACTAATCATTACAAATTACATGAGTACTGTACTACACATTCTAATTCAGGGTAATAACATCATTTTTATTAGGAGGTAAGATTCAGACCTGCTGATTCAAAGTGTGTACACATAGACACGTGTGTGTGTGTGTGTGTGTGTGTGTGTGTATCCATCCAGGGTGCACGTATGCTCTCATGTTTGGAAATGACGTCAGTGTAACAGTAACGCCTAGATCGAGTCAGAACAGCAATAATGTACCATTCAGCTGTTAAGGAGAGTGCCTGTAGACCTGTACAAGAGCTCAGACCAAATAACCTGGCTAGTCAGTGAAATAGGTATACTGTGGAACCCACCTTTTAAGACCACCCAATTTAAGAATCCCTCCCTTTTAAGACTGTGTTTTCTCAGACTTTCTGTTCAAAACCTGTGTAAATTTACCCTTATTTTAAGACTCCCTCCTGTTTAAGACCTGATTTTCTCAGATTTTTAGAGTCCTTAAAAGGGGGTAGTCTTAAACTAAGAGTAAATTTACAGAGGTTTTGAAAAGAAAGTCCTCAGTCCTTCTTTTTAAGGACTGAGGAGACACGGACAAACACTTTGCAGCTGGTGTGAAATATAGTTCAAACCAAAATGTTGCTGCAGGATACCGGGTAGATAGAGTAAATGTTTTGTTTTTGACAAGTATATAACCTAAAACTGTTATTGATAAGAAGCTTTCAGCACAAAATGTATCTCTATTCAGAAAAACACAGCCTACTGTATACGTTCATGTATCAAGTAATGCATGTTTGTGTGCATATAACTTTACTAGATGAATACCCGCTTCGCTGGGTACCCGGCGAAGCCGGGAAGAAGTAGAGCCGAATAACTGGCTTTGCCGGGTACCCGGCTTTGCCGGGTATGCCGGCGCATTGTACGCAATTGACGCCACATGAAGGAAGGGAGATAAACGCGCAAAACACTGGAGAAGATAAGGAAGAGTTACTGGGAATGGATACATGTACAGAAAAACCAAAATCGGTTGAGCGCTGCATGCTGAGAGCACGTGTTGAACATTTTGATCGACCAGATTGTGTCCGGGGTCTACCTGAATATGCCCACCAAATTTGAAGCAGATCCATCGAGAACTTTGGCCGTGCATCGCGAAGTGACACAGACAGACAGACAGACAGACACACACAAGCCGTATATAGATATAGATAAGCGGGTAGTCTTTTCATTCATTCTTTGCCCATTTTTAACCAAAAGAAGACACAGGGACTTTAAGAAGTTCATTGGTCCAAATAATCTTAGGCATTTAGGGTGTGTGCAGGCCAGTGGATTAAGAAGCATGTGTATTTCATCATGTTAGCTTTTAGTTCTGAGACATCCAACACTTTACAGTGTAAGTTGATTCGTCCAAATATTTTAATGTATTTAGGGCGTGTGGCTTTTGGTTTTTCCAAAGAAGCGTGTATTTCATCAAATCAGTGTTTAGCTCCTGAAGTGAAGAGGCTGCATGTTCACCTGTTCTGCTTAAGAAAATGGTGAATTTTCTTGTATTAGAGGCTGTGAGTGTTAAATTGTTTCAAACTTAGTTGTTTACACCAGATACAGAAATACTGGGAAGAAAGGGAGAGGGTGATTGTAAACTTAATCCAACTTTTTCTTTTTCTTGTTACTTTCACTAATCATTACAAATTAAATGAATACTAATTACTACAAATCCAAACACTTTTGAGTGGCTGCATGAGATCGCGATTAGCGGGACTCGAGTGTTAAATTGCATGCCTGACTAGATTGCAGAAGACTGAAGCGCAGTTTAAGCACTTGATTGGCGCCTGTGGCCACCCGGACCGTCTAGCAGAGATCACAATAGCTTTTCGGTATCTGAGCAGCTCTCGCGAGACACGCTCTTTGTTATGCTTTGAACATCGCGAGAACTTCGAACCTTGGCTTGTGCAGCTCACACGAGATCGCGGTACCGCATGCTTTGCTATGCTCTGAAGTTTGCGAGAGATTACGAGAGCTTGGAATACCGATAGGGTCTATTAGCTGGACTCGAGTGTTCAACTGCACGCCTGACTGGCCTGATACTGACTGGTCAGACACTTAACCTCTATAGGCACGTGGCCAATTTGACGATACCGATCGTGGCATAAAATTTCTTGACTGAGTGGGGCACGTGCGCGTGAAAGGTTTGTTTTTCTTTTGTTCGCAGGTCTCGATCAACCCGTAATGTACACAACCTGAAAACACACACACACGTAGAACACTATTTGGAGAGACTGAGGGAGAGAAAGAGAGACTTGGAGACTGATAAGATGAAATGACAATTTACTGCATGATGAAAGGCCATCGGACCCAGAGAGAGATAGCGTGGTTATGATAGAACATTTTTTCATGGTCTGTACTATTTTTTGGCCTTTACGTGACTAATTTTGTAAAAAAAAAAAAATTTTTTAAATTTTTTTTAAAGGTCGGTCCTGTTTTTTTCGGGGTCCAAGAGGTCTCCGCAATATAGCCGAATTCGCGATTTAGTGGATCGCGAGTTATTACAAAAATTGCTCTCAGCTTACTTTGCACTTTAAACTCTCAGGATTGTCATTGCTCATGGTTTTTGGCTCACATAAGTGTAGCCTATGCGATGCTAAACTTTGTCTGTCTGTGCGTGCGTGTGTGCATGTGTGCATGTGTGATAGAAACTTTAACATTTCCGAGTCTATGGATAAAGTTCGCATAAGAAGATTACGTCTCGGTCAAAAGTGTTTGACGTCAATTAATGCATCACTGATGACGTCATGCCTCCCTGTAGTCTTTCTCTCTCGCGCGGTGTGTGTGTTCATTTTGTGCACATGTGTTATTGTTACTGTTTGTGTATGTGAACTCGTGTGTGTGTGTGTGTGTGTGTGTGTGTGTGCGTGTGTGTGTGCGTGTGTGTGTGTGTAAGAAAGAGAGACTGAGAGAGAGAGTGTGTGTGTATGTGTTTGTGTGTGTGTGTGTGTGTGTGTGTGTGTGTGTGTGTGTAAGTTTGTGTGTGTATTTGTGTTTGTTTGTAAAGGTGTGTGTGTCCGTCTGTCTATGTGCGTATGAGTGTGTGTTTTGTATGTATGACGGAGTGATTGAGTTTGTGTTACTGTTTGTCGATTTCTGACGGGAGCCTTGAAGGCTTCGCCTCTTGTTTATTTTTATTTTTGTTATTATTTTTTTAATCTCAAGCAGAAATAGAATTGAGATGTTGAATCATGGTTTCAGAGCAACATTATTCATCGAGATAGCATGTATGCAAGTGTGATTTATCCTTGCTATAAATTTAACATGAATGAGCACTTAGGCTTGTGTCATTGCGTGTTTGAGAATGGTTCAAGATTTTATTAGACAGGTTGCATAAATATCGAGCGTGTTCGTGGGCAAGCAACATTGTAATATATATGTGAGGTGAAAATCTGTCTGCTCACTTTCTTATTTCCTCTCTCTCCCTCTCTCTCTCTCTCTCTCTCTCTCTCTCTCTCTCTCTCTCTCTCTCTCTCTCTCTCTCTCTCTCTCTTCTCTCTCTCTCTCTCTCTACCTCTCTCTCTCTCTCTCCCCTCTCTCTACCTCTCTCTCTCTCTCTCTCTCTCTCTCACCCCCCCCTCTCTCTCCCCCCCCTCTCTCTCTCTCTCTCTTGCCCCTTCTCTCTCTGTTATTATTAGATTCAAACCAATACCTTTCTGTCTCCCCCCTCTCTCTCTCCCCCTCCCCCCCTCTTTCTCTCTCTTTCTCTCTCTCTCTCTTGCCTCTCTCTCTCTTGCCTCTTCTCTCTCTGTTATTAAGATTCAAACCAATGCCTTTCTGTCCACTCTATCAAATGCTTCAAGAAACCCCCCCAACCCCACCACCTTCCCCCACCCCCCCCCCCCCACCCCCACCTCCCCCTCTCCAAGTCCACCCAACCACAACCCCCCGCCCCCTTATCTTTATACCCCCACCCACCGTCTGCCTTTTCCAACTCTTAATTGTCAGCCTTGAAGGTGGACTTTCCAAAAGGTATGTACTCTGATCCTTTCGTTCCCCGCCCACGCTCAAATTCCCGGAAAAAAACACTGACTGGTCACCGGTGGTTTGTGCATTAGACGGAGTACATTGTGACATTTTTTGTAATGTTCTTTCCGCTTTCTGTGTTCCAGAGCTAAATGAGAAATCTTGCGAGGTTGACTCAGTACTTCACGCCGAATGATCGCCCAGTACACTGTGCTCACACCAACTTCACTGGTGACTACGGTTAGATCTGACCACCCTTTTTCACAACTGTTCGTCGGCTTGCAAGATCGAACCAAGCAAACTTGACGGCCTTGGCAAAATAACAAACTGGAGGAGTCTGTCACCATTTTTTTTAATACATTTTCGATGTGATTGTTTAGAATTTAGCTGGCCCAAAGTCACCGACGGGTCACTGTTAAGATTATTTGTTGGGTTGTACTCTGCTTTGTTAACAAGTTGTAAAGTCAGTTGTTTGTGTGTTTTCGTATCTAGGCTTGACCTAAAATATTTGTCGTAACAGAGGACTTGTCATTATCTGCAAAAATTGTGTTTGAAATATATATTTGATGTGCTGATAACTTGTTCGAGTATCACGTCCGATTAATCAAAAAGAAAACAATATACGCATATGTATACTTAATGCATGTATTTCAGTGTTAAGAAGGAAGGATAATTTGTATTTCCTATTCCATGTTATAACTGTGAAACGGTCAAAACCTGTGTACGCAAGGATATCGAACTCTGTACATTCTACAGTTGTATGTGATCTCATAATCCGTGGGCATTAACTTGATTAAACCTGAGTAGTTGGTTTTACTGATGTAAAGGGACCTCTTGCTTTTCTGTGCAATATTTCATAAACGGACAGTCACCTAGGCATTTTATTTGGCGTTCCTGTACATCTCAATATATGCTCTGCTAAAAGGTTGAGCTTTTCCTGTTTTGTGTAACATTTTTGATGTAAATCAGTGTACTGTGAGTGAGTGTTCAGTTATTGTGTAAATCAGTTTGTGTGGTTTGACTGTGGACACAAGTAGTATTCTTGTACAATTTGTCAATTATTTTTACTGTTGAAAATTTTGAATCCTCTGTAACATTGTAAGAAATAGTGTCCAGTGTGAGAGCCAGAAATACAGGTGTTGCAGTTAGAGAGAACTGATCGTACATGTAAGTGCAACTGGTTGTGACATATTCATGCCTTAAAAACTGAATAATCCTTGTAAGTAGCTACTGGAAAAGGTTTTGGTTTGAATTAGAGCTAAAAAGGTGTGATTGTAAAAGCACAGGCATTTCATTTCTTCGACCAACAAGCGGTTTTGAAAGACTGCGCAGCTTTTATTATATTGTTATAACAGTGAGAAACAGTTATATTGTCCAGACTTTTTTTTGTATTTCTGTATGTCATATCTCCTGGACATTTCACTGGCACCTTTGGAAACCATTGCAGTGTAAAAGGGCTCAATGTTTGCTTTGGGCTTTGTGTGCGCACATCTCTTCAATAGTGTTTTATACCTTTGCCCTTCGTTCACCGTCATCAAAGACAACCTTACTGGAGGCCGTCCAACTTTGGACGTCGGACACTTTCATCTGACCTTTCAAACGGAAGGATTATTACATGTCTGGGTATCCGGTTCTAAAAGGAATACTGCAGTCGTCCACCAATTACACCTGGAACACAGCTGATAGCCTGGGGAGGGGGGCCACCGCTGTTGTTTACCTGGGAAGAGAAAAGGTAAGATATATTGATTCCATGCTGAGTTTGTAGTTGTCGTATAGCGAATAAGTGATGTGTAACCTGTGGAACTCCCGTTTTAAAACCTCCACGAATATGAAAAAATCAGGTCTTATAAAGGAAGGAGTCTTTCATTTTTAAGTTAAAATGGGGGTAAATTTGAAGAGGCTACCAAAAATGCAAGGTCTTAAAAGGGGGATTAAGTCTTTAATCTGGGGGGGGGGGGGGGGGGGGGGTTCCACTGTAGTTCAGCATATATAAAAAGTTTGTACTAATCCTGTTCAATTATTTGTTACTGGTTATCTTTCTCTCTTTCTTGTTGTTCTCTTTGTTTATTGATGCATAGTCTTTCGGATGAGACGAAAAACCGAGGTCCCTTCGTGTACACTACATTGGGGTGTGGACGATCCCACGATGGACAAAAGGGTCTTTCCTGGCAAAATTGTATAGGCATAGATAAAAAATGTCCATCAAAATACCCGTGTGACTTGGAATAATAGGCCGTGAAAAGTAGGATATGCGCTGAAATGGCTGCGATCTGCTGGCCGATGTGAATGCGTGATGTATTGTGTAAAAAAATTTCATCTCACACGGCATAAATAAATCCCTGCGCCTTGAATATGTGCGCGATATAAATTGCATTAAAAAAATATTTTAAAAATCCCTGCGCTTAGAACTGTACCCACGGAATACGCGCGATATAAGCCTCATATTGATTGATATTGATTGATCATAGGACATTTTGTTTTAACATGGGAGACATCAGAACAGTTTTCTCTTCTCTAAGTCAGTCACTCATATATAGTCCTAAGAACCACTGTTTCGGGTTTTTTGAATTAAATTTGCATTTTCATGTGGATGTTGTGATAGTTAGGTGTTTGTATTCGGAGGCTATCATAGGGTCACACTCTCAGCCACATCAGTATAACATCAGACGAATGTCTATCACTAAGTTTATTCATTAAAGTATAGAGCATAAGATATAAGCAGCATACAGTAACAGAGCTGAGCACAGAGTGAAACTCATTAGCATAAGGATGCTGTGCTGGAAGAAGTTTAGGGTGCACAATGTACTCTTATTTTAACTGATGATACCAGCTAGACCGTGGGAAGAGGTCTGAGAGATAACAGTGAGGAGAGGCTGGGTGGTGGCACAGTTGATAGTACTACAGATGTGTTAGTGCATATGCACTTTTCCTTGTCAGTACATGTACACTGACCTATACATTTTTCTTCCTTATGTGTCCATGGGTGCAGTTACCAAGGTTTGCTTTACTATTTTGGTATCCAGAAATTACTGATGAAATGGCTTATTCAATTTTTTCCTCTAGACAGCTTAATTACAAAAGAATTGCGTGCTATCCTCGGCGATGATTCTTCTTTTGAATTGCTAAAGTATCTTTTTCTTACTGCACCTTTTTTTCTATTGATTCTTTGATCTCTGGTGAGATTTGAGACCTGTTTGTTAGTTGTTAAGGCGTGGGAACCCAAAGTGTCGGCAAGGAAAATGCGTATTTCCACTTAATAGTACTACCTCATTTTATGAATGGGGGGGTAGGCCGGTGACACCAAGGGTGTGACCAACAAGTTATTGTTAGGAATGAAGTAAATATTTGCTGCTTTTTACGACCTATTCTGTGAGTTGAATCATTGTTTTATAGAGTAACACGGTTTGCCCCCTCCCTATATTCTTTTACACTTTATTCGTGATAATTGTCTGAATGTGTAGATCAAATTCTTTGTCACATTATGAGTTGGGGAATTCCCACTGAGTGTCACCGACTTCTATTGCTACTTTTCATACAAATTACAAAAGTTGTGTGTAGGCGGCGGCTCCTATTCTTGCACAGTCAGGATCAGCTGAGCTCATGGTTATGCAATTGTTATTACTTTCTTTTCGGTTTGAATTTACTCATACATTTCAGTCACGATATTCTGCATGCAGTGTTAGCTGGGTGACTAAAATATTTCAAAAAGTGTTTCAAAGGGACAGAAGTATAGGGTTAGATTGCTGTAACGTAGGGATTGTATGCCTGAATAGTTATGGCCGTATGCTATTTGCATTCATGGAAAAGGAAAATACTGGGGGAGAATGAGATATTGCTTTCAAAGGGGAGCTAGGTGAACAGGAAATAGAAACGCACCGGCGCCTTTTGGAAGATGAAAAGGTTCCGCAGTATGTGTTGGATTTTCTCTGAACTTTGGACAGCCAAGTGTCATGCAGTCGTGAATGTGCAGACATAATGCAATTCTTCAAATCTTAGCACTTAAGTTTCCGTGGGGAATTCCATCTTTTTTTAACAGCTTCAAGGACAGTCCTGCTTCTCTACAGTCGGTTAAACTCCCTCCTCCACTCCACCCTCTCTCCCCTCCCCCCCCCCCCCCCCCCCCCCTTTTTACACGCCTGTCTGACAGAAGACAAAAATCATACAACTTTTTGTTGGACAGAAGTAGATCAGGTAACAGATTTTTCTTCCCTCCGCCAAAGTGGGTCAAAGAGTGGAAATTTCTCAGCACAAGTCGGTCACATAAGAGAAGCAATACATAATGGCAAATTCATTGGCAGAGTTTAACCTGTCATCTGTGTTTCAACTTACCCGGTAAGTTAAAGTTTAAGGCAGATTAGTCAGAGAAAACATGCTTTGTGTCTTCAATCTTTAAAGTGTTTGATGCCTATTCTCTGCAGCTTCAACTATTGACAGTGTGCAGGACATATACACGATTAATTGTGTCCTTTTTGAAGTGCAACCCTTATAACAAATGAATTGTTAAGGAACCCTTGCTATTTTTTGTTGTTTTTAATGTCCTGTAGGTCAGATTAACACACATTTTTCAGTGGGATTAGGAAAAATCAAGCAAGAAGGTTTACTTAATTTGCTCAAAATTGCTGGTGTTTCCTTAAGATACTGTCGGAGGTTTGAAAACAATAGTTCAAAAAGAAAGATTTTACTTAAGACTGGCTATTTTGCAGGAATTACTCAGCAATTATACAAATTAATTTGATTCCATCTTCATGCATGCAGTGACTTTAGGGGAACAAACTTGCCAAGCAGTTAATCATCCTGTGCAAGAATTAATATATGCAGCAGGCAGGGTTTTCCATGATTCTGCTGACTCAGCGGACTCAGCCAGATGTCCTTGCCAGTCTTCGGTGGTTATATAATGTCACCTCTGCATTGTCACAAATTAACAGAGGAAGGAAGAGTTATGACAAAATTAATTGATATAGGAAGGAATTAGACTTTATTCCCTCCACATTATAGCTACGGCCTATTTTTCCCCCGGTATGCCAGAACAAATTCTCAGGCTGTGATTCAGCCAGAAAATGTGAAGTGCGTTCACTGTGAACACTCACACGCTGTGCTCCCAAAAATCTTAACCTTAAGTTCAGCAATACTTCTACCACACTTGGAGTTTCTCTGTTGGATTTTAACGTGATTGTGATTTGGAATTCCCACAGGGCTCGGTTTGGAATTTAGGTTTTCAGGGAGAGGCATATAAAGAATTTGATCTCCTTACAGATCGTCTTCTGTGGCATTGCAAAATGCTTTAGGCTGTGCCACACATTATAGACACAGGCTTTTGTACAGGCACATTATTCATACTCATACTATGAACATGAGGTGTGTGACATACACTCACACACAAGGGTATGCTACTCACATGTTTTAATTCGGTGCCCACACAAACACTGTGCAAACTAACAAATGTGCATGATCCCACACACACTCTTATGGTAACAACTAACAAGGTCTGCTGGGTTAGAAACCACAAATAAGCAACAGAGACACACTTGCTGTGACATATTACTTGCCCACTCAAATGTAAGACACTCTGAACACACACATAGTCACTCTCTCTCTCTCTCACACACGGCACACACACACACACACACACACACACACACACACGCACACACACACCAAACACACACACCAAACACACACCAAACACACACACCAAACACACACACACCAAACACACACACACCAAACACACACACACACACACACACACACACTGTACTGCAGGCAGTCCTTCCTCTCACACACACAGTGATCAGCAACAAAGCAAGGGGGAAAAGATCAGACAATCCCTGGGGAAATGTCACAAAAAGCTGAAGGAGATCAATCACATGGAAAGTGCAATTGCGTAAGGCAACAAAAAAAAAATAGTCTGTTTACAGTATCCCGATCGACCCTATTTATTCGCGCAACCCTAGACTTTTTTTTGGCATTTGGGAAAAGAAAAAAAAAGTCTTTGTTTTTTTGGCAAAATAACTTTAAAATATGTACATTATTATTATTAAATATGTGATATGCAATTGCACTTTCCATGTGATTGATCTCCTTCAGCTTTGTGATCCCACCTTGGGACATTTCCCCAGGGATTGTCGATCGACTGTCAGTCGGTTCACTGCTATCCTATGAAACTGGCCCCAGGACTTCATCACAATTACTAAGTCTTCCTTAATAAAGTGCATGTGTACTAAACCTTGACCTCATTTTGAGACCCTTGAAAGCTACTCACTAGTCCTGCTCTTTGATTTGTGGGTGCAGGTTGGAGAATGGGAAACCCAATTTTTGATCTACTTTCAACTTCAAGGGTGATTAAGCTTGAGTTTAAAAAGTAGGATGATTGTTTCCTCAGATTCTGTTTTAATGTATTGGGCAATATTGTGCAACCCCAACCAAGGTGAATTAATCAGCAAATAGAGATCATATATATTATGAGACCACTTGAACAGTGAGTTCAGTACATCAGGCCTAATACAACTTCATTTTTACACATGCATGTGTTCTGCGCGAACTTAGAATCCGGTTTCATTCTAGAATGGACCGGGTCCATGTTGGAATTCTAACCCTGCGCAAGTACAGGGGTGCCATTCTAGAATGAAACCCTTGAATAAAGGGGGCCGTAATGTTTGTAGGTAAGACAGAGTTGTCTTCCCTTGAATTATCTCCACCTGCACCTTCCCTTTGATAAAATGGGGCTGATTTGTCTACCCCTGAAAAAAATCCTTTGGCGATCTTGCGATGTCATGTCATGTCAAGAAAGTTGACACTCCTGAGTACGCAATAAACAAAGGCAGACCATAGCAAGGGGGACTACCAGGGCGGTAATGTTTGCAGGGCAGTTGTTTTTGTGATGAGAGCCGGTTGCGGCCGCTTGCAATGTCAGCGCTGTCTCCCTCTCGGAAATGTCCGGTTTTTTGACAATTTTTTTTGGCCGGGAACGTAGAAGAAGAAGAAGAAGACAATTTTTTTGACAGACAGACAGACAGACGGTCAGACCGACTAACCGACAGACAGACCAACAGAAGGACAGAGTGAGTTATAGAGCTGTTGTCACAGGTTTAAAAAAAAAGTTGACATTATATCTTCACAATTCAGAAGACCAACTTCATGTATATGAATAAGATTAAAAGTTACAAGCGAGATCGGCAAAACACTGTCAGTCCGGAAATTTCCGTTCGTAGCGATCAGTGCTGAGTGTCTCTCAAAATCGTAATCACTTTCAGGGGGCCCGGTAGCTCAGTTGGTAGAGCACTGGACTTGTGATCGAAAGGTCGCAGGTTCGAATTCGGGCCGGGACGGCCACGGGTCAACTTTATGTGCAGACCCAGAGACGGAAGCCATGTCCCACCCCCGTGTCATCACAATGGCACGTAAAAGACCTTGGTCATTCTGCCATAAGTGCAGGTGGCTGATTACACCTAAACACGCAGACACCTGGGTAGCGCGACTCCGTTGCTGCTAGCTTTCCACTGGGAGGAAGCGACCCGAATTTCCCAGCGATGGGACAATAAAGTAATGAAAATGAAAATGAAAAAAAATCAAAATCCCAATTCACGATGTCTTTGAGTAAAGTGTAAAAAAAAAACGGAAAAAAACCCAACCAAACACACAAAAAACAAAAACAAACAGAAAATCCACATTTGTGGCTTTGGCTGTGTGATAGTCTAACTGAAATGACTATTCCAACTTGGACCCAAATTCCAACCTTGCGCACGGCCGATTCTAGAATGGACCAGCAACAAGGGTTTCATTCTAGAATGGCACCCCTGTACTTGCGCAGGGTTAGAATTCCAACCTGGACCCGGTCCATTCTAGAATGAAACCGGATTCTAAGTTCGCGCAGAACACATGCACATAAACACAATAAAACAAAATAAATCATCTGTACATATTGAGCATAATTATATATGAGTACATGTAGTTAAGTAATGGTTAGAATCAAGTAATTGTTAAAATCATACAAAATGGCTTAATTTTGTAATGAAGCCTTTATGAAAACACTCATTTCATTTGTCATACCTGTGTGTATATATATACTTGTGATACAATTATTCTATTAACATGGATGGTTTTGCGTGCGTTGTAGGGAACGGGACATGTTGTGGCAGTTAAGGTGTTCCTTGAACACTTGCGGATCGGCCAAGGCGGAGAGGGAAAATGCTCACTTTATTTGTCATACTTGGGTTTATATACTTGTGATACAATTATTCTATTAACATGGAGGTTTTTGGATGCGTGCGTTGCAGGGAACGGGTCATGTCGTCGCAGTTAAGGTATTCCATGAACACTTGCGGATCGGCCAGGGGGGAGAGGAATTGCGCGAATTGGAGCTCCTGCGACGACTCAACCATGAGAACATCATCTCCCTCTTCGCCATCGAGCAAGAGGTTTGTGCAAGCATTTAAAATGGAGATTTGTTATGTTTGTCACTTTGTATGTTTCGTTCATCTAAAATCTGAGGTGTGTGTCTGTTTGTGTGCTTGCAGTATGTGTCTATTGCTTGAAATGTGGGTGTCTGTGTGTGTGTGTGTGTGTGAAATTAGTTCAATCATGCCGTGTGTGTTTGTGTCACTGCCTGTGTTCAATCAGGCTGTCTGATTTTGTCTCGTGTTCAGCCTGTCTGTATGTGTTGCCTGATGTTGGTTAATATGTTAATTAGGCTTGAATATTTATGCCATTCAAGCAAGGCTCTTAGTTGTTGTTTTCTTCTGTTTAGTATGTCTCTGTTCGTATTTTGGATGTTACTTTGGTAGGGAAAATCAAACACTCTTAACTTCTAATATTTGAAACTGCCTTCCACAGACAGACCGATGAAATGTAGTTACATGTATGTCGTCTTTTGTCAACAGATGCAGACGAAGCGCATCGTGCTGGTCATGGAGTATTGTGAAGGCGGGTCACTGTACCACATGCTTGACCAGGCTCAGTACCAGTACGGCTTGCCCGAACAACAGTTCCTGCTGGTTCTCTTCCATGTTGGTCAGTAGCAGTTGATTTTTATTAGGGTTAAAATGTTTAAAGGCAGTAGTATCAGAATATTTATAGCCAGTCTTCTTGGTTGCTTGACAAACCTGAGTGCCATGTTAGGATGGGTGAATTGCGTATGTCTTCTTCAAGACTGTTTTGATGACTCCTTTTGTGGGATGACAGGTGTTAGAGGCGTGAGATTATAGCAGATTAGAGCAGGAGAATGTCAGTGTTTTTGCATTAATTTTTGTGTGTGTCTGTAAGTGTTCTATGTTTGGTGTTTTTTCTCTATGTTTGTTTATGCTTATTACAGTAAAGCTGAGAGTAGAACAAGCTCTTATTGCCTTCAGTTTGCCTGCTGAAACACTGAAACATGCGAAAGAAAATCATCACTTTTATATGTATCCGTGCATTTTTCACTTGAAGTTTGTGTTAGAAATATTTGGCTTTTTTAAAATTTTTATAAGTGTGTGTTGTTTATACAGTAGATGTACATTGCCTGATAATGCTCATTACAAAATATGTTTGAAGTTTAATGAATCAATGTTTTGTGTACTCTTTGCCTCTCAGCGGCAGGCATGCAGTACCTGCGAAAATCAGGTGTTATCCACAGGGACATTAAGCCAGGGAACATCATGCGATACCTCACAGAGGACGGAAGGTGAGAGTTTGATACCTGTTTGTGTGTGTGTGTGTGTCTGTCTGTCTGTCTATGTGCCTGTCTGTGTGTATGTTTGTCTGTCTGTGAGTGTGTGTTCGTGTGTCTGTCTGTCTGTTTGTCTATTGGTAGATGTTGTTTCCTCGAAGGAGAAAGGATATTTACCTTGTGTAACAATCTTTCATCTCCTTTGATGACTATGTCGTTTTGTTTATGTCTTGTACATTCAGTTGCATATATTACGTGCGTGGATACAGGCGCGTAAGCCGGCATTCAAGCCTGAATGTATAAGCCTGTGTGCTTACTCATGACGGTGTGGGTGTGTGTGTGCCTGCATGCTTGCTTGAATGTGTGTGTGTGTGGGGGGGGGGGGGGGTGGGGGTATGTGACTGTTTGCTTGCTTGAATGTTTGTGTGAGGAGAGGGTTGTATTCTGTTAAAGAAAGGTAAAGGCCTGCTATCAGATAGAACTTTAGAAGATGGAAATCAAACTGTGTACAGGGTGAAGAGTAAGGCAGTTTGGGTGGTCTTAGACTAGATCATTCATGATCCTGATCAGATCTCTTTGTGTGTACATATGTGTGTCATGTGCAAGTGTATTCAAGTGCTTAGCATATTGCTGAATGAAGCTCTTTTCTTCATCGCCTTCTTCTTTTGCTTCTGTTTCTTCAGCATAAGTTAATATTGTAAGTAATACATGTATGATACTCACAGTGTTGTGTACTGTGCTTGCAGTTCCATCTACAAGCTCACAGACTTTGGAGCAGCCAGAGATCTCAACGAAGACGAGAACTTCACATCATTGTACGGCACAGAGGAATACCTGGTGAGATTTTTATTTTGAGATTATTTTCAAATTTAAAACACACTGTAACTGTAAGTCCATATTTAGGTTCGCCCGCTTATGAAATGACCTTTGAAAATAAAAAAATAAAAAAAACACTTTTGTCTTGATTTTTTTTGAGTCACTTGAGAAAAAGTGACTCTATGTAATCGGTCAGTGTTAGTCTGTCCGGCCGGCCGGCCGTCCGTACACACCACCTTAACGTTGGACTTTTCTCGGAAACTATCAAAGCGATCGGGCTCATATTTTGTTTAGTCGTGACCTCCAATGACCTCTACACTTTAACGATGGTTTCGTTGACCTTTGACCTTTTTCAAGGTCACAGGTCAGCGTCAAAGGAAAAATTAGACATTTTATATCTTTGACAAAGTATCTCGGAAACTATCAAAGCGATCGGGCTCATATTTTGTTTAGTCGTGACCTCCAATGACCTCTACACTTTAACGATGGTTTCGTTGACCTTTGACCTTTTTCAAGGTCACAGGTCAGCGTCAAAGGAAAAATTAGACATTTTATATCTTTGACAAAGTATCTCGGAAACTATCAAAGCGATCGGGCTCATATTTTGTTTAGTCGTGACCTCCAATGACCTCTACACTTTAACGATGGTTTCGTTGACCTTTGACCTTTTTCAAGGTCACAGGTCAGCGTCAAAGGAAAAATTAGACATTTTATATCTTTGACAAAGTTCATCGGATGTGATTGAAACTTTGTAGGATTATTCTTTACATCAAAGTATTTACATCTGTAGCCTTTTACGAACGTTATCAGAAAAACAAGGGAGATAACTAGCCTTTTCTGTTCGGCAACACACAACTTAACGTTGGGCTTTTCTCGGAAACTATAAAAGTGACCGGGCTCAAATTTTATGTGAACGTGACTCATTGTGTTGTGAATAGCAATTTCTTCCTGTCCATCTGATGCCTCATATAATATTCAGAACTGCGAAAGTGACTCGATCGAGCGTTTGCTCTTCTTGTTTAACTTGATTTTCAAATGCAGTTGAACACCCCTGTTAAAACTTCGAAGGGGGGAGGGGGGGCGGTCTATTAAACTTGGGCTGGAAATAAGATATCATCAAAATGTCATGACAGGAATAGTTCTGATTGTGGCATTTATATTCTGGCACTTGAAAGAAGTCCATCAACGTTGTTTCATTACTCTGTGTTGTGACCGGCACGGTTGGCCTAGTGGTAAGGCGTCTGCCCCGTGATCGGGAGGTCGTGGGTTCGAACCCCGGCCGGGTCATACCTAAGACTTTAAAATTGGCAATCTAGTGGCTGCTTCTCCTGGCGTCTGGCATTATGGGGTTAGTGCTAGGACTGGTTGGTCCGGTGTCAGAATAATGTGACTGGGTGAGACATGAAGCCTGTGCTGCGACTTCTGTCTTGTGTGTGGCGCATGTTATATGTCGAAGCAGCACCGCCCTGATATGGCCCTTCGTGGTCGGCTGGGCGTTAAGCAAACAAACAAACAAACAAAACTCTGTGTTGTTTGTGTGACAGCACCCAGGGATGTACCAGCGGGCAGTGTTTCATTTCTCTGTGTTGTGTGTGTGACAGCACCCAGGGATGTACCAGCATGCAGTGTTTAGCACCCAGGGATGTACCAGCGTGCAGTGTTTCACTTCTCTGTGTTGTGTGTGTGACAGCACCCAGGGATGTACCAGCGTGCAGTGTTTAGCACCCAGGGATGTACCAGTGTGCAGTGTTTCACTTCTCTCTGTGTTGTGTGTGTGACAGCACCCGGGGATGTACCAGCGTGCAGTGTTTCACTTCTCTGTGTTGTGTGTGTGACAGCACTCAGGGATGTACCAGCGTGCAGTGTTTCATTTCTCTGTGTTGTGTGTGTGACAGCACCCAGGGATGTACCAGCGTGCAGTGTTTCATCTTTCTGTGTTGTGTGTGTGACAGCACCCGGGGATGTACCAGCGTGCAGTGTTGCGACAGCCGACCGGTCAGCAGTTTGACGCCAAAGTTGACCTGTGGAGCCTGGGGGTCACCTTCTACCACGTGGCCACTGGTCAGCTGCCCTTCCAGCCCTACGGGGGACGTAACAACAAAGAAACAATGTAGGTTGCAAGTTGGTGATTGTTCCCTTTCATTTAATAAATATTTATTGGTGGGTGGGGTGCTGTTAGTTAAAAAGGAGGACACTTGACAACTGACCTTGCAGCCATAGGGAGGACAAAATAACAACAAAAAATGAATGTGGAACAGTTTTTCTTTGATTGGTATTTGGCGGTGGAAAAGGAAGGGGGCGGTGGTAGTTATATCAGAGGACAACACAAGAGAAGACTAAAACAATCCTGCTAAGGAACAACCTTAAGAATAAAACCTAGCAAACTAACAGAATAAAACTACAAAAGGAACAAGTATGTCTTTTACCTTCAGGTACATTCATTTGAATGATTGGTGAAGACATATTCTGCGGTGATGCTTAGCTCAGCAACTCTTATCCTTGCAAAACGAAGCTTGCCATACCATTGTGCTATGTCATGCTTTTTGTCTGGTGTGTCATGTTAGCCTGTCCTTAACTGGATGAAGTGAAGCTTACGGCACGAAGCTTTAGCACTGAGTTTTCTGTAACAAGACTTCGCAAAGTCTTTGCAAAGTCGACTTCAGGCTCATATAAGGACCGCCTTAAAATAGAGGAATAAATATTTTCTCTGTGTGACAGGTACCGCATCATCTCACAGAAGGAAAGCGGCGTCATCTCGGGCCAGCAACACTTTGAGGGCGGTCCCATTCTGTGGGGACGTGAACTGCCCGCCACTTGTCTCCTCTCAAGGTTGGTATTTTGATGTGTGTGTGTGTGTGTGTGTGTGTGTGTGTGTGTGTGTGTGAGAGAGAGAGAGAGAGAAAGAATGTGTGTGGGTGTGTGTGTGTGTCTGGGTGCAAGAGAGAGTGAGAGAGTCTGTGTGTCAATGTGTGCTTGTTTTTGTGCTTACAAGTGAGGTTAACTCATTCGCTGCGCGTCGGAACTGGAATTCCGACACCTGTGTTTAGCGTTGGCTGCGTGCCGGCACTTGAGTTCCGACGGATATCACGAATTTTTAACGGTGTAAACGGTCCTGCTGACCAAGGGAAACAACCCCTGCAATGAACTTCTATCTGTCTACAGTGGTACCATTCACTGTAAACAGTTCCTTCCCTTAAATTGTTGGGATTAATAAAAATTTTGTTGACGGTGTGCGACCCACGTGTTTTGACTTTTCCAAGATGGCGGATCGTTCTGCTGAGACGTAGTAACTTGAAAAGAGTGCTAGAACGTGTTATTCAGTACGGTTCTGATCTTGACCTCAGTGATGATGATAGTGGAGATGATATTTTAGATTCTGGTGACGATTTTGTGCCAATGGACGATCATTTGGGTGATGATTCGGGCAATGCAAGTGTCGATCATGACATTGTGTATGATGAACCCATGACGTAGAAAGTTTTTTTGTTTTGCTTCAAATTGGATATTTTGCGTGGATATGAAGACAACAAAAGGTATGTACTTTCAAATGTTTCATATATTTTCTAAAAGAGTAAGTTTCAAACTTTGCAAAAACATAAGGTATGTAAGGTTATCTTGTGTTGTTGATTTTTAATATTTTTTTCAAAATGGCTCTAAATCGCGCGTTGGCAGGGAACACAGGGGAAATTTAGCTGCGCAGCGAATGAGTTAACATAATTATAATAGTTTGAACATAAATAAAAGTACCTGCTACTATTGTTATTTGATGTGATAAGGATCAAAGTACCAAAAACTTTCACGTACATTTTTTAAAAAAATGCTCAACTCATTCTGTCTGGAAAATGTGCTCTCAGGTGACCTACTTTTTCTTTCACGTTCAACTTTTTAATTAATTAAACTTTTCTACCCTTGATTGTTGCTAGTGATTTTAGCAGTTTTACATCAAAGATTATTTCCGGACATGTACAATTCTGTCTAGCATGGTTGCAAGTTGGTGATTGTTCCCTTTCATTTAATAAATATTTATTGGTGGGTGGGGTGCTGTTAGTTAAAAAGGAGGACACTTGACAACTGACCTTGCAGCCATAGGGAGGACAAAATAACAACAAAAAATGAATGTGGAACAGTTTTTCTTTGATTGGTATTTGGCGGTGGAAAAGGTAGGGGGCGGTGGTAGTTATATCAGAGGACATAAGCTTGAAGCCTTAATTAATTAGGCGAAGGTTACTTAGCAAAGCTGGCTGCATGATGCTTTGGCACTGAATGTTCAGTAAAAAGACTGCAAAGTCAACTTAAGGCTCAATTAAGCCTGTTCTTGGGTGAAATTGACTTTGCGTAGTATACTGCGCGATGCTGGCCGCACAAAGCTTTAGCACAGAGTTTTCGTTAAAAATCGTTGGTGAAGTCTTCACGAAGTCGTCTTCAGGCTCAATTTAGGACACCCTTAACCCTTTGCCTCCCGCATTCTGAGAGCCTGTTGCTTATCTATTTCCCAGTGCAAGGGGAGTAACTCCGTACAAATCACCCGGTTACCAACTTTAAAAAATCATATGAAAATAACTACTGTTCACATTTTAATGTAGTTTGGATCTAAAAATTGCTGAAAGATTTAACTTCTTTAAAATGAAACACCAGGAGAGTTTTACCTTAATCCACAGCTTGAAAAAAAAATGATAAAGTTGACTGATGCAAAAAATCCACGTTTTCAGAATATATTCTAGTCCCCTTCTCTTGCTTTTTTAGGTACAAAAATGTTCCAAGTGGCAAAATTGTAAATTATACACAACTGCTAGTCAGTCAGCAACATCATTTGATAAAAATAACAGTTATTAGAATGGTGCTAGGTGTTTTTTCAGGACCAGTTTGTATTACGTTACACAATGCTCATTTCGAAAGTATCAGTGATATGACATTCTGTTATTAGAGTTAATAAAAACTATACAAAACTTTGCGTTGTTGGCCAGTAGTGGGTGTCCAATTCTTGTCTGCACCTTTCTGTGCCTGTTTCTGAGCAGCATAAAGGTTGGTCTGGGTGGCAATGTCCTCCCAGAAAGGTTCAGGAATAAGCAGACTGAAGTAGTCATACTCCGCTGCATCAGGTGGCAAATCATGCTGGGGACCGACAGGTGTCACACCAACATCGAACTTTTTTGGCTGGACAGGAGTAGTTCTATCACTCCACCTTGTTGTCAGTTCATTACGATTCTGTTTTGACAGCCGTTTTTTTTTTCGACGAGGATTTGGAGCAGCAAGAACAGGTAAAATTATATCACTGTCACCACTGTCACCACTATCACCATGGTTATCACTATCACGATCACTGTCACTCGATTCAAATTCCCTCAGAAGCTGTTCATCGTTCACAACAACATCTAGGTCAATGTCACTTTCGTCCTTCTTGTTAATTTCGTCCAAAGAAAACCCCTCAAAACCACCTTCATCACTATCACTCTCGCCCATGATGGCACGCCAGAAGTCGCCATTGCTAAGATTCTCCATTTTGACCACACAAAAAATTGACAAACTTTAAAAAATCACAGAGATCGAAACACTTTCAGTTTTGCCATGCAGTTTTCACAGGAAAACACCTTACTTCCTCCGGAAACGGAAGTGCGTATTAGCGGTATTGAATGATGGGATAGGTCAAAGCGAAACCGAAAGTAAGCGACCTAGTGTTTAGCGGCCGCTATCGGGCGTTACAGGAACTATAAAAGGCTCATTTTGCGGGCGCTAGCGGGCGCTGCGGGAGGCATTGGGTTAAAGGACAGACTTTACCTGTGTGTGTTTGCCTTCTGTGTGCAGTGGTGTGCGTCAGGTGATAACGCCGGTGCTGGCGGGACTGATGGAGCCCAACCCTGCCAGCATGCTGACCTACGAGGCTTTCTTCAAGAGCGTCAAGCGCCTCCAGGCCCAGACCAAGCTCTTCATCTTCAACTATGTCCATGCTTCCATGAACACCCTCTTCATCGACCCCACGTGCACGTGAGTGGCATCTTGTAGCAGTAGTTGTCGCTTTGCTACAGATGATAGAAAAAAAGACCAGACTTGGACGGAGCGAGTCTGAGTGCGTCTTTCTTTCTCGAGCGAGAATTGAAAGCTGACGATAATTTGAGTTCACAGCAGGGGAGGTAACTCCCCACAGCGGAGCATTGATGGAAATTCTAGAGTTAGCGCCCTGGCTACCCTGTTTGTATGATAACAGGTGATGCTTTCTCAGTCTGGTAACTCCTGAGTTGGATAGATCCTAATAGTTAAGTTTCAGTGATGTATTAAATGAAATAGGAATGGAAGAAAGAAACAAACAAACTGGCTGTGGTGCCAAATTGTTTACTTTTGGATATTTTCAAATATAGGTTCACAATTGGATTTGTATTTTTATAGCAACTATGTTGTCAAATGATTCAATTTTAAATGATTTTGTGTGTGCATGCGGCTAAGCCAGAAGACAGAGTTGTGTTCATGTAATAAGTTTTCGTGCAGGCAGTTACCAGAAGCAACACAGTTCTAAACCAAGGAAGAGCAACACCCTGTTGCACTGGTGGCTCTGAAATTTGTTCAGGCAGAGTTTTCCCACACACTTTTTCGTGTGGTGGTGATGAGGTGAACCACTGTATTGCTTGTATATTTTAATAACACGACTATCATCAGGGGATTACATTTACAGATTGAAAAAACTAACATCACAATCTATGTCTGTTCCCAGGTTATCTGGTCTGCAAGACGCCATTGCCTCTCTGACCGACCAGCCAGCATCCCAACAACTGTTGCTGGTCGGCGGTCAAGTGTTGGAGGACATCGTCGACCCCCTGGCCCCCATCTCCAAGTTCCCCATGCACATCAAGAGCTGCACCGTCTACCTCTTCCCCCGCGAGTTGACGATGACAGAAGCCCCTCCTCTCCCCCAGCGAGAGATCCGTAAGTGTGTGTGGATGTGTGTGTGTGTTTTGATGATGTTGTGTAGAGAGAGATGGGAACAGGTCTGTGGTGAGTAGGAGACAAAGGGGTCAAAGTGAAGCAATCATTTGGTGACAATGCTGTGCATCTTCAGTTTGGCTTGTAGGTTTGTAGTGGCCGTTTTTGTTGGAATTACATTTTTAGAAATTTAGCGCTGTTATTTTGTTAGATAGCAGGTGGGTACTACTTTCTTCTTGCTGTGTGGGGTGACTTCACACTTCATTTTGCATTAGCTTGAATAATAAATCCTTTACAAATTTGTATTTAGATATTCAGTGTAGATTACCGTATTTTCCGGGTTACAAGGCGCTACAAATCCTGTCACCCATTGGGCGCAGGGGGCCGATAGGGTGCACCAAAATTAAAAAAGTATACCGGTAACAAACGGTCGAAGAATGAAAATAAGCCGCACATCTAAGGAAGAATACGGGCGGTGATGTAGCTCAGTCGGTAGCGCGCTGGATTTGTATCCAGTTGGCCGCTGTCAGCGCGAGTTCGTCCCCACGTTCGGCGAGAGATTTATTTCTCAGAGTCATCTTTGTGTGCAGACTCTCCTTGGTGTCCGAACACCCCCGTGTGTACACGCAAGCACAAGACCTAGTGCGCACGAAAAATATCCTGTAATCCATGTCAGAGTTCGGTGGGTTATAGAAACACGAAAATACCCAGCATGCTTCCTCCGAAAGCGGCGTATGGCTGCCTAAATGGCGGGGTAAAAACGGTCATACACGTAAAAGCCGTGGGAGTTTCACAGCCCATGAACGAACAAACAAACAAACAAAGGAAGAATACAGAGTGGAAATATGTGTGCTCTGTGTGTGCCGCGAGATCAAAGGCAGGTCCATTGTGATAGCTGGGTTGCCTTGTTTATAGACACTGACCTTCTTCCCAGGGGTCAATGACCCAGTTTTAGCTATGAGAGGTGGTTCTCCTGTCATATCTGAGAGAGGAAACACTTTCTGCACCGGGGTCAGTGACCGAGTTTAAACTATGGGGCGGTCTCTTTGATGTCTTGAGAGGAAACTTGGCCAGGGTAGAACCTAGTACAGCAGTCCCTGCAATGTACGGCCCCCGGCGTGAGCGGACACCTGACATGTACGGACATGTTTGCTCGGCACGGAGTGTTTTCCTTCTATATTTGCCCCCCCTTAAACGGACACCTGCAAAACGTGGACACGGACACTCGTTTTCGGTCCCAACAGCAGGTCATACCTCCAATGTACGGACAGACCATCGTCACATTTTCACCACAACAAAATCGATAACAGAGCAGTCCGGCTCTTGGTGCAAAGATCACAGCCGCAATGGCGTGACGACAGTCACTGGTAACTTGAGTGCACCTGTACCCATCAGGAGGGGGGGTAGTTTTGGTCAGGAGTGGAGTACATGCGAAGATGCCAACATGAAACTGCACTGTGCTCTTTATTCTTGTCTGTTGGACGTAAACAACAGAAACCACAGTCGATGAAGGTCCTGAGCGAAAGAGAGTGAAAAACCGGCCACAGTTCCCAGCATCGTGTGTCTGTGTGTAACCTCTTTCATTGACAAGATACTCTTGTTTCCCCTCAGCCTTGACCAGTGAGTCGGTTGCCTAATCTGTGAACCCTTCAGTTGTCTTGCTGTGTCAAAAGTTACGACACAGTCAACTGGTTTTGCTCTGAGTGAACTGTTGGAGCTGACCTCTCTGGCCACAGCCCAACAGTTACATGGCTGGAGGGAGTGAGAGAGAGAGGGAGGGGGGGGGGGGGGGGGGGTTGGAGGTGTAGCTGGCTAAACTCTGTGGGGTGTCCGGTGTCACTGCATGTCAGCAGGAAGAGCATTGGAGAGAAATAGAGAGGTGTACTCTTCCACACAATTTCCAAGCATCAGTTGTCACGGCTTGGGGTAGGCATTAGTGAGGGAGAGTGGGAGCTGTGTTATGTACAGTGTATTTCCACTGAAGAGTGAAAAGTCACTGCCATGCCACATGATCGGCATGCAGTCAATAAAGCCAGACAAGATGAAAATAAATTACATGATTATGACATGCAGCTCTATCTGCTGCTATTTATTCAAACTGGGTTTCAAGCTTATTCTTGCAAAGCATCTGCACACGCTCCTCTGTGCTGTGTTTGTGTGGCTGCTTTCGTATGTTAGTGCATGGTGAGTGTGTTCACTGCCTTGAGGATTTATTTTATCTCTTCTTTTCAACACTTTTCATACAAATCATTTTTACAGAACGTTTAAAGAAGTATTAGGAGTTTATTGTTTAGTAGCCACAAGAAGTGATTAGCATAGACTGTTTGTGTGTCTCTGTGTGAGTGTATGGGCCCGGGGAGGGGGTGGTGTGGTCACCCCTCCCGTGACCGGACACCTGCAATGTACGGACAGTTTTGCTATGGCCCAAGGGTGTCCGTTCATGAGAGGGACTGCTGTAGCTGAAACATGCATTATCACAAGTTGTTTGACTGGTACTCAGGCGGTCTCTTTGATTTTTTTCCTATTTCATTCAGGATTAGGCGCTTCGTTATACAAGGCGCAGGGGTCAAACTCGAGGAAAAAAGTCGCGCCTTATGACCCGGAAAATACGTTAGAAGATATTAAAGGGCAAGCTATCATAATTCATTCAACATTTGATGAGAATGAATTGAAAGCAACATGAGGAAAGATAGCTGGTTGCTGATCACACAGTAGAATGAATGACCAAAAGCAATCATTCATAAATCAATGTTTAGAGCAAGTACTTCTGCTTATCACAACATGATATAGTCATTTCACAAAAATGATGTGTGTCTATTTTTCTTTTCCCTGACACAGCTCCCTTCCCAGAGTTCCTTAACATCATCGACGTTGACAAGGACGCTCGTCTGGCACTGAACTGTCTGGCGCGTGGTCACCTGATCAAACATCACACAGAGAAGGTGGCTCAGCAACAACGCTGTCTCGTGGAGGGGCACCTCTTTCTCAGGTAGACCTGGTGTGCATGTATAAATAATACTAATAATATATGGTGTTTCTGGAGCGCATATATCTCGGGTTAACCCTGCTCAAAGCGTGGTGTGGGGAAAAAATATGACATTAATTACAGTGCATTCACACACACATCAATTAATAACAAATTGCACTATGTTACATTATAACACATATAACACACACACACACACACACACACACACACACACACACACACACACACACACACACACACACACACTATACTACATTATAACACACAAACACACACGGGGGTGTGGTGGTGGGAGAGGGGTGGAATGGGAGGCCGGAGGTACATGTATGTGTGTGGGTGTCCAGCTGTGGGTGTGTACTGGTAAAGGCTGTATGCATATCATCGAGGCAAGCGATGTGTGTCAAACGATCAGTCAGTATATGCATGTCCCTCTGTGTTTGTGTGTCAGCATCGGTTTCAGTATACATTTTAACTTTTTCTCCCCACAGGATGTACATAGAGGGGCGACTGCGGGCAGCAGGAGAAGCGTTGCAGCTGATGCAGACGCAGATCGCAGAGTCCAAGAAACGCTTTGACATGTTTTACCAGTTTGTCAACTCCATCACCCTTATGCTGACTCCTCTGGGATCACAGGCTGGCTGCTACTTCAGAGACATCTTGACTGACGAGACACTGCGCAAAGTAAGCACAATCACCTTCTTCTTTGTCGTACATTCAGACAACCAATTTGAAGACTTGACAATTTGTAGTTCTACGTTGGACTGGTCCTCCACTGAGACGTACATCTTAGCTGACCAAAGAACAACCTCTGAATTTGTCATAACTGTTCAGCACTAAGAGAGATCCATTCGAGTTTGCTATTGCATCATTAAGGGCAGACACCACAGTGAAAAAGGTGATTTTTTTGTTCCATGGTCATTCCCATTTTCTTTCTGATTCTGCATTTTGAACCTCTTCTGGTTACTCTGATGTATTTATTTTAGATCAGAATGAATCATAAACAGTCAAAACGGGTAAATCACTACTGAAAACTGGTTTACAAGAAATGTATGTATAAATTGAAAGACAATGTACAAATGTACATGAAAGTGTACACAGCCTAAAGTTGTTGTTTCGTGATGTCGTGCAGGTACATGTGAAGGCAGAGGAGAGGGCGGAGGAGATCCAGCGATACCGGAGAGGCCTGCAGGAGAAAATGGAGGAGGCCAGACCTCACTCCACGCAGTGGTTTGAGATGTGCGAAAAATCGGCCTGGTGTGTATTTCAAACTGTAACAGATTTGTTTGATCATATTCTAGAGAATTGTAGCCAAATGAACTAGATCAGAAACTGCTGGGTTAAACAATGAGGGGAAGTAGGCACTCAGAGTATAGACAACAGGTAGCGAGAGTTACACGGAATAAGCTTCTGGTCCCTAGAGCACTAGGTGCATTCAAATGAAGAAGCGACCATACATACACTTGGTTTTGTCGGGTTTTCTCAATCAGTACTGAGTAGTATATCTTTTTTACACAGTAACTATTTATGGTTTTGTTTTTCTTGTGCCATATAAATTTCGAATTATTCAACCAGTGAAAAACAGCATCAGAATCTTACCTCAAAGTAACTTAATAAGCAATCACTAGTTTGTAGCCCACTTACCAATAAGTCACATGAAACTGTTCTATAAATTGTATTTTGTATTTTTTTAGATATTTTTTGTGGTACTATGTTTTTCATAACAACTCATCTTGTTGTGCAATTTGTGCAGCACCAGCAAAGTGGAGCATCACCTGACTGTCATCACAAACATCCAGAACAGGTTCCGTCGCGACAAGACCGTCAAGTCACAGATGACTGCTCATGATGAAAACATCCACCGCTTTGAGAGGTCAGTTCATAAGCAAGCCGGCTGTTAAAATTGCATTAACAGAGGAGTACTTGTTCCATTTGTTGGTATGATAATATTTTAGTGTAATTCATTAAAGAAATGTTTTTATACACAGAGGGCATAAGACATTTATAAGATTATAATTATGTAATATGGTTTATAGATGTTTTCATGAAAAAGATAGCATGAATCCCTTTCATGTCTGACTGCCATGAATGAGTGACCACTTCTATGGGAGCTTGTTCCAGAAAGAATAACATATTGATCACATCTGACTTTATACATCAGTATTTAGCTTCAAAGCTAACATGCATAGTTGTACGTGCTCCAGACAAGCAGTGAAGCCTGATGGGGTTTATAATTATTTTTGTGTGTGTGTACGTGCTCCAGACAAGCAGTGAAGCCTGATGGGGTTTATAATTATTTTTGTGTGTGTGTACGTGCTCCAGACAAGCAGTGAAGCCTGATGGGGTTTATAATTATTTTTGTGTGTGTGTACGTGCTCCAGACAAGCAGTGAAGCCTGATGGGGTTTATAATTATTTTTGTTGTTGTTGTGCGTTACAGACAAAAGCTGCAGGAGCACTGTATGCGCATGCTGTCCATACTGACTGGACACTGTGTGCCGTCACTTGACCGCTTGCACAAACAGGCCTTCGGCTTCACTGGGTCAGTTGCTTGACATCTTCTTTATTGATATCTGTGTTTATTTTTAAATGAAATAGGAGTTATTTTTACCTCATTTTATCTCCCACAATTCCGAGAGGAATGGGTCACGTGAGATAGAACGCGGGAATACGTCACTGAACGAATGGTTTCCGTCCTGTGAAGACGTGTTGGTGCACTGTCTCTCTTGCTTTGCTTTCATTTTCCTCTAACCTTTCTCTGTACAAGTTTTAGTTGTAGGTTAGTTGAAGTGTATTGACTAGTTTGATTGTTTATCATTGTGTCAACTTGCAAGGTAAGGAAACAGTTTGGAGTTTTCGGTGTTTGTTGGTTTTTTGAACCGGGAACTTGTTGTTTCGCGTATGAATTTTATTCGTCGAAGCTAACACATGGAAATGTTAGGCGTCAGTCGGCGCGTTCATTGTTTTTGCAGGTGTGACCTACTATATTTGAGTCAGTTGGGATCGTTACTTGTTTTTGCACGTGTGACCTAAGGTCAGTCGGAATTGTGACTTGTTTTGGTAGGATGACATATTATTTTGGCTACGGAAATGAAGTACACGTTTGCTGACACAGTCAGTCACGATTTGCTGACATAGTCAGTCACGATTTGCTGAAGCAGCCTCTTTGTTTTTTCAGCAGCTGTCTCGATTACAGCAATTACTATCGCCTGAGGCGAACTATGGGCCACAGAAGGTCCGCTGTGCTAAGGCTGAGCACTAGTCCATTGAAGATTTGAAAATCTTTGCAGTGGATTTTAAATTGTTTTCATACTGTAACGGGGCGCTTGCTCGTCCCCAGGAATCAATATAACTTTTTCGTGTGGTTTTTGTTCGGAATATGGCGGACTCGGGAGGTGGTGAATGTGCTGCTGGCGGGAAGAAAACCGGCAAGAAACCGGCGAAAGCACAACCTTCTGAAGTGATACCGTCAGAAAAGACGGGAGTTGATCAGTCTCTTTCAATAGAGAAGAGCTCGTCTGGCCCACGTGATTGTGAAGTTACTCTGAAAATGGACAAAATTTTGGAGACAATGACTGCCTTGTCTGGCAGACTATCTGATTTGGAGAAAGTTGGTAAGCTTAATGCGACGCCTGTTGCTTCAACATCGCGTGGAACCGAGTCGCATGGAACCGAAAGCAGTTCGGCGCAAGAGTCGCAAGCGGATGGAGAAGACGGTGCTTCGGTTAGATTTGCTCATGAGCAGTTCGAAAATGAGTTTGATTCGGCTGAAGACACGGATGTTGCTTCGGACAATGATTTTGACGCAGGCATAGTAGTGGATACAGTTGGCGAGGGGATTCATCCATCTCTGGCAGATCGTTTTGAAGAAGGACTTCTTCTTCCATCAGATCGGGCACGTGTGCGAGACACTCTTCAGAACTATCCGCGGCCCAAAAATGTCACGTCGCTTCGAACGCCGACTCTCAATCGTGAATTAGATGGCAAACTGTTAGACAAGTTTGCAAAGAAAAGAGACTCGAACCTGTCCTTTGTTCAGGAACAAGTAGGTTGTACGCTGAAAATTATCGCTCAGCTTATGTCCGACCTCAAAGAAAAACCAGCAAGTCGGAAGTTGAGTGAGCGTGACAGCTTTAGCAAACTGGCCGATGCGGCTCGACTTCTTATGGCTTCACACAAGGACCTGTCACAAGTGCGGCGCGAAGCACTCAGGCCGACACTTAGCCAAGACTGCAGGGCCTTATGCAATGCGCAGCTAAATTTCAAACTGACGTCTAACGAGTTTTTGTTTGGGGAGGATCTAGCGAAAAGGGTCGACGATGCAGTGAAGAACAGGAAATTATCATCCACACTGTCACAGCCCCTTTCAAAAAACGCCACCAGAGGTCGTCAGTTCTACCAAGGGCGACCTCGACAACAGTTTCAGCAGAGACAACAGTACCAGCAGAGAAGAGGTGTCTCCAACCGACAGACAGGACACAAATTCTCTCCCAAGTTCCACTCCCAACAGAGCGGGATTCCCTCCAAGAAAACAAAACGGGATTAGAATCTAATATTTGTGCGCCAGCGGTTTCTATTTTTAGGGAACAGGTCAGTTCAAAATTTGTGAATACTCCTGAGAACTTTCATAGTGGAAAAGTCGCTGATCATTTGAATAGTTGGAGACAGTTAACCTCTGATAGATGGATCCTTCAGCAAGTCGCAGGAATTGAAATTGAATTTATGATCACTGGTGAACACATTCCAGACAGGAAAGAAATTAGATTTTCTTCTTCCGAGGATGAGCTAGTGGCTAATGAGGTAGCAAAGTTAGTGGAGAAACAGATTGTTCAAGAGGTGGATCAACGGCCAGATCAACTTTTATCCAGTATTTTCTTGCGTCAGAAAAAAGATGGTAGTCAAAGGGTGATTTTAAACCTAAAAAATTTGAATCAGACAATTGAAAAGATTCACTTCAAGATGGATACATTAAAAAACGCAGTGTCATTAATGAAAAAAGATTGCTTTTTTGCCTCAGTTGATCTAAAAGATGCATATTTCTCCATACGCATCGCTCCCAAGTTCAGAAAATATTTCAGATTTCAGTTTCATGGCAAAACTTTTGAGTTCCTGGCTCTTCCACAGGGATATCGTGATTCTCCCCGCATTTTCACGAAACTACTAAAGCCTGTATTGGCCCACTTACGTTTATCTGGCCATACCCTTCTGATATACATTGATGATACCCTTTTGCAAGGAGACACTTTTGAAGAATGCCAGGCAGCAGTGTTAGATACATGTGCTTTGTTGGATCGTTTGGGCTTTACTGTGCATCCTGTGAAGTCAGTATTTACACCTACTCAATGCATTGAGTTTTTAGGGTTTCAGCTTGATTCTCAGAACATGTTAGTTTCTCTGACCCCCCGGACAGTTGATAAAATTCGTACTAAGTGCGCTGATTTGGCTGGAAGAAAGAAATGTACAATTAGGCAGTTGGCTGAAGTTATCGGATATTTAGTGGCTGCCCAACCGGGTGTTTGGGTTGCACCTCTCTTTTTTAAACGATTAGAGATCGCAAAAAATGAAGCCCTTGCTGTTAGGAAAGGTGACTTTGATGCAGAACTTGTGGTTTCAGAACAAGTTCGTTCAGACCTTCTCTGGTGGATTGATAATGTAAAGCAATATCCTTCCCCTGTTAGCAGAGGCATACCTACTGTAATAGTAAAATCAGATGCTTCGAAAATAGGGTGGGGGGCGGAGTGTCAGGGTAGCACCACAGGTGGAATGTGGACCAAGGAAGAAGCTTTTGAACATATTAACTGTTTGGAACTTAAAGCAGCTTATTTTGCCTTGAAATCCCTTTGCAGGGGATTATGTCACTCTTACATTCAGTTACTTACAGACAATAGCACCACTGTTGCTTGTATTAATAACATGGGCAGCACAAAAGTTTTGTGCAACGACATTGCCAGAGACATTTGGTTGTGGTGCTTATCACATAGTAATTGTGTAACAGCAACACACTTACCGGGTTGCCTAAATATAGAGGCAGATGCAGAATCCCGTGTAGATAGACACAACATTGAATGGCATTTGGACACACAAGTGTTTGCAGAAGTCATCAATCGGTTTGGTCTCTGTGATGTAGACTTATTTGCTTCTCGTGTTAACGCACAGTTAAGAAAGTATGTTTCATGGAAACCTGACCCAGATGCATTTGCCATTGATGCATTTTCCTTAGACTGGTCATTGTTCAAGGCGTTCTGTTTTCCGCCTTTCAGTCTCATTCCAAGAGTGCTCCAAAGGATAGAAGTCTTAGAGGCGGCGTGTGTGCTGGTGGTGCCATTATGGACAACGCAAGTGTGGTTCACGAAACTGTTGCGTCTACTAGTAGAACTGCCGGTCATGTTGCCCCGAAAAGAAAACTTACTCAGTCATCCACTGACAGGGGAGCACCATCCACTACTGAAGAAGATGAAACTAGTAGCATGTTCCTTGTCCGGACAGCCCTCCAGAAACAGGGAATTCAGGATGAAGCAACAGAAATTATCATGTCAGCCTGGAGAGAGGGTACAAAGCGTAACTACGAGTCATATTTCAAACGCTGGCTTCAGCATTGCCTTGAACGGGATAGAGATCCCTTTTGTGCCTCTCCACATGAGTTGATAAGGTTTTTAACGAAACTGTTCCAAGAAGGCAAAGGATACAGCAGTTTGAACATGGCACGAAGCGCTGTTTCCGCATTGTCCCTTCAGGATAATTGTTCAGTGGGTTGTCATCCACTGGTGAAGAAGTTTTTGAAAGGAGCTTTCAACAGACGGCCTGCTTTGCCCCGTACTTGTGTGACCTGGGACGCTAATCTAGTGCTAAATTTTTTAAAAGAATGGTCACCGGCAAAATTTTTATCGCTGGCGCAATTGACGCTTAAAACTGTGCTGTTGTGCTTGTTGGTCTCTAGTCAAAGGGGACAGGCGATTTGGTTGATGGACTTGCGTAACATGAGTTGGACAAAGGAAGATGTACGATGTAGGTTTGGGGATTTGCTCAAAACTTCTGGCCCAAACAAACATCAGAATGAAGTGGTATTTTGTGCTTTTCCGTCTGATTTGGCAATTTGTGTTGTACATTATTTGAAACAATATGTCAAAAGAACTCGTGCATTTAGAGGAACGGAAACGAGACTCTTTATCAGTTGGACAGCCCCTCACAAAGCGGTGTCGAGAGATACTATCCGTCGATGGACAAAGATTGGATTACAAAAAGCGGGTATTGACATGACAATATTTACGCCGCATTCAACTCGTTCCGCTGCATCTAGTAAAGCTGCAAGTAAAATTCCTCTGGCAACCATTCTGAAGACTGTTGGTTGGCGTCGGGCTAACACCTTCACAACTTTTTACAAGAAACCAGTGGACAGTGGGAGGAGTTTTGGACAGGCTGTTCTGTCATGAAGAATTGGGGTAGGTTTATATGTACAGTATTTCAATTCATCGACAGTGCTAGGGTGTAAATGTTGCAGACTTTAAAGTCTCACGTGACCCATTCCTCTCGGAATTGTGGGAGATAAAATTACATAATTATGACGAGCTTACCTGAGTAAGTGAAGTCTAATTGTGGTTTTATCGACCACAATGTAGAGAGGAAAGGGATTACGTGCCTCGCCCTAAGTTGTCTTCAGAGCTATACTGATAACCGTTTTCCCTCCCTATCCCTTTCCTCTCTCTTTCTCTTTTTTCTGCACCATTTACACGTCGTTAAACAGTGACGTATTCCCGCGTTCTATCTCACGTAATCCCTTTCCTCTCTACATTGTGGTCGATAAAACCACAATTAGACTTCACTTACTCAGGTAAGCTCGTCATAATTATGTAATTTTAGAAGTTTTTTTATTTAGCTGTTCAGAGACTAACCTTTTGGTTTTTTGCGGTTTGTAAATTGCTTCTTTATTGATATCTGTGTTTGTTTACAAATGAAATAAGAGTTATTTTTACCTAAATATTATACAAGTATTTTTTAATTTAGCTGTTCAAAGACGATAGCCTTTTGATTTCTTGCGAGTTTGTAAATTCCTTTTGTTCTTATTGAAGGTGACATAGAGTGTAAAAGGGAAAACATTACTGTGTGTGTGTGTGTGTGTGTGTGTGTGTGTGTGTGTGTGTGTGTGTGTGTGTGTGTGTGTGTGTAAAGGACATCGGAACAAGTCGTAGAACATTATACTTCAAACAGTTTACTAATTAGTTACTTATTATAAACTAATACCGATCAGACTGCTGCATGTTTGCTTTTCTGATGATGATTGAGATGATGATGATGATGATGATGCAGGTTGCTGGTCAAGGCGCTGGCACGCATCATCAAAGTGGAGAAGAACAACGAGAGTGTTATCAACTGTCAGCAGCTTCTTAGCTCTCGTCTTGACAAGGTCAGCTATATGCTTGCAGAATATACCATACCCTCTAGAGATAACTCTTATGATGACTTCATTTTGTTACCGCTTCTTTTCACATTAGAATCAAATTAACTTTATTATCTCGATCTGAGAAATGACAAAGATACAAAGTGTTTGACCAAGTTCAAGAGTAGAGGAGGGGAGGCATAGTCTTTAGGGAAAGCAGGAACTGGGAATGTTTGCCTCCCTGATAGTTCTTCTGTGTGAATGTTTGGATGTCTGAAGCTCCTCCAAGGAAGATTGTGCATGCTCAAACCCCAGAAAGTAGGACCAAGTCTGACAAGCAGGTATCGATGATCAACCCAAATGAAAGTAAAAATGAATTATCTGACACCAGATCGAGTCAAAATGCCAAGAGGAGGTCAGGCACGTGCAAGAGAAACACCGCGCACGGCTTGTGCAGCAGCAGGAATTGGACGAGGGACTGGGAACGTCTGTTGCTACAGGCGCTCGTCCAGAGGGGGTCTCTTTCAAAGCGCCGGGAGGAGAGAGTGTGGAGCCTATGTCTTTCAAAGACGAGTATGTCGTTTATTTGATTTTCCCTCTTTCTTCCCTCCCTCTCTCTCCCCTGAACTGTTTCTCTCCCTTTTCAGCATTTTACAGCGCAAAACAGGATCAGAATTATGATTTTCTCAAAATGATTCATGACGGCGCTATAAGATGCTGGGTTTTTGTGAAGAGGACTAACAAACCGTTTCAGATCCCTCCTTCTTCTTCTTCTTCTGCGTTCGTGGGCTGAAACTCCCACATACACTCGTGGTGTTTTTTGCACGAGTGGAATTTTACGTGTATGACCGTTTTTTACCCCGCCATTTAGGCAGCCATACGCCGTTTTCGGAGGAGGGCATGCTGGGTATTTTCATGTTTCTATAACCCACCGAACTCTGACATGGATTACAGGATCTTTTTCGTGCGCACTTGGTCTTGTGCTTGCGTGTACACACGGGGGTGTTCGGACACCGAGGAGAGTCTGCACACAAAGTTGACTCTGAGAAATAAATCTCTCGCCGAACGTGGGGACGAACTCACGCTGACAGCGGCCAACAGGATACAAATCCAGCGCGCTACCGACTGAGCTTCATCCCCGCCCTCAGATCCCTCCAAAATTCATGATTCATATGATACACGTGCAGTGCAAGCACACAGACAGATATGGACAGAAAAGAAAAAGAAAAAACCACTCCCCCCCCCCTCTCCTTATCTCTCTTTCCCTTTCTTGACAGAATACATTTTGGAACCTTTGTGCTGCAGTCAAAGCATAACAATAAGGAATCAAGACACCAAATGTAGGAGGAGATTTTTAACAACTTTGTGAGATTGTTTTTGTGGTAATATTTATTTGTAGGTATTGCATAGCTTTTTTGACTCACATGCGAAGCAAAAGTGAGTCTATGTACTCACCCGAGTCGTCCGTCCGGAAAACTTTAACGTTGGATATTTCTTGGACACTATTCAGTCTATCAGTACCAAATTTGGCAAGATGGTGTATGATGACAAGGCCCCAAAAAACATACATAGCATCTTGACCTTGCTTCACGGTCAAGGTCGCAGGGGCCATAAATGTTGCCTAAAAAACAGCTATTTTTCACATTTTTCCCATTTTCTCTGAAGTTTTTGAGATTGAATACCTCACCTATATATGATATATAGGGCAAAGTAAGCCCCATCTTTTGATACCAGTTTGGTTTACCTTGCTTCAAGGTCAAGGTCACAGGAGCTCTTCAAAGTTGGATTGTATACATATTTTGAAGTGACCTTGACCCTGAACTATGGAAGATAACTGTTTCAAACTTAAAAATTATGTGGGGCACATGTTATGCTTTCATCATGAGACACATTTGGTCACATATGATCAAGGTCAAGGTCACTTTGACCCTTATGAAATGTGACCAAAATAAGGTAGTGAACCACTAAAAGTGACCATATCTCATGGTAGAAAGAGCCAATAAGCACCATTGTACTTCCTATGTCTTGAATTAACAGCTTTGTGTTGCATGACCTTGGATGACCTTGACCTTGGGTCAAGGTCACATGTATTTTGGTAGGAAAAATGTGTAAAGCATGTGAGTCGTATGGGCTTTGCCCTTCTTGTTTATATATTTGTTCAAATGTATAACTTTATTTTATTTATTCACTTACAGTCTGCAGTCACTGAGGGCGGAGAGTGAGGAACTGTTAAATCTGTTCATGGGAAATCTGGACATCATGAAAAAGTGAGTTTCTTGTCATGAATAATATCAATCAACAAAGACTGTGCAATGTGGCCAGGTGGGTAGAGCAATACTGTGCAGCCTCACTGGCCCTGGATTCAATCTCTTGTTGCAGGAAAGCAATAATGTGAATTTATCATTCTGAAAAGTTTTGAAAACAGAAGATAACTGACAAGGTGAAGGGATTGAATCTGTCAAAATTATTAGCTTTTATTTTGTTTTGCCTTAGGAAGTTTGTGTGTGTGTGTGTCTGTGTGTCTGTGTGTGTGTGTCTGTCTGTGTGTGTGTGTGTTTCTTTATGTCTGTCTTTTGATCTGTCATGTGTTTCTCAACCTATTTGTTTCTTTTAATAATGTTAAGGCTAGATTTGGTTATTGCATGAAAACGGAATTGAATCTTGCACATTCATTCCACAGAAAAGCATGAAGAGTCAGTGAATAATTAATTGGTTAATAGTGTAATTTTACATCAGTAGAAAAAAAAGGCAGTAGTTTTAGTGGATGAAATTCATTTGTTTATTGCAATGCTTCTTATTCTCTTAGGTGCCAGGTTCTACATAACTCTCTTTACTGTTGTGTATATTGAGCGTGCTTATGTCCCTTTGTTTCTCAAGTCCAGTAATTTCACATTTATACATTGCTGTGTTTCAGGTTAGAAGAGGAATCGAACCAGATGATGAGCTGTGGTTCTTTATCCAGACTGCTGCAGGAGAACAAACTGACGTAGCCCAGGCTGGGCAGCCATAACAGGGCCATCCTGCTGTGAGCTTGTGCCATCGGAAAAATCGAGCATGGATTGGTCTCTGTTATGGCTGATGGCGTGGTGTTTCCCATTATCCTTGGCATCAGATGGCTAAGTGCCACAACAACTTCGGCTGTTGCCTCAGAAGATGCTTGCTGTTGAAGAATCATGATACATCACCAGTTGCATGAATGTGACTTCAGACCGTGTTAACTGTTTAAAATCATGGTATCTAACATGACAGTACTTGACATTGCTGGTGACGTGGATGTTGAAAGTCATGGTCTGCAAGAAGTGTCTGCCTTAAAAGTCTGCACTGTTACCAACGTCTTGTCCTGTGGTGTTGTTGTCTTTTTCAACCAGGAGTTTACATTTTACATCCTACAATGTGGCTTAAAGATGAATCCAAGAACAAAGAATATCATGGATACATGGGACTGCAGTCCTAACACAGCATAGACCGTGTATGTAGTGATTCAAGTGGCAGTATGTGTTACGAGTCCTTACAGTTGAGGAAGATTCTGTGTCTTAAAAACCTTCCATGCTGTGAATAAACATGTTAATGTGTAATGCTGGTTTAAGGAATTGTAGCACATGTACTACCAATGAACACTACCAATAGAATTGTAGTACTACCAATGAACACTACTGTAGAATGTGTGTATCCAAGTAGATAAGGATACATACTAATAACAATACAAGTATGCATACAGAAGCCATCTCCCGACGCTGCTAGGGAAAGTTTGAGTCGGTTGATGGACCAGTGGACAGCAAAAGGTACCCCCCCCCCCCCCTTCTCACAGCTGCCCTCTCATTACCGGAACTATTGCACATGTGAGTGATATGCTTGGAAGCGTAAGGCCATCTTTGAATATGTCCCCCCCCCCCCCCCGCGGGTTAGGGGGAAGAATTTACCCGATTCTCCCCAGCATGTCGTAAGAGGCGACTAACGGATTCTGTTTCTCCTTTTACCCTTGTTAAGTTCTTGTATAGAATATAGTCAATGTTTGTAAAGATTTTAGTCAAGCAGTATGTAAGAAATGTTAAGTCCTTTGTACTAGAAACTTGCATTCTCCCAGTAAGGTCATATATTGTACAACGTTGCAAGCCCCTGGAGCAATTTTTTTATTAGTGCTTTTGTGAACAAGAAACAATTAACAAGTGGCTCTATCCCATCTCCCCCCTTTCCCCGTCGCGATATAACCTTGAACGGTTGAAAACGACGTTAAACACCAAATAAAGAAAAGAAAAGAAAGAAAGAAAGAATCTTTGAATATGTGGGTGTTTGGTTTACTTGCAATGTCTGCCATGATTACAGAAGTAGGAGAAATAGGGAACCAAAAGATAAGTCAAAGTTGATGTGTGTATTGTTTTCTGTGCCCCTTGTGAACAGCCTTCTTAGTCTTCAGAGTACCGTTTGAAGTATCAAGTACAAGATCATCGGGGTCCTGATTTGGCCTATTATGGTCCGCTGGACCCGAAAAGCAACAGCTAACTAACAAGATCATCGCGTGTCAACGATCGACAAACAGTGGAACCCCCCTTTTAAGACCCCCCAGTTTAAGACTCCTTCCCTTTTGAGACCTTGTTTTCTCAGACTTTCTGTTCATAACCTGAAAATGTACCCCCTTTTTAAGACCTTTTGTGGTTTTCTTTGAGGTCTTCAAAGGGGACTTCCACTGTACTTCTTCTGTTCTTCTGCGTTCGTGGGCTGAAACTCCCACGTACACTCGTGTTTTTTGCACGAGTGGAATTTTACGTGTATGACCGTTTTTTACCCCGCCATTTAGGCAGCCATACGCCGTTTTCGGAGGAATTCCACTGTACTGATAGTATGGTCCTTCTGGTCTTCACATGTCAATGGGTTTGAGGCTTTTCTTTCTTTCTTTATTTGGTGTTTAACGTCGTTTTCAACCACGAAGGTTATATCGCGACGGGGAAAGGGGGAAGATGGGATAGAGCCACTTGTTAATTGTTTCTTGTTCACAAAAGCACTAATCAAAAAATTGCTCCAGGGGCTTGCAATGTAGTACAATATATTACCTTACTGGGAGAATGCAAGTTTCCAGTACAAAGGACTTAACATTTCTTACATACTGCTTGACTAAAATCTTTACAAACACTGACTATATTCTATACAAGAAACACTTAACAAGGGTAAAAGGAGAAACAGAATCCGTTAGTCGCCTCTTACGACATGCTGGGGAGCATCGGGTAAATTCTTCCCCCTAACCCGCGGCGGGGGGGGGGGGAAGGGGGGGGGGGGTGGTGGTTTGAGGCTGTGTGTGTATGTGTGTGCGTGTTTGTGTGTGCGTGTATGTATTATAAAAAACATTTAGCTATTATGAATATCAGTACAGTACAGTAATAAAAAAATGTTAATATTTTCCTTTTTCTGTGTAACACCAGCTGTTCGTATGTGTGTGTGTCTAATCATTACAAAATCCAAGTATGAACAGCCAGCTGTTTGTGTATGTAATGTAAATTATGTGTAAAATCAAAGGCTTGGATAATAAATTCCCCAAAAGTGTGTGACTGTCTCCAGATTGTAACGATTGAAAAAGTCCAGATCAAGCTGTTTCTGGATTTCTGTGAGGCTTACTACAATTTTGGCATCTGTACTTCACTGTATTTAAGGCTAGGAGCTACATGTACCATAAAAATACACTTTCTGTCTCTTCAAGTCATTTGACCACAACATTCTTGAAACAGAACTGTCTGTGTTAAAATTGGGTGTGCATTTGCTTCAATGTGTGTAGAATAATGGTATGTGATCCCCAAACAATTTGCTTTCAGATTGACTTAGTACAAATTATTAAATGAAAAATAAGCAAAGTGATGAATCGAAACATGTTAGTTCATGGATGTCAAGCTAATTTCAAAACTATTCATCAGAATGATTTGAACTTTTGCAGAAATGTTTAAGATATGCTGATAGATGTTCTATTCCACAGGCTAAGCTATAGGAAGAAAAGTAAAAGAGATGCCAATGTAAACTGTGTAGGTACAACATTTTTGAAAACTGGAAAATGTGTATCGCTTTAACGTTACAATTATTTGCGTGCCAAAATAGGATGACATTTTTGACGTGTTTGATGAAAAACTGCGTAGGGGATAGATCTAAAACATTGTGTACATTGCCAAATCCTATATTGTTCGAAAGAGCAAGATCTGCTCTCTGTTCTGACCTATGGGCATTTATATTCCTTTAATACCCTGTAATCTGCACTTGACTAAAAAAAAGGCAATTTTTGATATTTTCTTGCATTCCAGACCTGCTAGATTTTCAAACGTCCACAAACCAAGTAACAGTCCAGCTTTTTAGCTTTCGTTCCATGTATTTGGTTTGTCTGTACGTATAGATTTAAGGGTGCTGCCGGTGTAATTTGTAAACACACCGTTCGCAGGTTTCAAAAACGCCACTGAAAAGTTAAACCACGCGCGTTTTTAGATCCAGTCACTTGGTTAACTAAAACTGTCGTATTTGCTCAAGCCTGCTTCGCCGAAAAACATCATAACCTCAGTGATTGTTTTACAAGATAGTAAAATTTCGTTCATCTAGTCTGAGTGGATTTTGTGTATAAAATTGTAAACTGAGTGTTATCTGATAGTTACGTAATTGCTTCATGTGTCAACTACGGTGTTTCAGTTTGTCAATCTTACAATGTGGATCTAATGAAAACTAAAGATCTTTTCTGCTGCAGGGCAACCCAATTTCCCATCTTGGTGAACGATTAGGCTATACAAAAACACCAATAGAGTACGAATAAGCCAGAAAGTGGTTTTCGTCTTTTATCAAAACATAGTGGTCACTTCTTAATGACAATGAGTGATATGCTTCTGACATCGTTGTCATTGTTCAATTGTCATTGTTCAGAGCTTATCTTCAGACAAACATATCTCGGTCACAGTCATTCTAGGCTAGCCAAGACTCTCTTCCAATGTTTGTGTCTGCATGTATGGTGCTGTGTGCATGTGTGCCTGTGTGTGGTTGTGCATGTGTGTGTGTGGGTGTAAATGTATGGGTCAGTGTATGTGTAGTGTGGACGAGTTGGGAAGTGTATTGGAATGTGTTCAAGTGGTGGTTTGTTTGTGTGCCTATTCTCTGATTCTTGTTCCCATTTCTATCTGTCTCTTTCTCCATGTGTGTGTGTGCATATGCCCTTGTGTGTGTGTGTGTAAAAAAAAACAAACAACATGTTACAAGCATATCTTCGATATAGAAGAAGGGAGGACAAAAACATTCCTCATGGACGGTTTCAAGATGTTACTGTGAAGGTTTTTTGCGAAAACGGGTACAGCTAGTTAATACAAAAAATGATATGCTTCTCCTTTGCTCAGCCAGGCAAATTTTAACATGGTAATGGTTTTGAAGGTATGACTTTTGGTTAAACATCAACTGATCAACACCTAACCTTCATCAAAACTTGTCAAACAATTATTCAAATATATTTCAGGTCGCTTCGTGAAGTTGAAGGGAAACCTCTGTGTGTTAGCTTTGCTTCCCTTATTACACCCCCGGTATAGGGGTGTGTATAGGTTTCGCTCGATGTGTTTGTTTGTTTGTGTTCGCATATAGATCTCAAGAATGAACGGACCAATCGTCACCAAACTTGGTGAACAGGTTCTATACATTCTGAGATGGTCCAATTTACCAGTCAAACACACGCTTAGGGAGTTATTGGTGGATTAAAATTATACAAGGACTTATAGAGGAACATCTTAATGGTCAAAGGGAAATAACCATTCTCACTCAGTCACTGCCACCAACTGAGAAGGTTATTTCCCTTTGACGGGGGTGTTTTTCCTACCTCGTAGGAATTTCTTGTTATGCAGGGTGTTGCCATTTTCTTGTCAGTTTTCTCCTTGTAATGATACACACACACACACACACACTGCCAACATGTGCACTTGATACATGAACCTAATACACAGAGACTGACGCACACTGCAAACATGTGCACTTGATACATGAACCTAATACACAGAGACTGACGCACACTGCAAACACACTTTGTAAATTGATACATCAACCTACCCACCCCCTCCCCCCACATACACTGCTCACACATATAGAAAAACACATGGTAACTCGATATATGAGGCTAAAACACCCACACACTGGCACACAGTGCAGACGGGCCATTATTTGCTATTGGTGACAAAGGAGGGAATTGAGGCTGAAATGTACGTAATAATATCAATGATACCTGACACAAATCTTTTTTAGATGATGGGTGCGACTCACCTAACCTCAGGCTAGATAACTGTAAAGAATACTATAGTATTGTGCAATTAAAATAGGTGTTGCGTGCAAGTTTTACTGTAGGGACAGCTAGACGTAAGACTAGGACAGCTAGTCAGTTGTATGCATAGTGTATTTCAAAAACCAGGCATCTCATTTAGCAAAATACAAACACACACTCGCACATAATACTTTCGTTCTCTTCTTTTTAAATCAACACATATGCATTGAATCATGAGAAAATTGCTTGTGTGACATAAACCTCAGATGTCCACATTTTATGCTTGAAAAAGGGCTGAGTGCAAAACACTTTTCACTCAACACAACCTAATTATTACATGCACAACATTTTTTTTTTTATTTTAACCCGGCAAGATTAGAAATAATAATTAATACCATGTTCTATTTCATTTTCAGACTGTTCTCTGCGAATCAGTACCTGAGCAAACTTCCTTCTTCAAATTTACAGACCATCATAAATATATTTACCAAAACCAAAAGATGCATATGCCAGCATACATTCTTTTCTATGTTTCAATGCAAAACAGCTTGCATGAAAACCCTTGTGGGCAAACTTAACATCCAGCGTAACACTAATCTCTGGCGAAAACATTCAAGTTCAACAAAAATGTGTATGTGATAGAGCTACACTAAAAAAGCATGCATACACAAAACACTAAGATTAACAATAAAAAAAAAACTAAGATTAACAACAGGCACAAACAATATAATTACTGAAGGCCTATAAACAACATCTTTGCTAAGGTTTGACACTACATTGTTCATATTCATATGCATACAAACATTTTTATGCAATAGCAAACAGACTCCAACCCTGACCCTTCAAATGAAAAATTAAGGCTTTGAGGTACTCTTGTTCTTCTGGAAACTAACTAAACACTTGAGCCACTGGAAACTTTTGAGTCGCTGGCATCAGCCACTGAAAACTTGTGTTTGAAAATTCAGGCAAAAAAATAGCACGGGCAATTACAAGAATACTGTGTATGAAAAAACAACAACTGAAGATTACGAAGGTTTATTTGAAATACTAGAAACTGTCAGCCTTGTGCTATGACAAAATTTATACCTAGCACCCAGAGCATACACCAAGATTATGGCTCATCATTTATGGCCTTTTCAAAACTATGGTATACATGTTCATTTGTGGTTGTGTAAACATAATTATCATAAAGCACATAATGTTATGTACTACAAATACATGTATTCAAGCAAATCTGTTCATCTGATTATGCCGACCACATCTTCAGTTCTTTCTTTCTTTATTTGGTGTTTAACGTCGTTTTCAACCACGAAGGTTATATCGCGACGGGGAAAGGGGGGAGATGGGATAGAGCCACTTGTTAATTGTTTCTTGTTCACAAAAGCACTAATCAAAAAATTGCTCCAGGGGCTTGCAACGTAGTACAATATATTACCTTACTGGGAGAATGCAAGTTTCCAGTACAAAGGACTTAACATTTCTTACATACTGCTTGACTAAAATCTTTACAAACATAGACTATATTCTATACAAGAAACACTTAACAAGGGTAAAAGGAGAAACAGAATCCGTTAGTCGCCTCTTACGACATGCTGGGGAGCATCGGGTAAATTCTTCCCCCTAACCCGCGGGGGGTCACATCTTCTGTGCATATTGATGATGGCTTATGCTCAATTCAAGAAGCAAAAACAGATACAAGCGCTGAAAGTGAGATATAAAAAAAAAGTGAAGAAAGAAAAGACAGAAACAAGTCACAAGTTCGTGATCTGCCACGAAGAGACAATTTCATTGCATGAGGTACTGTTTGCATTAAGATAATTTTGCATAGCGAACTCATATTCAAATTCAATGAGTGTTAGAACCGGTGCATGAATAGACAGATGATTTGTCCGTGAGATTCGAGCTATGTGCATGTAGAACCCATAGCCACTCAAAAAACTTCCCATATTTATAGGCTAAACAACGTCACTAATTTAAAGGTAAAAGCTAGCCCACCTTGCCGCAGACTGTATTCACAGCTAAATATAAGAACAGCATACAACTCGAGTACAAATCAGGAGTAACATCGAACTCGGCATAGTCAGCGAGGGGTCGGCGGTGGACGTATTTTTGTATCTCAAAAACAAATCAAAGCAACTTTTATACAGCGCTTAAGATAACAAAACAAGTTGTTCAGGATGATTAGTTCTTACCCGTTTCAAAAGGGTTAAGTGCTAATCTTCATGGTTTTTGCTCTACCATGGTAAATGTTTGAGTGAAACGACCAAAAACGAATCAATTTCAACCCCGGAGAAGCCTCCGTAACAGTCAGGTGTGTACCTGTCAAGATCTGTTTCACTCCATTTTTCCGTCAGGTTATGATCAAGGAGCGTGACACCGTTTCAAGAAGTACGAGAGTTCAAACGAAAATATTAAAATGTGACGTTGACCATGGGGCTTTTTTGAGGGAATAAATCTGACTGTTTTCCTCTTTATTTTTGAATATGTACGTGTATAGGGCTCAGAAGATAGAATCAATAGTCTTGAGTAACTGTTCTTGTTTAGCGCTATATAAAAGTTGCTTTGATTTTTTTTATATAATATAAAACGTCTACTACTTGCCCTAGAATCAGAAATACCACCTACAGGCAATTTTGCCTTGTCCGTAACAAGTTTAATTAAAAATTTTAGTAATAAATTTTCATTTGATTAATATACTTACCCAACTCACATATAGCAATTAACCCTAGTTCAGTGCTGGATACGCTGTACGCGTCCCCTTGGTAACCAAGGGAGACCACTCTAAAAAAGAGAGTGCTCTATCCCATAATGCCAGACTAACTACTAGCCTGACTTCCGTATGCGCGCGCATACGCCGCCATCTTATCATTCCTAAACGAAGCCCAACTCACTCCTTTTTTAGACCCCCATAACTCCCACAGCGGGGAGGCGGGAGGGAATAAACGATGTGAGTTGGGTAAGTATATTAATCAAATGAAAATTTATTACTAAAATTTTTAATTAAATTACATATCTTACCCAACTCACATATAGCAGATTGCTATCATAGGAGGAGGGTACTCACCATATCAATCCACAAGAACCTGCCCTGCAGCCACCAAAGAGGGCAAAGCAGAGCTGCCATCTTGACGTATGCCAGCCACCTCCCGGAGATAGAAGTTTATAAAAACGTCTTCCGATCTCCAGTATGCCGACTCCAGAACTTCTGAAAGACGGCCTGATCTCAGCACTGCCAACGACGAAGCCCACGCCCTGGCCTCGTGAGTTCTGGCAGCCGTAAGAGGCAACACCATTCTGGTATCCCCTAATTGTCTTTGCCACCAGATATAAGCGTTCCGAATGGTAGACGAAACCCATTTGGTTAGCGTAACTTTCGAAATGTCCTTCCCCCGAGCCGTATTGAGTGATATAAAGAGCAGTTTCTGAGACATAGAGCGAATAGGCTGAGTCCGGGACAGGTAGCTGCTGAGTGCTCGTACAGGGCAGTTAAAAACATCCTCATCTCCCGGGGCCAGGATTGTGCTCAAAGGGGGAATACGGATAAGCGGGGATGGTTGACCTGGTTTTTGGTTCTTAGCCAAGAAATTAGGCCTGAACCTAAGAGAAAAAGAACCGTCTTTCTCCCGGGAGATATCATTTGCCATTCCCGACAACGCGTGCACCTCGCTACCACGTCTAGCCGTAGCGAGTAAGACCAAGAAAAGAGTTTTATGAGTTACATTTGCCAGACTGGCTAAATGGATAGGCTCAAAGTCCTCTGACGCAAGAAAACGTAACACCAAAAAAACATCCCACGCCGGGAGCTTTGTTTTGTCACGAGCCAACTTAAGGGAAGCGCCCTTAATAACGCCGGAGATAACCCCCGACAAGTTAACTTTGTGACCAAGTTGCCTGAGAGTAGAGGCAATTGCCGACCTTCTAACCTTCAACGAAGAGGGAGAACCCCCTTGATCAGCTAGCCACGCCAAGTGATTCGCTAACTGCACAGACCTAGGCGCCAGAGGGTTCACATTATTCTCAAGACACCACTTCGACCACGAAGACCAATGCGAAGCGTAAACAGAGTTGGTCGACTCTCTGTGAGCGTTTTGAACCAGCTTCAGAGTAGACACAGAGGCCCCTGCCCTAAGCAGAGAGTCTCTGATAACACCCACCCGTGAAGTTGCAGCATTTGCGGGTTTACGTGATGAATGCCTGACCGAGGCTGCAGAAGTTCGCCCTTCCTTAGAGCGAGCGGAATGGGAGGACGAACGGCCAGACGTACCAGATCCGGATACCAGTGCTGGCTGGGCCAGAGAGGCGCAACCAGCACTAGCGCTGGCCTTTCGAGGTCTGCTTTCCTTATTACCCTGCCCAGAATGCAGAAAGGAGGAAACGCGTAAGCCACCAGGTTCGTCCAGTCCATCTCGAGTGCGTCCACCGCCCAGGCTTGGGGGTCCGGGAACGGAGACACAAAAAGCGGGAGCCTTGCCGAGAACCTTGTCGCAAACAAGTCGATGCACGGCTTGTCCACCTGAACCCAAAGGCGCTCCAAGGCCTGATGCGAGAGGGTCCACTCCGAGTGGAGTATCTTGTCCCCCCCTGCTCAGGGCATCCGCCAACACATTGAGCTTGCCCCTCAGGTAAGTTGCTGACAACCGAATGTGATGCGTACTGCACCACATCAGCAAGCGACATGCTCTGTCTGACAGAACCTGCGAGCGCGTCCCCCCCTGGCGATTGATATAAGCCGCAACAGTCGTATTGTCTGTATGTACTCTGACATGACTGCTCGCCAGAGAAGGAAGAAACGCCCTCAGGCCCAAGGCCACAGCCTCCAGCTCCAAGACGTTTATGTGCAAGGACCCTTGACTGACGTCCCACACACCCGCAGCCGTCTGATCCGCCAAATGAGCTCCCCACCCTGTCTGAGACGCATCCGTGAACAGCTCGTTCTCCGGAGCCGGGGGAGTGATGGGGACACCCTGGGACACCCAAGGAAGAAGCCAGACACCTGTGGTGCTCCTGAACCAATCTCCCAACTCGACCTGACAACTCCAAGCTTGAGTTGCCTGATCCCACCGAGCCTGCACCGCCGCCTGAAATGGTCTCTTGTGCACTCTTCCCAACGGAACCAGCGAGGCCATAGATTCCATCTGACCCAGGATAGAATACAACTCCCGAGCCGAGGCCACATTCTTTCCGAGTAACACCCGGATCAGCGACTGAAGTTTGTCCACCCGCTTTTGAGCAGGACGAACTGACCACTCCACTGTGTTGAACTCTATGCCCAGATAAGTGAACCCCTGTGAAGGCTCCAACTCGGACTTCCCCACATTGATTGAGAACCCGAGTTGACTCGCTAGGCTGAGGACCCTGTGCGTGTGTGTGCTGCATAAGGCCTGATTCTGGTGCAAAATCAGCCAGTCGTCGAGGTACGCCCTGAGGCGCACCCCCTCCTGCCTCACTAGGGCACAGAGCTGACGAACGACCATCGTGAAGATCCAAGGAGAGAGGGACAGACCGAACGGGAGAGCCCGAAACTGGAAAATCCTTTCCCCCCACCGAAACCGCAGCCACTTTCTGTCCGCTGTGTGCATCAGCACGTGAAAGTAAGCGTCCGTGAGATCGATGGACGTGGCCCAATCCCCCGGACGGAGAGCCTCTCTCACCGACGCCGGCGTTTCCATCGTGAATTTTACCACTCTCAGGAACCTGTTCAGACATGAAAGGTCTAGAACTGGCCTCCACGCACCCGATGCTTTGGGCACCACAAAGAGCCTGCCGTAAAATCCCAACGATCCCTGATCGCGAACCTCTTCGATCGCCTCTTTTTGCAGGAGAGCAACTACCTCCCCCTGCACAGCCAACTTGGCCTCGGGATCGTTTGGAAATCTGAAAGGCGGAGGTATCCTGGACAGAGGTGCCTTCTTCTCTGCCCAGAGTAGCCGGAACCCCGAACTGACCACCCCTAAAACCCACTGGCTGGCCACCAAGCGCGACCAGGTAGTGAGGGCCCTGGAGGGGCCGCCCGCCACCACAACGGTGGGGGCTAACGGGACCGAAAGTTCGGGAGGGCATCATTGGGGGTGGGGCTTGCGCCCCGACCCCCTGGACCCGCCAAAAGAACCCCCCCTCTGAGAAGAGGAACCACGCCCCCTACCCCGAAAAGAAGAGTTCTGACCCTGCGTCTTGCCCGCCGCCGCGGACGAAGACTGAGTCTTGCCTTGACCCTGAGGTTTGCCTTGAGGCTTCTGAAAACCTTGACGAACAACCTTGGCTATAGCCAGATCTCTTGCTTCGTGCGTTTCCTTTTGCAAAGCATCCAAAGATGCGCGACCCAGAAGGGAACCATCCATGACGGGAGACACCTTCAGAGCATCGATCGTCACCTTGTCCCTAATTCTTGACCCCGTCAAAAAAGCCGACCTGCGAGAATGCACGGCAAAAGTGTACAATCTAGCCGACAACGCCATTTGTTCCTGTGACACCCTGGCCAAAGTAGCCAGCAAAGTCATCACATCTTCCGAGGAAGCGTCGAACCGGAACTCAAAGGGATCGAGCGACGTAGCAATCGACCTCGACAACGATCTCTGGAGTGACTCTGACACAGAGGCCAACTCCATCAGAGAGCGTCCTGTCTCCTCTAAAGACATCAAAGATGCCTCCGTACAAGGGACAGGCCTTTCCTTCGAATAGCCATCTTCCCTCAGAGCCGTCAGTTCCGGTGTCACCGGTAGTACCGACATAGGCAAAGAGTAGGAATCAATCAGTCTGACTGGGTTGACCACCAGCTTGAAGTTGCGCATATTAGCCGAACAAGGAACTTGTTGACCAATCTTCGCTAACCACGGTACAGCCGCCTCGGGAGCCTCCCTGTGTTGTGCCAACAACGGAACAGGAGACACCCCCTTAGACCAACCCTTCACCAACACCTTCGACATCTCGAACGCCAGAGAAGGCGATTCGATGAACTTGAAAGAACCCTTCGTATTCTTATCAACACGAAAATCCCCCCAAGCTGAGGGCGGTGGAGCAAGCTGAGACTTGCTCTCCACTACCCCCTCTTCAAAGTACTTCGAAGCCGTTTCAGCTGCAAGCGCCACCGCACTTCCCAGCCTAGACGGCAAACGGACACCGGCATCCTCTCCCAGAACGGAAGTGCCATCGCCCAGACAGTCGTCCTGCACATCTGTACAGTCCGGGAGTTGACTCCCCGCCTGACTGTCATAGTCAAACAGAGACCCATCTCCACTGCCTTCTTCCCCCGAAGGTGGAAGCAGAAGTCTCACAGACTGCCTAACGTCAAATGGCGCGGCAGAAAGCAACGAACCTTCCGTACGCTCTACAGTGTCCTTACCCCCCCCTGACCGGCCGACAGAGCGGCGATGGCCAGGCGGGGTATCAGAACTTTCACCCGTGAGCGCGATGCCCGTGGCTACTTTTGACTGTAGACGCGCTACACTTTCCCCGGAGAACCCGGGTACTCGTGTAGCAAACATACCTTGTGACCGCGAACCACCAGGAGACAGACCACCCAACGAAAGTGGGATAATCTCATCCCCATCCTGAACAGCATGAACATCAGCTGTAGTCACCGTAGCAGAAGGGCCCGCCACCATCTTTGCCAAAGATGACGGTCCTGTCACCCCGGAAGGGAGTGAACGCAGTTCAGCCCGTGTAGACGAAATTTCTTCCGCCAGTGAAGAAACCTGTGAACTAAGTGCAAGCAAAAGAGAGGCCACGTCCGCGGCCGCCAGACCAGAAACAGCAGGAGCAGAAACCGCTTTAGCAGGTTTAGCAACATTAGCAACCTTATCCAAAGGTTTCACCGGCAAAATGGCCGCCGGCAAAATGGCGGCAGAAGGCATGCCTATCAAAACATCAACACATTTTTCTGAGTCAGATTCTAACACCCCCGCGACGGTTTGTTTAGATTCTCTATGCATCTTTCTGGGAGGGGAGGACTCAGCAGCCAGCAGCCACCTGCTTAGAACTCTGCCTCTTCTTAACGTTATCAGCCATAGCATGTACGACTTTGTCAAAATATTTCAGAAAAAATTTTCGAAAAAATTTCACAAGTCAAAAATGGCCAAACAACGCCTTTACAACAAGTACAAAACAAAGAACGATCTCACCTCAATACAGTAGCAAGGTAAGACGACGAAAGAATACCAAGGAGAAGAAACCCGGTCCCTCAGACCAAGCAACATCGGCTGAACAACAGCCAGAGCGTACACAAATGCGACCAGCTTGTCTGAGCGCTGAGTATGGAATGATAAGATGGCGGCGTATGCGCGCGCATACGGAAGTCAGGCTAGTAGTTAGTCTGGCATTATGGGATAGAGCACTCTCTTTTTTAGAGTGGTCTCCCTTGGTTACCAAGGGGACGCGTACAGCGTATCCAGCACTGAACTAGGGTTAATTGCTATATGTGAGTTGGGTAAGATATGTAATTTAATCACACTCAGACGTTTGAAAAAAGGGAGAAGCACAATGCACCTGAATCCTACGTGGTAAGGGAGGGTAGTCAACTGACAGAAACCCAAGAAGAAGCAGCTACCAGTTCCGTGATACCTGCATCGCTCTCTATAGGCACTAGATAGAAAGAAGCTGCACACCAATTGACTTCATGCTTATTTTCACAAATAACATGCCCCCAAAACAAAATCTTTATTCCTTGACAGTACCTAAATGGTTACGGTTTTAACTGTTTAATCAAAATGCTCCACCACACTGATAGAGTTAACAAGCCTGAACTTTGTTTCTTCTTGTTCTTCTTCTGCGTTCCAATGCTTTGCTGAAGTGCACAGCACGGATTTTACCATTGTTCAGCATCAACAAGAATAGTACCAGGCTAAAAGAAATTTTTAAAAATAGTCAAGCAGATTCTCAACTTGATGCAGAAGAGTTTAAATCAGTATTACAAAAAAGTTACTGTTACTTTGTACATTTTGAAGAAAATATGAAGCACTCAAGAAAGGTTTCGGAGAAAGTGTTACTTTCTACATTAATGAAGAAAAGACCGCACTAAGTAATGTCTCTGGAAAAAGTGTTAAACTGTACTTTGTACATTTTTGAAGAAAAGACAGCACTTAGTAATGTCTTTGGAAAAAGTGTTAAAACTGTACTTTGTACATTTTTGAAGAAAAGACCGTACTTAGTAATGTCTTTGGAAAAAGTGTTAAAACTGTACTTTGTACATTTTTGAAGAAAAGACCGTACTTGGTAATGTCTCTGGAAAAAGTGTTAAACTGTACTTTGTACATTTTTGAAGAAAAGACAACATTCAGTAATGTCTCCGGAGAAAGAGTTGCTTTGTACATTTTTGCAGAAAAGACACGGCAATCTGGAGAAAAAAAGAAGCACCCACACACAAGGCTGTATACTTGTTTTCTATCCCCACCTCGACTATCAGTTATGCTCTGTCTGGCACCGATATAGAAATATGCCTCTCAAGCAAAGAGTAACTGTGCATCATCAACAAATTTCACATCAAAACATGTCACTGCAATTTATCACAAACGCGTCTTTTCAAATCCCAAGCATGCTTTCTTTGTCACTCGCCCCAGAACGAAAGTTAACGCAGATAATAAAGCATAGAGGAATTCAAATCAACGATCACAACCCCATCACAGACTCACGCTCCTAACAACGCACAACGTCAATAATCACTATCATTCAATTCATCCTCGTCGGACTCGATAACGAACATCCCATCGTCAAACAGCTCCATCGCCAAATAGTTCATGATTTCCAAGGAATCTTCAATTTGTGAAATTTCTCGTCGAAGCTCCTCAGACTCCAGAAAGTCCCACAAGTTGATGCCAAGAACCCTCTGAAGTTCACCTTCGGCGTTGTGACGTCTGCGAGGCTTTCGTGGCTGGGACGGGGCAATGCTTCCGTCTGGCAAAGCGTGCCTGTAGAAACAGCTGTCATTGAAGGGACACTCTCCTCTCCCCTGGTCAAAGTGACGGCAAGGCTTATCCCTGGAAAGTGAGGAGCAAGGCAGTGTTATGGATAAGGACAACTTGCAAACAAAAGGATACTGATCGGAAAATTCCACAGCAAGCACTGTGGAAAACCTTTTGTGTGGTGCTGATGACTTGACAGTTAAGACTTATCTGTTAAAACATTTTGGGAGTTGGAGTCCATCTTTAAGAAAAGAAACACAGCAATATATTAGACAGGGCAGGAGGGCACGTTCCATAAGGCTAGACCAATAAAAGATTTTTTTTTTTTAAAGAAGTCAATTTTTTTTACGATTTCAATCTTTGCATGATTTTTAACCCATGAGTTTCATGAAAATGCAATCACATTCATTCTGAAACAGAGAGAACATGGCACAACAGCAGCACTGTTATCACAACCAAGAAAAATAAATACAGGAGATGTTCATTGAAAAAACATCTACCGTATTTTCCGGGTCATAAGGCGCGACTTTTTTCCTCGAGTTTGACCCCTGCGCCTTGTATAACGAAGCGCCTAATCCGTGTATGAAATAGGAAAAAAATCAAAGAGACCGCCTGAGTACCAGTCAAACAACTTGTGATAATCGAAAATTTTTAATTAAATTTTCATTTGATTAATATACTTACCCGAGTCACATATTTAGCATTGACGCAGTCGAGATGCTAGGTAAACTGAAACGCTATCCCGTCTATAGTCTAAGGGAAGCAACCCAAGCTAAAAAAGTAGCAAGCTTGCTACCCTGGGTTGCCTCCCGTAGCGTGTCACGCCACAGATCTCGTACCCAGTACGAGACACCCTCATTCGACTTCTAGAATCCAAAGAAACTACAAGCGGGGAAGGTGGGAGGGAATTACTTATGTGACTCGGGTAAGTATATTAATCAAATGAAAATTTAATTAAAAATTTTCGATTAAATTACATATTCTTACTCCGAGTCACATATTTAGCAGATAACTCCAACAAGGTGGTGGGTAAGAAGTAAAAATTTCAAACTCACTGTTAAGATCTGGAGAGGCATTGCCCCGCTGCCACCAGTGCGGGGAGGGTCCTTGAGCCATCACGGCATACCGCGGCGATGTCTCTCAAGTAGAACGAGATAAAGACGTCGTCTGAACGCCAGTATGCTGTGCGCAGGACGTCGTCGAGTCTTCGGGACCTCAAAACAGCCAATGACGATGCCCATGCCCGGGACTCGTGCATTCTAGCCGACTGGAGAGGGAAGGCAGGCTGAGCCCCCCCCTTTTGTGCCAGACTCCACACATAAGCTTGTTTTATGAGAGCCGACACCCACCTGGCCAAGGTAGTCCTCGTGATATCTCTGTCCATGGACGTATTCAAGGAAATAAAGAGGAGCTTCTGGGAGCTCGACCTGATGGGTTGAGTCCGGACTAAATATGCCTCCAGGGCCCTAACCGGGCAATTGACCATGTCTGGGTCATCTTGTGCCACAATATGAGACAGGGGCCTCACAAGGACACAGGGAGAAGGCTGATCCGGTGTCTGATTCTTGGCCAGAAAGGCCTCCCGGAAATGCAAAGACAAGGAGCCGTCACGCTCTCGGCCGATGTCCTGCGGACTGCCTGAAAGAGCGTGTATCTCGCTACCTCTGCGGGCCGAAGCCAGAAGTAGCAAAAACAGAGCCTTACGAGTAAGGTTCGCGAGGCTAGAGCCCTCTAGAGGCTCGAAGTCCGCCGAGCGCAAGAACTCGAGGACAAGGAAAAGATCCCACTTGGGCAGAGGAGAGCGCTTAACGTCCTGCAAAGACGCGCCCTTAATAACCCCAGCGACAACTCCACTAACATTGATGGTATGACCGATCTGTTTAAGAGTCGAGGCAATCGCCGACCTGCGAACCTTCAAAGAGGAGGAAGAAGCCCCCTGGGAAGACAAATCCGCTAAGTGGTTGGCTACGTGCATAGTACGAGGAGCCACCGGGTTCAGCCCATGAGCCTGACACCAGGTGACCCAGGCACGCCAATGCGACGAATACACTGAGGAGGTAGAGGCCCTATGCGAGCGCTGCACCAACTCCAAAGTGCGGTCGGAAGCCCCAGACCGCCTCAGAGCGGACCTCACAGTCTCCACGCGTGAAGATTGAGAGACTGCGGGTGCCCGTGAGGAACTCCGGTGCGAGGCTGAACGAGTTCGCCTGGTACCAGAGCCAGAGGAATTGGAGGGCCGTGTGCGAGTCTCAGAAGGTCCGGAAACCAGGGCTGAGACGGCCACAGAGGGGTGACCAGAAGCAGGGACGGCCTCTCCAATTCCGCCTTCCTGAGGACTTGGCTGAGCAGCTGGAAGGGTGGGAAGGCATAAGCCTCCAGCCCTGTCCAGGGGATGTCCAAGGCGTTGGTCCCCCACGCTTCCGGATCGGGGAAGGGGGAGACAAACACCGGAAGGCGCCTGGAGAATCTGGTGGCGAAGAGATCCACCACAGGCTTCGGGGCCACAGCCCAAAGGCGGAGAAGGGCACCATGCGTGATGGTCCATTCCGCCTGCAACACCCTGTCGGAGCGGCTGAGCGCGTCCGCCAGTGTGTTGAGGCTCCCTGGCAGGTAACGCGCTGAGAGAGAGATCTCCCGCTGGGAGCACCAGGAGAGGATCTCGCACGTTCTGCGGGAGAGAGTGGGGGACCGCGAACCTCCCTGCTTGTTCACGTAGGCAGCCACTGTCGTATTGTCCGTGAACAGACGCACACGCTTGGCTGCCAGGGAAGGGAGGAACGCGACCAGAGCAAGGAACACGGCCTCCAACTCTAGCGAGTTGATGTGCCATGTGCTCTGTTCCGCAGACCACAGTCCGGAGGCCGTGAGCCGGTCCGTGTGAGCCCCCCAACCCAGCAAGGACGCGTCTGTGAACAGGTCCATGTTGGGAGGGGGGGGAACAATGGGAACCCCCCTGCATACCCATCCCGAGTCCAGCCACGGGAGGGTTGCAGCCTGGAACCAATCCCCAAGGGGAACCAGAGTGTTCCAATCCACACAAGGAGAGTCCACCAACGGCTTCAGCGCGTGCTGAAGCGGGCGTTTGTGAGCTCTCCCTAGTGGTACCAGCAGGGCCATGGACTCCATCTGCCCCAGGATGGAGGCCAAAGTCCGAAGGGAAGCTCTCAGGAGAAGCGAAGTAGAGCGGATGAGAGCCTGGAGCTTGTCCACCCGCTTCTGCGAAGGCTGGACAGTCCAGGTGACCGTATTGAACGTCATCCCCAGGTAAGTGAATGACTGAGACGGCACGAGCTCTGACTTCGTCTGGTTGACCGAGAATCCCAGCAAGCTGGCCTCTCGGAGAACCAAGAGAGTGTGCTGCCTGCAGAGAGCCTCGCTCTGGCCCATGATGAGCCAGTCGTCGAGGTATGCTCGCAGCCGCACTCCCTGTGACCTCACCAGCGCGCAAAGCTGCCTCACCACCATGGTAAAGATCCATGGGGCAAGGGACAGCCCAAAAGGCAGTGCGCGGAACTGGTCGACTTGACTGGCCCACCGGAAACGGAGCCATTTCCGGTCGGCGGGATGCACCAGAATATGGAAGTACGCATCCGTCAAGTCGATCGAGGTCACCCAGTCTCCTGGGCGGAGAGCGTCCCGAACCGAGGCAGGAGTCTCCATCTTGAATCGAATCGTTCTCAAAAACTTGTTGAGAAACGAAAGATCCAAGACAGGACGCCAAGCTCCCGAAGCTTTGGGGACCGCGAAAAGCCGTCCATAAAACCCCGGGGAGCTGTGGTCCGAGACCGCTTCCACCGCGCCCTTCTCTATCAGTGAGGCAACCTCCGACTGGAGGACGGCCCTTGCCTCCTGTGAGAAGGGGGGCTTGAAGGCTGGAGGACACCTGGTAAGAGGGGCCTTGTCCCCCAGCCAAAGCAAGCGGAATCCCGACTTCACAACACCCACTAACCATCGGCTGCGTATGGCGGCCAGCCAATGTGGGAGTGCCCGAGCAAGGCCCCCCGCCATCACCAAGGTGGAGGGCGGGGGGGGCGTGAAGCCGGGAACGCTTCATTGGGGGTGGGGCTTTCCACTGGAAGAGCCCCTACCCCTCCTCGAAAAAGATCTCTTGCCCGACCCGCGGGAAGGGGCAATAGATCTTTTCCGGGAAGCAGGATGTGCCTGAGCAGAGGTCTTAGCCTGTTTGTGCTGAGCCTGCTGAGGAGCAGCCTGCTTGGGCTGCTTCAGGGACTGAAGCGCAAAGGAAGAGAACTGCTGTTCTCTGTTGGTGTCGATCTCCTGCTTCCTGGCATCAGCGGCCAGGTTGCCGAAGAGAGCACCATCCACCAAGGGCGACGATCTGAGAGTGTTTCTCGTCGACTCCTCAGAGAACTGGGAGTGGGTGAGAAACAAGTCCCTTCTGCACGAGACAAAATGTACGTACTGCAGAGAGGACAATCTCATTTGTTCCTCGTTCACCCTTGCCAGCGTGGAGAGGAGTGTGGATACGTCCTCCGAATCTTGCTCCTTACTCAAGGTAAAGGGAGCCAAAGATTCTGTAAGAGCACGTGAAAGAGCCCGCAGGATAGTCTCCGAAATGGAACTGAGTTCCAGGAGCTGCCTTCCCACCTCCTCAGAGGACAGGAGAGACTGCTCCGAAAGAGGGAGAACGGAATCCTTCTTCAAAGGCTTCGTCAAAAGAGGTAGCAATGCCGGCGTGACCGGAAGCGGCGCACGCGGCAGAGCAAAGGACGAAAGAAGGTTCCGTGAAGCCTTAGGCCAAGGCAACTTCCTTTGAGCCGCCAAGGGCACGAAGAAGTCTGCCTGTGTTGCAGCAGCCAGATAAGGCAAAGCATGTTCCGGAGCTGTGCCATACGGCACCAGAAGCGGAACTGCTGCTGGAGGCAACCCGCTGCCGGCAGGAGCGGGCTTGGCGAACAAACGAGAAAGCTGGAAAGCCACTGACGGTGATTCTTCAAACCGGAAGTAGCTGTCCTCCTCCTTCGCCCACCGGAAGTCTGCCATCGCCGACGGACCCGACGCCGAAGGCGTGGTCGAAGACGAAGCCCCTTCCGGGAAATATCGCGAAGTGACTTCCGCGGCCGCTTCAAGCGCTACCCTGAAGCTGGCCGGAGCCGCCGAAGGCAGCTGCTCCTCGTCCACAGACCCAAGGTCCGAAACGCCACATGACGGGGATGGCTCATAGCCCAAGGAACCCGACAAATGACGCTGCGAGGACAGGCCGGAAGCCAAACGCCCCTCCTGTTGGTCATCGACGAAACTCACACCCTGGCTAAGAGGAGGGTGAGAAACGCCAGCAACCGAAGGCAGCTGAAGGGAGGAGCTAGCAGACACCACCGGAGTGTGTGGCTGCTGCTGATCCAACAGAGGCAGAAAGCCCGAATGCCCAGGAGAACGACCGAATTCGAAATCCGCCGGCATCCCAACGGACGCGGCGAGAACCGAACCGGAAGGACCGGGAGGAGCCGGAAGAGCAGACGCAACGGCATAGCTATGCCATGGCTGTGGAGTCTGCCAGCTACAACCCGGAAGCCCTAGGCCGGAACCGGAAGTGACAGAGGACTGTGCACGACCAGCTGGACCCACACTTCCCGCCCAGGCAGGAAGGGCAGCTGCCGGAAACGGCTGCTGAAACTGGGCAAAGCTCGAACCGGAAGGGACCATGGTCTGTCCGCATACCAGTGAACCAACACTTCCGGCCGGAACCGGAAGAGAAGCTGCCGTAAACGACTGCTTACGTAGTTCGTGGCTCGAACCGGATGGGACCATGGTCTGTCCGCTTTCCAGTGAACCACTACTTCCGGCCGGAGCCGGAAGGGAAGCTGCCGTGAACGACTGCTTACGTAATTCGTAGCTCAAACCGGCAGGGACCATGGTCTGTCCGCTGTCCAGTGAACCACTACTTCCAGGAACTGGAAGTGCAGCTGCCGCGGACGGCTGCTGCGAGCACATACCTTGCGACGACCGTGTCCCAAAAGGGACCTGCGCAGGTGCACTCCCGCAAGCGGAAGCCACCGAGCGCCGGCCGAGAAGAGAAACGCCTCCCTGCTCACGGCCTCCAGCACCAACGCCGAAGCCAGCAGGCTGGACAGGTGAACCGGAAACAGCAGGAACACAGGAAGCCAACGACCGAGGGTCGCACACCCCCGGGAGGGAGGCAGAGCTGGAAACAGGGTCCGTCCGCGCCATCTCTGAACGCACGAGCGTCCGAATTTCTGGAAGCAAAGAGGACAAAATGCTAGCCACAAGAGTGCCAGCCTCCGGCACAGGTACCGGGGTCAAAACGGACGTGGTAGTAGAAACGCCCGCCGCCCGCGAGCCAGACGAAGTCTCCTCCGGCGCCGAAATGGGCACCGAAAAAACGAAGTTAGTCTTCGGGTCAGAAACGTGAACCGTGGGGTTCCTAGCCGAAGAAGTAGAAGCCGAGGACTTAGGTTTGCCAGGGCCTTTGCCCTTACTCTCGGCCTTAGCCGCTCTCTTTTTCTCACTATCCGACATGCTGTCGCGCAAGAAAAACAGACTACTGAAAATACACAAGTCTCTAGGACGTAAAACTTCAGCAGAATAAACTAGCACAAAGTACGAGTTACAAGGAGGTAATAGTGCTACTGGTCAACGCTAAAAGTCCGAGCACGGACCCAAACTAACCAGCGAAAAACACCACGTGTAAGCGAAAAATGGCGACCAAAATGGCGGCCACAGCAACAAACTACCGAGTAAAATTCACAAGTCCGCGGACGAGAAAATTCTCAGCAGAATGGCAATGCAAACAACAACAAAATGAAACGATCTCACCGCTAGAAACAGCAATGAGCAGACGGGGAGCCAAGGCCGGTGGGTGTCAAGCAGACAGCAAACAACAGCCTAGGAGCGAAATCAGCACGACCTGTCTCTCTGGCTGAAAGATGTCGAATGAGGGTGTCTCGTACTGGGTACGAGATCTGTGGCGTGACACGCTACGGGAGGCAACCCAGGGTAGCAAGCTTGCTACTTTTTTAGCTTGGGTTGCTTCCCTTAGACTATAGACGGGATAGCGTTTCAGTTTACCTAGCATCTCGACTGCGTCAATGCTAAATATGTGACTCGGAGTAAGAATATGTAATTTAATGCATGTTTCAGCTACTAGGTACTACCCTGGCCAAGTTTCCTCTCAAGACATCAAAGAGACCGCCCCATAGGTTAAACTCGGTCACTGACCCAGGTGCAGGAAGTGTTTCCTCTCTCAGATATATATGACAGGGGAACCACCTCTCATAGCTAAAACTGGGTCATTGACCCCTGGGAAGAAGGTCAGTGTCTATAAACAAGGCAACCCACCTATCACAATGGACCTGCCTTTGATCTTGCCGCACACACAGAGCACACATATTTCCACTCTGTATTCTTCCTTTGATGTGCGGCTTATTTTCATTCTTCGACCGTTTGTTACCGGTATACTTTTTCAATTTTGGTGCGCCCTATCGCCCCCCGCGCCCAATGGGTGACTGGATTACAATTTTATTTAAAAAGAAGGGAGTGCGCCTTATGCGCTGTAGCGCCTTGTAACCCGGAAAATACGGTAATCCATAAACACTGTACTGACTTGAGAGCTTGTTTGTAAGTCACGATGAGGGTGGTTTTCTCCTCAGGGTTGTCGACCCACAGGTTGCTGGGAGTCACAAAGTTGGAGTTGACTCTGCACTCCGGACATGCTCTGAAACCACACACAGTGCTATGAGCAGAGGAAGAACCACGACAGAGGCAACAGATTCTTCCCTCAAAAATCTAAGCGCTGGGTCAAGGCTTCGTAAAAATGTCTTTCAAAAATTGTTGTGGTTTGCTTGTTACAACCCACTAAGCCTCAAATGGGTAAAATGCAGAAGATAACTCGCACAGACAGCACTTGAACGCATCATACCCCTTCTCCCATTTTAATATTAAGACATCAAGTAAAACAGTAAAGTGGCATGAATCAAGAAGGGTTGCAAGTGTGCACACATGCATCCTTGTGGACACAGACACCGACTTTTAAACACACAGAGACATGTATAACGAGAAACATACATGCTTGCACAGAAATACACTCTCTCTGCATTTTCTTCACTCAGATTTTTTTTCTTTTAAAGGCATATGTACGCGCTCCCGTGTTTACAAAGTGTAGTTTGCCCATAATCGATGTCAAACGCACCATAAGACCATGTAATGACGATATGTCGCCATGCGCGGACCATATACATGCATTACAGCTTGTTTTAGAGTCTCAAAAACTTTGGATGTAAACAAAGACGCGGAGTTATTTCCCTTGCGTCAACGCTACCTCTGTTGGCAAATCTATAAATAGGACGATCCAGATCAAAATGAAAATTAACATATCTCAACATTGAAGGGGTCCTAGACCACAATATTTTGCAGGGAACTTAATTTAGCATGTCTCCAGCTGTTGGTAAATCAATTAGCGTGTATAGTCATCGAGTACATATGGCTTTAACATAATTATTAAATTAATTTCATTCCTTTGTTTGTAATATGGGCCTGTGGCCTAAGTACAACAAACCATTTAATATTCTCTCTCCCTCTCTCTCTCTCTCTCTCTCTCTCTCTCTGTGTAAGTCTGAGCCAGCAGCAGAACATACTTCATCTTCTTCTTCTTCTGCGTTCGTGGGCTGAAACTCCCACGTACACTCGTGTTTTTTGCACGAGTGGAATTTTACGTGTATGACCGTTTTTTACCCCGCCATTTAGGCAGCCATACGCCGTTTTCGGAGGAAGCATGCTGGGTATTTTTGTGTTTCTATAACCCACCGAACTCTGACACGGATTACAGGATCTTTTTCGTGCGCACTTGGTCTTGTGCTTGCGGTGTACACACGGGGGGTGGGGGTGGGTGGGGTGGGGGGATGTTCGGACACCGAGGAGAGTCTGCACACAAAGTTGACTCTGAGAAAATAAATCTCTCGCCGAACGTGGGGACGAACTCACGCTGACAGCGGCCAACTGGATACAAATCCAGCGCGCTACCGACTGAGCTACATCCCCGCCCAGCAGAACATACAAAACCAAAGCAAACAGCACAGCCTCTCTAGCACCTACTTGACAATGACTTTCTCAAACTGCTTCGCACAGCGCCACTGTCGGATGCAGGTGAGGCAGAAGCAGTGGTTGCAGTTCTCCAGGATTCCGAAACGACGGCCGCCGACGGGTTCTTTCTCCAGCACCACGTCCATGCAGATACCGCAAGTCTTCTCCCTGCTGGCCGCCACCTTGAATGAGTGTTCCATGTCCGTTTCGTGGGCCTCCATGCACTCCTGTGGACACAACTCAAACATTTTACACATTGATTTCATATCTCATCGTTCCAGGGGCTCACATTCACGTCGGACATCGGACATACACGGATATTTTTTTCCAAATGTCCTATACATTTTTTCATGCAAGAGGACACACATCCTTATGTTTTTGTCACTAAGTGGTCATTGTCCGATTATGCTTTCATTTGATCCGGACATTGTCAGTACTTTTCAATGTGCAGGAGTGTGATTTGCTATTTTATCGATGTTTTGCGAAGCGATGTGTCTCTCCAAGCAGACGAAACTTGGGGAGACTTTATGTGCTGTTTATAGAGAAGAGCTTCCAAGGGTCGCAACTCTGAATGCTCCAAGCCGGTTGACAGTCTCCCTTTGCGGTTGTTGTTTTCCGATAAAGCCACATAACTAAAAAAAAAAACCTATTGATTTATTTTTGTTCAGGACAAATGTCCTATCACTTTTGCATTGTCCATGACATTTGTCCTATGCCACCTCTCATGGATGTGAGCCCCTGTTGTTCTTTGTGAATAGCCAACTTGCACAATACCCCGCTTGGATAGCTCTCCGGTGCAAAAGATAAGGAAGGTTCACTTCCCTGCGGGCACATTTTTTGCTCTCAAGAGTTATCGTTCCTTCCATACACTACAATCACTGATCTAAACAATGGCTACCGAACAGCAGAATTTTCATGCGATTGCAAGTACCAAAGTTGCAAAAATACCTCAAAGAAAGAAAAATACAATATTCAGGATACAAGAAACCGAAGCTGATAAAGTTATTGAACAGACAACGGAGTACCGGGATGGCACGTCATTTTGACGTCGAAGAGAGTTCAGCCATCGCTTCACAAGCGCTGGTGTTCTCTGGCTTGTGTTAAAAAAAAACTTGATCGCCTTTTCTTTGTGTACGGGCCATGCTTGGGTACTTTGAACGAACTTTAGGATTATTCTTGCGACTAACATTGCTGCAGCCCACTGCTGCACAGTGCAAATTCACCATTTTCAAGGTGAAGTGTCTGCACTGAAACGCAACCTCTCACATAGCTATCAAAACATGCCAGCAGTTTGAGGCAGATATCGCAAGACCACGCAAGGTATTGCAGATTTATCACGCGACTTCGCGGCGCTGGCCGATAGGGCAAGTCGCCTATTCCCTCAAGGAAATTTGGAGTGCTATCCCTGGGGATAGCGTGCACTTCCCAATTTTGTTTCTTCCTGCTTGAGGGTATTGATGTTTTCCAAGGAATGAGACTTCCACTGTGACCGTGGGATCTTTAGTATGTACATGCGTGCACAAAGGGGTGTTCACACACCGAAGAGAGTCTTCCCAAACTTGACTATGGAAAATAAATCCCTTGCTCAACGTGGGGGTCGAACCAACACTGATAGCGACAACAGGTTTCAAAACCTGAGTGCTGTTACTGACTGAGCTATTTGAATGGTACAGCTTATGAGTGAGAAACCAGTGATGTTCTCAGGCCTCACTAGTGGGTCACTGACACATGTATACGTTCATGACGTGATGCATGGTTTTGACACGTGGGAGGTCTGCTGACGGGACAATATTTTTTTGGAGGTCTTAAAAGTGGGGGTTTCACTGTAACTGTCGTTGATTATGAATTCCTTTATCTTCCATTGTAGCTATGGATGATTGAATAATTCACTGTGTAAATCATAACAACTCACCCTCATATGCTCCTCTCTCTGAGCGGGATTTTCCGGGTGAAGAATGGCAATGCCGCACATGTCGCAGACATCACCATGGGTGTAGCCACACTCATCGCCATAGCGACACTCTCCCTTTCCCATCAGGTAGGGACACAGGAGGCTGGCATCAGTCTGGGACATATCTCCGCATGGAGAAAGCGGTGCTGCAGCCATAGCTCCATCCCAGGATGCACCTTCTGCTGCGTAGAATCCGTTGGGGATTTCGTTTTCTTCGTTCTCTGCTGTCCCCACTGCGCTGGCATAGGTTGGTGCAACTGTTTAAAAAAAATAAAAAAAGGAAGAAAAGATTCAAAGCAAGATGTAAAGAACTTTTCAATTAAGATGCAGCAGAATCACGCACAAACACTGCCTGTATTTGAATAGCAGGTGGCTGGTTACACCTAAACACGCACACACCTGGGTAGCGCAACTTTGTTGCTGCTAGCTTTCCACTGGGAGGAAGCGACCCGATTTTTCCAGCAATGGAATGGGACAATAAAGTAATGAAAATGAAGAAGAAAAAAAAAGAAATTCTATGCAGGAGTCTCATTATCCAGTCTCTAAAATACAAGAATCAAACTCAGCAAGTAGTAATATCAACCAGTTTAAGATTTTAATCAACACATGTTTACTTAAACATGAAATATAGCTGCTGAGTATTTCCTCGTGACCTGACTGCCTGCTGCTACAGTAGAAACCACATATCAAGACCCCAAAAGTTAAGACTCCCTCCTTTTAAGACCCTGTTTTCTGAGATCTTCTGTTCATAAACTTTGCAAATGTACCCCATTTTAAGACTCCCTCCTTTTCAAAACCTGATTTTCTCAGATTTATAGAGGTCTTGAAAGGGCTGTTTTCTAAATTGATACTTTCTGAGAAATCCCAGTTAGAGAATCATTGTCTAATGATTTGTTGTCCATACAATAGTTTTAATACCTTCTTTTCTTAATTGCTCAAACATGCGTGTTGATGGGTGGGACTGAAAAATGTCATGAATCCTGAAGACAAAACCTCGAAACCCCCCCCCCCCCCTAAAAAAAAAAAAGAGAGAAAAAAAAAGAAGGCCATAATCGAATCCGGAGTTCCGGCATATACCGGAAGAATCCCACCCTTGGGTGCATGTTCCAAAACACAACAGACCTGCTCCTGTGTAGAACTGCCCTGGCGTGAACTCCTTGGCTTTCACCCATTCTTCTGGCGACTTTGTGACAGACTTCGGGGTCGAAACTTTCGTCTGTTCTTTCTCTTTGCCAAGAGGGACCATATTGCTTTTCAAGGGCTCCGAATCTCGAATGCTTGCCAGCGAAGGTGTCCTGACTGGGCCGGACCATCCTTTGTCTTTTTTTTCAGGTGTTGATTTAAAGTCCAGCTTGCTGGAGGTTTCCCTGAAAGCTGTTTTGCCCAAGTCACTGGACTTGCTCTTCTGTTTGCCGGTATGGTCATACCTGTGAAAAAGTAAAAAAAAATAAAAATATGTTTTTTTTCTTCAAATATGTCTAAATAAACTGATTAAATTCTTATATGAAACGTCTCACGAGAAGCTCACTCTCTCACACACACACACACTCTCTCTGTGTCTGTCTCTCTCTCTGTATCATTCTCTTTGTCTCCGTCTGTCTGTCTCCCACTCTCTTTCTCTCTCTCTCTCACACAGACACATGCAGAGCTGTCAAAGTGTCATGATCCACAACACCAGACAGAAATGAAACTACCAAAAAAACACAGGCCACCTTCGATGAGTAAAAAAGACAAGTGTTATTTGTAACAAGGACTGTTAGTACATGTACACATCTCCAATTCAAAGTGAGGAAAGTACAAGCTAAAGAAAACATTGAGCTGATAAGTGATAGTTGACTCGCTATTGTTAGCGCAAAGTAGGTTTTACTTTTAGTTCACTTAAAGAGTTGCACCTCTAAGTTGTGCAAATGCCATTGCAAAAGTAAGCTTTCATAACAGTGGTATTTATAACTAGACGATGTAGTGTTATGGGACAGCCTTTCATATCTATGGCACTTGATCATGTAGATCACTAGATGTCATCATGATACAAAATAGATCGCAGACAGTTTACAATGGTACCTATTGAGCTACTGTCACTGTTTGAAGCCCTTTCTCTGCAATGCTTTGTGAAATAAAAAGCAATATCATCTGTGATACCTTGAATTACAATATTTACCTGCATCTATCTCCATAAGCACACTGTCCCTTCAAGTAAAAGCGGCACACAAGATCAGGAGGTGTCGTGCGATCATGAGAAAAGGAGCAGTTGGTTCCCTTCGCGCAGGCACCATGCATGAAGTACCTGAAAGTGAAAGATAAACCCTGTTAAGTGTTATAATTCAACCACAAACATGCCCTTTACATTTTGTATAAAAAAAAACTAAAATAAATAGATTCTGATTTTTGTCATCCCATGAATCAAACTAGCCTCCTTGTCCAACCTTCCAATCTGATGAAAGGTGTTTAGGCCAAAAAAAAAAAAGGTTTGTTTACGGTAACATAGGCCAAAAAAATAGGGTCGGTAGGTCGAGATTTTTTTCTCCAAAAAACCATATTTTTACGTTATTTTGCAAAAAAACCCAAATTTTTTTCTTCCCAAATGCCAAAAAAAGTCTAGGGTCGCGCGAAAAAAATAGGGTCGGTCGGGTTACCGTAAACAGACTTTTTTTTTTGTGCCTTATCCTTGGCCATACAAGATAGCGTAGACAGGAAGGATGTATACATGTACCTCATTTAACTACAGTCAAACTTATCTATAACAACCACCCAAGGGACCAACAAAAAGTGGTCATTAGGCCCCCCAAAAAATAGGTGTGGTTAAGGTAACATAGCCAAAAAAAATAGGGTAGGAAGGTAGGCAATCACTTTTTTTTTAAAACTTTTTTTTCTAATGTGTACAAATTAAACCTACTTGACAGGGAAATAAGTGTGCGACTCAAGCGCTTTCGCTTTCATTGCGTTTTCTGCACTGTTTTTTTTTTGACAAATGTAATATAAAAAGTTATAGGGTCAGCCCCTAAAAATAGGGTAGGTCGGGTTACCGTAACCACACCTATTTTTTTTTTAGGCCTTATGACTGATAGTTATAGGCAGGTGGTCGATATGGAAAGGTGATCGAATCATGCATGCAGAAACAAACTTGTCAGGGATCCTTCAGGGTGGTCGTAATGGGCAGGTAGTTGTTACTAAGAGGTGGTCGCCAGAGCAGGTTAGACTGTACTAGATACATTTTAAATGAAAAGTAAATATTTGTTCATGAACCTCTCTTTACTCAATTACTGCTACACACACACAAAATCCCAGGTCATCAGAATAGACCTTTTCGGTATCTGAGCAGCTCTCGCGAGACACGCTCTTTGTTATGCTTTGAACATCGCGAGAACTTTGAACTTTGGCTTGTGCAGCTCGCACGAGATCGCTGTACCGCATGCTTTGCTATGCTCTGAAGTTTGCGAGAGATCACGAGAGCTTGGAATACCGATAGGGTCTATTCAGATGGTGAGTCAAGCAGGTGAACGGATGCTCGGTAAAACCAAAAGCCTGGACAGATCTGCGGTGGTGGTGTACATGCTAGTTCATATGTGCAGGCAGGTGCCCTTATCAAATATCAATCAACTCCGCACAATTATTTTAGGAGCAGAAACGCCATGAATCATAATTTCTGAGTCTGATTCATCCAAGTAAAACGGAGAGATAGATAGATCTATATTATTATTGTCAAGGATTATGCAGCATGCTAACAAAGACTTTCTATCTGTCTCGTTTTAACTCTCTTAATATGTAACCTCAGCTGGGCGATGACACTGACAGTGACAGTAAATGAGTAATAATGCCTGTCTACAACATGAATACCGTTATTTCTTTCTAAATAAATCTCAATCTGACCGGGTTACTTTCTGCAGCTCTTTTTAATGTGAATGTGTGTGCTCCAAACTTAAAATACGCACGATGTGTCAACAAATCAAGTGAAAGATAAAATGCTGACAGAACAGGACCGACAGTTAGTGGTTTAGTGTTTACGTCGATAGAACACATGACAAGTGAACTCGCTTCACGCCGCATCAGTTCGGCCTTGGCCAATGAGCACTGATCTGCTCAGCAGTCAACGAATAATTTTAGTTCGAGATACAGAAGAAGCAAGACAGTATATAAATAGAACTATTCAAAGATCATCAAACGATAACTAACTTGCATAAAGTTGAAGAATGTCCATCTGGTGAGCCTTGCGCCATGCTGCAGTCGAAGTAACTTCCAACTTGCAACACAAGGCAATACTACAACGTTTTACCGGAATATTTCCAAAGAGTCAAATAACAACCGGATAAATCATAGGTGGGGTTCTGGCCGAGTGGTAGCTGGTGGACGTATTTTATTATTTAAAAAAATAAAAGCAACTTTTATACATAGAGCTGAAGAAAAAAATTGTTCAGGACGATTAGTACTATCTTCTGTTTAAATGGCTTGTTTTCAGCTTTTGTGGTTTGAGCCCTGAACATGCAAATTTTCACAAATCAAAGGAAACCCCATAAAATGTATACCCCGAAAGAGCCCTATTTTCAATGTAAAATTTTAATACATGCGTTTAAACTCTCATACTTGAAAAAAATATCAAGCTTATTGCACAGAACTTCAGTGACCGAGGAATAGAGTGAAACATGCAGATCGATCTTGACAGGTGCCGGATAAGCGTGCACATATGGTACACCTAGTAATTGGTTGGAGGGGTCAGTACGTGTGACGCATCACTAAGCTTGTTGAAATTCACCTCTTTTTTTGTCGTATCACTGACAAATTTACGATTGAGGGTAGAGCGAAAACGACTTGATTAAAAATAGCACTTAAAACCGTGCTTTTAACACAAGACTGATAGTACAGTATCAAGTTACTATTAATCGTCGTCAAAAACGTTTCTTCTTAAAAGCACTAGATATAAAAAGTTGCTTTGACTTTTTATGAATGATTAAAACGTCCTCCGATGGCCCCTCAGACAAAAACTGGCCATGGTGGATGCTGAATCTGAGCTTGGTAATGTCGGCCTTTCTCTGCGGGTTGTCTCAATCAAAGAAACTTGAATATCATGATTTGGTCACAGTATTTTGTTGTTGTTGTTGAAGTGCTTGATTTTATTTCTATTTTCTGGTGAAGAAGTTGATTTCTACTACTGAAAAGATATACGCAAAGAAAGAAAAATGCAACCAGTGAAACTCAATCGTGAATTGCTATCATCCTGAACAATCAGACCGCACTCAGTGACTGAAAAATTCAGTTTACTGAGTTACTAACTCATTCATTCAGGCACTCACTCATTCACTAGGTCACTCACTCACTCACTCACTCACGGCATGTGCACACACTCACTCACTCACTCACACGCACAGCACACACACACACACACACACACACACACGCACACACACACACTGGGACACACACATCATACCGTATGAACACTGACACACACTGTGACACACACACTCACACTGGCTCAGCGGCTGACTCGTGACTCACTGACTCACTCAGTCACTGTCCAATCCACCAAAAACTACGAGCAGAAATATGGTCTGCTGACACACCAGTTCAGGAGAAGATCTTCGGCAACCTGCGGAGTCTTCGCTGTACTGCAGACTTCATCAGAAGTTCCGGAGTCCCTGTCTGAGCGATCGAGAAGAAGAAGAAGACTCAGTCACTGACTCACTCACTCACTCACGGCACACTTACTCACAGGCAGACAGACACAGACAGTGCACAGACACACACACACACACACACACACACACACACACACCGTGACACACGGCACACGCCGTCTCACACACACACACACACACACACACGGCCCGGGACACACTACACACACACACACACACCGTGACACACAAATACACACAAACTCATCATGTACTAACAAAAAAAACAAGGAATGGCACACAGATTTACGCCAATTAAGCTGTTAGAGTTAGTTTTTTTCATGTCACCACGTTTATCACTGCACACGCTTTTATTTATATGTCATTAGCGATCTGAATAGGTGCATATGTTTTTCTGCAGATTCTACCTTATTCGGGAAGAGTTCTGTTTTTAGGTTAGAAGAAAAGGGAGGGCACTGTGGTTGTAGTTGTTCTGTGGAGAGATGGCGGCGAACGTTAGTCCGGTGACAGAAGAACTTGTTACACAATTTTGTACAGTTACGGGTATGTTTTTTGGTCGTTTCGGTGTTTGTGCTAAGCATCCTTAACATTTAAAACTGAAGTGGTTGTATTTATATAGGAAGGGGCAACATTAAAAGCTCACGATCCCTTGTTTTGAAAGTGGATTTCCAGGAACTGTTTTCAGCAGAGTTTTGATTTAGTTTGAGGAAAAAAAGACTTTTGTTCTGGTCATTATCTTTTCTTTTGAGTTAGGCGTTTTTAAGGTGTATCAGACATGAGCCACACTTTGCCAACCATATTAACTGTATATCTAGTTCACTGCCTCCCAGCTAGTAACACCGATCAAGTCAAATATGAAATAAGCAGTATCTGAATCATGACTTGGAATAGGACAGGGACCCCCATGGCCCCAAAGAATATGTTGGGAAAACCCCGCACTAGAAAAGAACACCCAGATCGATTGTTTAAACTTAGACCTTAATATGTTCAGTGTAGTTTATCCAAAGGACTTGTAAAATGTACTATGATTGCACTGTAATGTACATAAGTGTAACTGTAAGACTGGAACTTTTATTTTATTTATTCCCTATTCTACCTCTAGATCATAACCCTTTGGATTGGGAAGTATTACATTATTTGAAAACCATAAGGAAGATGTCACCATATTGCTTTGTGGGAACATTGTCAGTGAAAATGTTAGTTGGTTACCTAGTGTCCTGTGGGTATTGGGGGGAGAGAAAAAAAGGATATTTCAATTTTCATCTTACTGTTCAGGGGAGTCGAGGAGGCGTTTGGTCAAGCAAATAGAAAGAATAGGTTGGAATTCCTTCCAATCATGTGGATTTATTAGAAAAAAAATTCCTTTTGTTTGTTATGACTGTTTTTTGTTTGTTATGCATTATTCAGAATCCTTAGCTCAGTATGAGTATTGGAGAAAATGTAGACTCCCAACCATGAAATAATGTGCATGATCTGCTTTCTAGTTCTACTGTATTTGACATCTGTGTATGCTGGCGCAGACCATGCCATTGACAAAATGGAACAGCAGCTGTCAGTATGTATAGGGAATCTGGAGATACATGCCATTGGCATGCACACAAAAAAGCAGGCCCCCAACCATGAAATGATATGCAAGATCTGCTTAAGCAGCTTTCTATGGTATGCAGGCGCAGACCGTGACACAGGGGAACAGCTGCTGTCAGTATGTATGGGCAACCTGGAGATGGCCATTGGCATGCACATGGACCAGGAAGAGGGGGCGAGGCCCAGCGGTTCGGGCACACAGGCAAGACCTTCCGCTGGTGTGGGAATTGAACCTGGTGCTGGTGCTGGCGCAGCTGCTACTGCCTCAGTGGAAGAGGAGCTTCTGTACGTTTATCAGGATGGTTTATTAATTTATTTTATTGTAATTTGGTAGCCCCCTTTAATTTATTATTGTAAGACTTCAAGTGCAACTACAAGAAATGTTAGAAAATCATGCCTTAATTAGAGGAGAGTAAGTCTTAAAATTGGAGGTAAATTTACAGACACTGCAAGTAGAACATGATCAGTCTTAGAAAACTCTAACTCTTGAAATTGGGGAAAAGGGGGTTCCACACAAGTTCACACTAACGGCAGTAACGGCTTGTGGCTTAATAAGCCCAAACATGCATGCAAAAAAATAAACAAAAGGGAAACATAAAACTCTTACATAGATTCCCCAGGGATAGCAGCTTGTATCATGATTTTTCTCAAGGAAATTCCAGAGAGGAAGAAAATCATCAAATTCCAAAATGTCTAGTTTTGTGTTTTTAACTCATGTACCTCAGTAATCATTAGAGTCTTCGTAATGAAGACTGTTAGAATATTGAGTTTTTTTCAGATGGCAGTTGGTATTGAATGAAGCTTGAGCTTTAAAACTCTGCACACTTTCAAGGTTTGATGACCTCCAAACATGTTTGATTCACCCTCATCAAATTTCAAGACTAATAGCGGGGTTGAGTTCAGAATTTAAAAAAAAGAACATTGTCATTTTTTTTAAGCTAGAGCTTTGAAACTTGACACTTCCAGGGTTTGATGACCTCCAGATATCAGGCAAGCTTGGCTGACCCTAGTACTGTGATAGAATTTCAAAATCAGAAAGAAAAAAAATATATTTTGCTTCAAAGTTAGCTTTTAGTTTTTAACTTCACACATTTTGTGTGTTTTGATGACCTCTGGACATGACCCAAGTCTGGCTGATTCTGGTCAAATGTTAAGGTCACAGTGGGGTCAATAAGTAGGACATTATTATTTCCTCAAATGTTAATGGAGCTAGAGCAGCAGTTCATTTGCTTCTGATTCATAGTATGTGTGACATAGGTGAGTCGAACAAGCATTTACCCTTCTTGTTTCATGTTGGATAATGTATTGCAGGAAGAAAAACAGAAAACTATCATATTATACTTCGCTGAAGCTATCTTTTGAACATACCATGATGATGATTAAATTACATATCCATACCCAACTCACAAAATAGCAAATAGCAATTAACTCTAGTTCAGTGCTGGTAACGCTGTACGCGTCCCCTTGGTAACCAAGGGAGACCACTCTAAAAAAGAAAGTGATCCATCCCATAATGCCAGACTATCAACAGTCCGACATCCGTATGCGCGCGCATACGCCGCCATCTTATCATTCCACTCTCAGCGAGCGACGTGTCTGGTCGCGTTTTGTTGTACGCTCCGGCTGTGTTCAGCCTTGGTCTTTGTTTCCTGACTTTGACTTCGCCCCTTGGTCTGCCGCCGAGCTTTGTCAATACCCTGGCTGTTTTTGGGTGAGAGCTTTCTTGTTTTATGTAACTTTGGCGACGTTTCTGTCGCACGTTTGTGAACTTGTAAAATTTTTCAGTTTCGAAAAAATTTTGTGAGTTCGCTTTGACATGGCGGAGTGCGCCAAGAATAGAACTAGTTCGAGACAGGCTGCTGCTTCAGCTTCTCCGGCTGCTAGTACTTCTTCCTCTAAGAGAAGTTCTTCGTCTAGAAGAAAGAGTGATGGAATTTCCGCCACTTCTCAGATAGAACCGGGAAATGTAGGATGTGATGTTGATGTTGTTGTTGACAAGCCTTTGTCCGCGAAGAAGGACAAGGTCACACGTAGTGATAAGGATAAGGATGTTGTTAAACCGGTTGTTTCGTCGGGGGCTCCTGGTGATTCAGGTGTGTCTCCCGCCGATATTGCGTCATTGCTTTTGACTTTAAGTACACGGGTTTCTACTTTGGCGGCCGATTTGTCGTCGACGAAAGCAGAGATTCGCGCACTTCCGGCTGGCGTCTTTGATGTCTCTTCGTTGGGTAGAGTCAGGTCTTCACCGACTCCTTCCACTTCCGGTTTCGCTTCAGCTTCCGCTGCGGCTTCCGCTGTGGCTGCTCCTACCGTGGTTCGGGCGGAAGTGCATGCGTCTCAGCATGGTGATGGTCGACTGGTGTCCCTTCTGCATGAGCCGGTGCGCTCTAGAGGTATGTCTTCCCCACAAGTTACCAGGTTCTCTGGTGACGGTGGGGTGCGATCACAGGAGAGAGTAAGCCACGTGCGTGGTGAAAGCCCTCCTGCAATTTCTGGCCAATGGCATCGCGCCGGTCCAGCAGTTGCAGGGAGCCCTGTGAATCGTATGAACTCTGCATATACCTCTGATTCAGTGTCGGGTATGCCGGTTCTATTTCCGTCACGGGGGACGGATGGTGGGTGTGACTCCGAGGACTTTGCAAGTCTCTCTGGCGTTGACCCACCTGGCTGTGATAGCGACCAGGAAGGAGGGTTGGAGGAGGGCAATGCCACGGCCGTGGATGACACCCTTCTCAACCTGCCGGCGAAGCTGTCGAGCGCGGTGGCTCTGGCAGCGGAGACGGCTTCCAAATACTTTCCGGAAGGGGTGGTGAGAAGCAAGGAGAGACTTCTGCCACCCAGGTCGGCTTTTGACGATTTCCGGTCTGCCAAGAATGATTCTGGTCAGTTCCGGTTTAAAGAGTCTTCCTCAGTTGCCTATGTTATGGCAAAGGTTTTCAAGGGGAGGAACGGACCGGAGGTGCCGTTGTTGTCGCAACGTGGCGATGCACCTGAGGACGTTCTCCCGTGGTTGGCCAAGGCGGGGGATCGGGCTGTTTCTGGTATTCAGAAGTTGAAGCTTGCTCCCCGGCCTGTTAAGCTGATTGAGCATTTCGCGTTACCTACGGCTGTGTTGCCGGTGACGCCTGAGCTTGCTTCGCTGCGTGAAGTCGGTTACGGTTCTAGCACTGCGCTTCCGTGTACCGAGGCTTCGATGATGGCTCTTGAAGAAGCAGGGAGGTCGTTGCTTGAGCTGACGTCAGTGTCAGAGTCTCTGCAACGGTCTCTTTCGAGGTCGATTGCGACCTCGCTGGACCCCTTTGAATTCAGGTTCGACGCTTCGGCGCTTGGCGTGTCTACCCTTCTGGCCACTTTGGCCAAGGTTACAAGGGAACAGATGTCGTTTTCAGCCAACCTTTACGCACATGCAGTGCACTCAAGGAGGTCGGCGTTTTTAACGGGATCGAGGATTTGTGATAAGTCCACGATTGAGTCCTTGAAAGTGTCCCCGTTTTTAGAGGGATCGTTGTTGGGTCAGGCCTCTTTGGATGCTCTCCAGAAGGAGACAGCGGACGCGAGGGATCTCGCTATAGCCCGCATTGCCTTTCAGGGTTTGCCTAAGGCTCAGGGCAAACCTCAGTCTCAGTCTCAGTCACGGACTCAGACGCAGTCTACGGCCAAACCTCAGACATCCTCGTCTGGTGGTGGCGGTAAGGCTCAGAAACAGTCGTTCTCTTCAGGGGGTAGAGGTCGCGGTGCGCCCTACCCTAAGAGGGGTCAGTCCTTTGGTGGTTCTAGGGGGTCGGGGCGCAAGCCCCACCCCCAATGAAACTCCCCCGAACAGGCCTTCCCGGTAGCCCCCGCACTGGTTGTGGCGGGCGGCCCGTCCAGGGCCCTCTCTTCCTGGCTGCAGCTAGTGGACAGCAAGTGGGTTACCGGGATCGTTCGTTCGGGGTTCAGACTTCTCTGGTCAGGGGAAAAAGCACCTCTGACCAGGATAATCCCGCTTTGCAAACCCCCCAGGGATCCGGAGGCGAGAGCCGCGGTGCAAGGGGAGGTGACAGCCCTTCTCTCGAAAGGGGCGATAGAGGAGGTCTTGGACTTACGGTCCCCGGGGTTTTACGGCAGACTGTTTGTTGTACCGAAAGCCTCGGGGGCTTGGAGACCAGTTCTGGACTTGTCTACTCTGAACTTGTATCTCCGGACGGTGAAGTTCACCATGGAGACGCCGGCCTCTGTGCGAGAGGCGCTTCGTCCAGGCGATTGGGCTACCTCGGTGGACCTTACAGACGCATACTTCCACGTCATGATGCACGTTACGGACAGGAAGTGGTTGCGCTTCCGCTGGGGAGCCAAGGCCTATCAGTTCAGGGCGCTGCCGTTCGGCCTTTCTCTCGCGCCATGGATATTCACCATCGTGGTGCGTCAGCTCTGCGCTCTTGTGCGCAAGGAGGGCGTGCGTCTGCGAGCTTATTTAGACGATTGGCTTATCCTGCATCAGAACAGGGAGTTGTGCCACGTCCATGCTCGCATGGTGCTCAGTCAGGCTGCCCAGCTCGGGTTCTCTGTGAACCTGGGCAAATCAGAACTGGTTCCATCCCAGACGTTCACTTACTTGGGGATGGAGTTCGATACGCTCAGTTGGTCGGTCCGCCCGTCTCAGAAGAGGGTGGCCAAACTTCAGGACTTGCTCCGTGCGCTTCACGGAGAGAATCTGGCCAGTGTACGGGTTCTGACATCAGTACTAGGCCAGATGGAGTCTATGGCTACTCTTATCCCACTGGGCAGGGTACACAAGAGGCCGTTTCAGGCAGCTCTTCAGGCCCGGTGGGATCAGTCAACCCAGGGGTGGGACACCCAGATTTCTCTGGGAGCCTGGTTTTTCGCGACCACGCAGGTCTGGCTCCTTCCCTGGGTCTCACAGGGGGTCCCGATAGTGTGCCCGGCGCCAGAGAACGAGCTGTTCACCGATGCTTCTCTGACGGGGTGGGGAGCTCACCTGGGGGAGCATGTGGCTTCGGGGGCGTGGGACCTGTCTCTTCCCACGCGCCATATCAATGCTCTGGAGTTGGAGGCTGTTGCCTTGGCCCTCCAAGCTTTTCTGCCGTTCGTTCAGAACAGTCATGTCAGGTTGCACACCGACAACAGGACTGTCGCGGCTTACGTGAACAGGCAGGGCGGAACGAGATCTCTCAGTCTCTCAGACAGTGCGTGCCTCATTCTAAAGTGGTGCGCTTCGCATCATATTCTGCTGTCAGCCATCTTTCTGAAGGGCAGCTTGAACGTCCTTGCAGATGCGCTGAGCAGGGGGGACAAGGTGGTCCATTCAGAGTGGACTCTGTCGCACCAGTCCCTGCACCGTCTTTGGGAGCAGATAGAGAAGCCTCAGATCGATTTGTTCGCAACTCGGTATTCAGCGAGGCTTCCTCTGTTTGTATCCCCCTTCCCGGATCCTCTGGCGTGGGGCGTGAATGCGCTAGAACTGGATTGGACAGGGCTGACAGCTTACGCCTTCCCTCCGTTTTGCTTGTTAGGCAAAGTGCTCAGGAAGGTCGACCTGGAAAAGCCAGCGCTGGTTCTGGTTGCCCCACTTTGGCCAAGCCAGCACTGGTTCCCGGACTTGCTGCGACTGGCGGTTCGACCGCCTATCCCCATCGCAGTAAGAAAGGGAGAACTCCTACAACCCAGGTCGGGCATCCCTCACGAGAACCCTCAGGCCCTCAACCTTCAAGGGTGGATTCTGTCAGAAGCGCTATGCTCAAGGCAGGGGCCTCTTCTGCCACTATAGACTTTGTGAAGCATGCCCATAGGAAGTCGACCAGTTCGGTCTACTCGTCTCACTGGGCCTCTTGGGTGAAATGGTGTGGTCTTAACAGAGTTAAGCCTTTGGCACCAAGGTCCATGCAGGTAGCAAATCATTTAGCCTGGCTAGCTGGACAGGGGGGTTCAGCTTCTTCTCTTCGTGTTAGAAGGTCCGCAATTTCGTCAACACTTAGGCAGCTGGGCCATAAGATTACTCTTGACGGAGTTGTTGCTAGCGTTATTAAGGGCGCCTCCCTTAAGGCCGCGCGTATGAAGTCTCCGCTCCCTGCTTGGGATTTGATGCTTGTGTTGAGATTTTTGGCCTCTAACGAGTTTGAACCGTTACAGTCATCTAGTTTGGCTAACTTGACGCGCAAGGCCGTTTTTCTAACTTTGCTCGCTACATCGCATAGAGGGAGTGAGGTTCATGCTTTATCCGGCTTAGATAAAGATATTGCAACCGAGAAGGATGGTTCCATATCTCTTAAATTCAGGCCAGAATTCTTAGCTAAGAATCAGAAACCAGGCCATATTTCTCCTGTCATTAACGTTCCTGCCTTGAGCAACATCCTTGCTCCTGGAGACCCTGACATAGTTAACTGTCCGGTCAGAACGCTCAGCGTTTACCTGTCTCGAACAAAGTTCATTCGTTCCGAAAATCAAAAGTTGCTTTTTATTTCTCCCAATACGGCAAGGGGCAAAGATATTGCTAAGGTGACTTTGACCAAGTGGGTTTCCACGTTAATCAGGCAAGCTTACGCCTGGTGGCATACTCAGTCCGGAGAGGTTAGGGCAGTACTCCCCCTGACTTCGGCAAGAACCCATGAGGCGAGAGCATGGGCCTCTTCTGTGGCAGTGCTCCGTTCTGGCTGATGTTTTGGAGGCTGCCTATTGGAAATCGGAGGATGTCTTCATGAATTATTACCTGAGAGACATCTCCTCCTTGCGTCAAGACGGCAGTTTTGCACTACCTTCTATGGTGGCAGCAGGACAAGCCCTTCTACGTTGATTTTTGGTGAGTACCCGCCACCTATAGTAGCAATCTGCTATTTGTGAGTTGGGTATGGATATGTAATTTAGTTAAAAATTTTAAGAGTAAATTTTCATTTAATTAATATACTTACCCAACTCACAACGTTTATTATAATTACATATTCTTACGCCGAATCACATAATTTGCATTGACCCACTTCGATGCTTAGGTTATGATAAAAGCTACCCCGTCTAGGTATAAGGGGAGCAACCCCAACTAAAAAAGTGACTGCACCAGAATGACTGACACCCTGGGTTACGTCCCATGTAGCCTACTACGTCATCAATGGTGCTGGTCACGTGATACCCCTTCAATCGACTACTATCACTCAAGGGTGACGGTTGTGTACGCTTTTGCTCTGGCTGGTTTTGTGTCTACGGCACCCTCCGGCCTCGGCCCCCGTCTACTTCTTGCTGGCTTGCAGCTGGTGAGATCGTTCATATTTTCTTGTATGTTTTATTGCTTCTGCTGTGAATTTCGCATGTCCGTTGGACTCTGAAGTTTTCAGCAGTTGTTTGGCTTCCTCACGGTCGCCATTTGCATTAGCACGTTGTCTGGCTTCTGTTGTTTTAGCCGTGTTCGGTCTATTAACGCTGTTGTAGCTTGCTTTGTAGCTGCCGTCGGTAGCTGTTACGTATGTGCTTATCTATTTGCGTGCTTGCTTCTGAAATGTTTGTGTCTGTACGGTCTTTATTATTTTCAGACTTGTGGCTTCCTCTTTGGTCGCCATTTTTAGCTAGCATGTTGTTGTTATGTTGATTTTTCGTCCGTACTCGGACGCTTAACTCTTCGTATAGCTAGTTGTTTAGCTGCCTTTGGTAGCTCCTAAACTGGTTTTAGCTGCCCTCTTTGCTGGCTTCTGAAAGGTTGGCGTCCGTTCGGACTTTGCTAGTTTCAGTTGTTTGATTATTTTTCTCTTGGTGCTTACATGGCCGTTAATGAGAATTAGAGGGAGCTAAGGCCGAGGGTTAGGGCTTGGGCCCTGCTAAGCTCTATCCCTCAGCAGCCTCTTCTTTTGAAGAACTCCGTTGTTGTTCATGTTGGCACAATTTTAGGCAATTTTTTACGTTGTTCTGTGCCGTTTTTTCTGTTACGGACGATTGGCCGTCTGGCTCTCAGCCGTCCGTTTTGGCCTCTAAGGCTGTCGTTTTACGAGTGGACTTCTGGTGACCGTCTCTTCTGAGTTGTTTCTTTGAGTTTGACTCTGGTTTTTTGTACTCAGATGTCTCTCTCTCTTTCTAGGAAACAGGTCACTCCTCTCTGGAGCTGACCGTTATCTCTCCGGCCTTTCGGGCCTCTCTCCATGCCAAGGCTTTTTCTTTGGCATGATTGTCTTACGGTCCTGGGGAAGGTTGGTGCTTTTCATTTATGATCGGTCAACCTTACGCTTAGTCGTTTCCAGGGTTTTTGGCATTTCCTTCCAATAGTAAGGGGGGGGGGGGGGGGCAGCTTGTCTGTCCCTCTACTCGGCTCGGGTTATTCAAGACTTGAGCCCCTTTCTGGGCTGTTTTTTATGGTTCAGGAGATGGGAAGAAGTGCTGAGCACAGCTTACGGGCTCTCTGATGCTGTCTTTCGCGTTTTTTGCCTGAGCGGCATTGCGACTGTCTTTTAGGTTGGTTCTCGGTCCTCGTTCTGTCTTTTGGCAGTGGGCCAGTTCCTGGCAAGGGTTTTAGAGTGAGCTAGATGTTTTCTTTCTCACCGGCTCTTTCCCTGATGTTTGGCAGTGGGCCAGTTTTTTGGCGAGGGATTCTCTTCCCCTCCGCCTTGGCGTAGCTATCGGCTATCTTTCCCCTAGGTTCAGCCCGAGCTCTTTTTCCAGGGCCTGGGCCTCCTCCTCGGCCGTTTTACGGTCTGGGAGGTTGGATGATGTCCTGCACACAGCTTACTGGTGCTCGGCTTTTGTCTTTATCAGTTTAATAGGGAGACATTGCTGCCTTGGGCCTCTTCCTTGGCCGTCTTGCGGTCCCACAGAATGAGCGAAGTTTTGAATACAGCTTATTGGCGATCAGACGATGTATTCATCAGCTTTTATCTGAGAGACATTGCTTCGCTCTGTAACGATGGATCAAGGTCCCTGCCTGCCTTGGTGGCAGCGGGCCAGTGCTTTTCCAGAAATTGATGGTGAGTTTGAACTTTTTTGATCTTACCCACCGCCTGGTTGGAGTTATCTGCAAATTATGTGATTCGGCGTAAGAATATGTAATTATAATCGAAAATTTTTATCTAAATTTTGATTTGATTAATATACTTACCCGAATCACATAAGTAATTCCCTCCCGCCTGCCCCGCTCGATATTTTTAGTATGCTATTAGTCGATTGAAGGGGTATCACGTGACCAGCACCATTGATGACGTAGTAGGCTACATGGGACGTAACCCAGGGTGTCAGTCATTCTGGTGCAGTCACTTTTTTAGTTGGGGTTGCTCCCCTTATACCTAGACGGGGTAGCTTTTATCATAACCTAAGCATCGAAGTGGGTCAATGCAAATTATGTGATTCGGGTAAGTATATTAATCAAATCAAAATTTAGATAAAAATTTTCGATTCCCTCCCACCTCCCCGCTGTGGTTGGTACTGGGGTCTAAAAAAGAGTGAGTTGGGCTTCGTTTTGGAATGATAAGATGGCGGCGTATGCGCGCGCATACGGATGTCGGACTGTTGATAGTCTGGCATTATGGGATGGATCACTTTCTTTTTTAGAGTGGTCTCCCTTGGTTACCAAGGGGACGCGTACAGCGTTACCAGCACTGAACTAGAGTTAATTGCTATTTGCTATTTGTGAGTTGGGTAAGTGTATTAATTAAATGAAAATTTACTCTTAAAATTTCTAATTATAATGTGCTGAAACTGAAGTGAAAGTGAAACAAAATGTTTGCTGACTGTATTTGTTTGTGTTCTCAGAAATGGGATACGCGCACCAATACCTCAGCGGCATGAAGTGCTGGTTGAAGAAGCTCCAAAAATCCGTAAGTATTGTAAGTTGCTGGTAGAGCAAAGAAACACTGCAGACTGGAAGATTGTCTTTAAAATTCAACTTACTCTGGCAAAACAGTTTTGGTTTTACTGGAAAGCATTACAATGCATTAACTGTTGCATGATCACAAGTGTTTTTTTGAACTATCTAGTATTTATGTTAACTGTTGAGGGGAAACAATGATGATTTGGTAAATTGTGAACAGCAATGGGGATTGAGCAGAAAGTGTATCCAAATAATCCACATCAACTGTAATTCAGAAGTAGAATGCAGACGTTATAGACAATAAATATCACAACAAGACTTTGAGTCACATTCTTCCTTGTTCTTAATTAGTTTTCTCTGAGGCTTTACTCATGTAGCATAGAACATCTGGTGTAATTCATGTATAATACATGTATATTCTTCACTAGATGAATACCCGCTTCGCCGGGTGCGGGTCCGGGGACCCGGCTTTACCGGGTGTACGCCGGCTTTGCCGGCGCACCGCACAAAGGAAGGGAGATAAACGCGCAAAACACTGGAGAAGAGTCTAAAAATAGTATAACGGGAATATGGATTGAGCGTTGTCGACAGTGACCTTCTAAAAATAGAAACAGGAATATGGATTGACGCCACACGAAGGAAGGGAGATAAACGCTGAAAACACTGGAGAAGATAAGGAAGAGTTACTGGGAATGGATCCAGAGAAAAACCAAAATCGGTTCAGCGCTGCGCGCTGAGAGCACGTGTTGAAATATCTCATCGACCAGGTTATGTCGGGGTTGTACCTGAATATGCCCACCAAATTTGAAACAGATCCATCGAGAACCTTGGGCGTGCATCGCGAACACACACACACACAGACACAAGTCGTATATATATATATACTAGATGATTACCCGCTTCGCCGGGAAGAAGTAGAGCTGAATACCAGGCTGCGCCTGGGACCCGGCTCTGCCGGGTGTACGAAGGAAAGGAGATAAACGCGCAAAACACTGGAGACCTTCTAAAAATAGTAACGTGCAGTGACCTTCTAAAAATAGTAACGTAGTAACGGGAATATGGATTGACGCCACACGGAGGAAGTGAGATAATCGCGGCTGAAAACACTGGAGAAGATAAGGAAGAGTTACTGGTAGTGGATCCCGACAACAACAACAAAAAACAAAACAAAATCGGTTCAGCGCGCAGAGCGCTGCGCGCTGAGAGCACGTGTTGAAATATCTCATCGATGAGGTTGTGTCCGGGGTGTAGCTGAATACGGTGTCCAAATTTGAAAAAATCCACCGAGAACTTTGGCCTTGCATCGCGAACAGACAGACAGACAGACAGACACTAGTCGTATATATATATAGATGTGGATTTGTCATTAAATATTGTGATGTTATGGTGTGGAAAATAGATTGCACTGGAATTTTAAACAATTACTAAATAAAGATGCTGGTGAATTCAAAAATGGGCTTTTGATTGTTTTGCACATTTTGTGAATATTCCTGCTTGTTTTTTTTTAGCTGGATTTCGAGGCGGTGTTCGCAATACAAGGAGATCTGTTTTTGATGGATTTCGTGACTTTCAAGCAGAAGCAAGTAGGTTCACATATTGTTAGATTGTTCACTGGTAAATCCTATGACTTTTTTCTGTCATGAGCGGAACAACTTTTGGACAGAAGAATTAAGGGAAATATTTTGCTGAATGAGACGAAGACTGCTTTGTATGCTTTATGATAATACTTTCTGGACTGAATTTGTTATTCAAATATTTGTAGTGATACTTTTTTGCCAGGTAATCTGAGTCTCTCTTTCTTTCTAAATTTGTATGCATTATGATTATACTTTCTGGACTTAATTTGTTATAAGACTATTTTAAGTGATACTTTTTTTACCTGGAATTCTGTGTCTTTTTTCCTTTCTCTACTAACAGATATTGTGATGATGATAAATTTAGTTTAAACACAGGCAGAAACATGTCTATGACGTTGCGTTTGCAGGACAGCAGGAGAGCTTGATGGCGGCTGGTCGATCGGTTGCCAAGCAACACACTCTGGAAGACCTGTTCCGTCCTCCCATTGACCTGACGCACAAGGGCACATTCCACACAGTAAGCTTCATTGCGTAATCTGAGGGGCAGTGGGCTATGCTGCAACCTGGAGTTCCGACTTAGTAATGGGTGTTCTGGAAGTGGGCTATGCTAAGTGATTTCACACGGCAGAAATTAGTATGTAAAGCGCGGAGAGCACAGTTAATTGTGGTTCGCGCTATATAAGCTCACCATAATAATAATAATAATAATAATAGGTGTTCTGGAAGTGGGCTATGCTGGAATTCCGGCTAAGTTATAGGTGTTCCGGCAGCTGTGTTCGGAAGAAATTTCAGGTGTAAAGCAAGAGTAGAGGAAAATTGAGAGGGGGGGGGGGGGGGGGGGGGAGTATTTAGACCCAATATGCACAATATACCCATTAGCCCTTAGGCTGGTTGTCGCGCTACTGGCTCAAGTTTGTTTGGTCGGTTCCGATTACCTCCCATGGATGCGAAAACCTATATGACCGTTTTTCTTTATTTTTCCCTCTGTTAATTTACCAGTGGCTATGTAACATTTGTTACAGAATTGCACCAGTGTAAGGGTTAAAAAAAGACTGTCTGTGCGCCTAACATTTTTTTCTGTTTGTCATGGTGTATCACCTTATTTATGGGCTATGGCCTGAAATAAAACATTCCTGAGTCCTGAGAGTCTGGAATGTCTTGTTCAGCCACCAGCTGTACAAGAACATAGTGTTTTGTCATACCATGAGCAGACTTGTCTCTTCAGTCAAGAAACAGTAACCCACTACGGGGGAGGGGGGGGGGGGGGGGGGAATAAGCCAGTGTTCTGATTCACAAATGTAAGGGTTTATAGTGAGAGGGGTGTCAGACGGAGAACTCTCCCAAAGCCCAGTAAATCAGTCTGGTGGATAGAAAATCTTTGTGAACTTGACAGATGACATTTGCCACCAAGCACAGTTTCCACATACATTGTTTTTACTTTTCTTCGCAGGCTCGGGAGGCAGGTACGTCACACAAGAAGTGGTTGCTAGTGAACATTCAAAACGTACAGGAGTTCACCTGCCAAGTGCTCAACCGCGACATCTGGAGTGACATCACCGTGAAGGGACTCGTCAAGAAGCACTTTGTTTTCTGGCAGGTGAGAAAATGTGCAGGAGGATGAAATTCACGGCATCTCTGTTTTGAGTGGACTGTGGTTTTGTTGATTTCGGTTGCTGTGTAGTAATTTTGTTCAGACTTTGACTAGAAAATTAGAATAGTTGAATGTTAAGAAGAGTATGATCAGTTGACACAGAAGTGCCTCATAAAGGCACTTTTACCCTTCCTGACAGATTTATAATGATGCTAGTGTTCAATCCAAGGGAGATAATTTGCTTTTGCTGTCAAGTCCACTGGGTTTCTCTCATAGTGAGATGGAGCTCTCGAACTGCAAAGAATTATGGACAGTGTTCTGTCTGTGTAAAAATATAAAGTGCAACTTTCTCAAACTTGGAAGCTTTAAAAGGAAGCAGAGTATTATTTTAACGTACTCAGGAAGATTTTTTTTATCAAGTTGATAACTAAAAAAGATATTTTTCGTAGGCAGATGTACAGTACATGTATTTGTAAAATCCATTTGATTTGAGGGTTTATTGTGTCATACACAGGTTTACCACGACAGTGATGAAGGCAAGAAGTACATGCAGTTCTACAAGGTGCAGAGCTGGCCCCACGTGGCCGTCATCGACCCTGTCACAGGTAATATTGCTAGTACAGTCAAACCTGTCTAAAACTACCACCCATAGGACCAACAAAAAGTGTTTGTTGTGGACAGGTGAATTAATTGAAAGAAAATCGCTGGGGATCTTAGGCAAAAAAAAAAATAGGTCTGTTTACGGTAACATAGGCCCAAAAAATAGGGTCGGTAGGTCGGGATTTTTTTTTCTTTTTTTTCCCCCAAAAAAACCATTTTTTTACGTTATTTTGCACAAAAAAAACAAAAGTTTTTTTTTTTTTTTTTCTCCCCCCAAATGCCAAAAAAAAGTCTAGGGTCGCGCGAAAAAATAGGGTCGGTCGGGTTACCGTAAACAGACTATTTTTTTTTTTGGCCTTACCAGTAAGAAAAGTGACTGCCAAAAAAATGTGTATGCGTAAATGTTGAATTAAAAATAAAATTGGTCTGCCAGGAATGTATTTTTGTATGCACTCATTCTTACAAACATACCAATAGGCTTTTGTCTTTGACTGTATCCCTGTCTCTATCTTTGTTGATGCGCAGACATAAAAATGTGCTGGCTTGATGATGCAAGAGCAAATCCATGCAGCCAAGTTGAATGAAACTGGGTCTATCGCAAACATATACTGTTAATGTGCACTCTTTCACATGAGTGTAACGTTGAGTCTTTTTTTCTCTGTCTTTGCTTTTCTTCAAATGTGCCTCAGCACACACACACACACCGCCCTCTCTCTCTCTCTCTCTCTCTCTCTCTCTCTCTCTCTCTCTCTCTCTCTCTCTCTCTCTCTCTCTCTCTCTCTCTCTCTCATGTTTATCTTATCACATACTTTTTATGTGCAGGAGAAAACCTGGTCACATGGAACAAAGTTGAGCCTACATCCTTTGCAGATTTGAGTAAGTTTGCTTTGCTGCTGTGATTTGCTGTGTGAAGTATGAATTTATGTCAATAGGTTTTAGCCTCTTTAGTTCATAACAGGATTGTTTTTCATTCTTTGGTGGCATATTATAACACCAATACAATCATCTGAAAAGAAATGAAACAGTGATTTTTGTTTGTTGTTGAGTAAGGAGCTAGAGAGAAGACTGGAAATGATGCAAGCCACTTTAATTTTCAATGCTTAACTAAATTTGCTTTAAAAAAATAAATTTGCTATTTATTTTCTTGCTGAGTTGATTCATGAGCTCTTTATTTTTTGTGTTTTTATTGTCTCTTCTGTTGTTTTTTCTTATTTTTTTAATCTTCTTTTGGTTTTGCAGTGCGAGACTTCGTGTCAGAACACCCGACTATAGAAGACCCTGAAGGACCTCCAGCAAAGCGACAAAAACGGGTGAGTTCATAATAACTTTAAAAATAATGATAATAATGATACATGATTTTTATAAAGCGCAGAAATACAGGGAGGCCCTGCTCAAAATGCTGTACATGTACAATCATTGCGCTAATCTCTTTAAAAAAAAAATCCCCTTTTTTATATTTTTGCCTGTGAGGGCAGCATTAAGCAGAATAGCAGCCAATGATGAGGGCATTGTATCTGAGAAACAAAGAGTGTAGTTTTTCTAACTGGGACCGAAATTTGATTATATCTTCTGATTGTCCTTGGGGAATTTCATAAAGGAAATCCGGGTTGCTATCCTTGGGGACATCGTGCAGCGACAGAATCACGCTATCCAATTTTGTAATTTTCTGCAATTTAAGATTCATGTGCTCTGAAATATGATTGCTGAGTCACTTTTTTTCGCCGCTGTAAAAGAAGTGTCCAAGAACATAACATGAGAGGGTAGAAGAGCAGTAAACTATGATCTTCACTGGTTTTATAGTTATATAAATAGATAAGAAACCCACCTCTTCTGCTTGTTTAGGATTGTCATTTTACAGAGTTATGTATTGAAAATGAAATAAAGTCCAGGAGAGAGAGCAAAAGCTGTTCTTTTTTAAGAGGATTCTCACACATGTTACTGTGTATGGCAGTCTAAGCAACAAGGCTGGGGGTGTACAAGTTTTGTCTTATCAATGACTGATTATTTTCAGTCCCTGATTCAGACATTTTCTCCACCTGTTATGATCATCAGGGCTAAGTTACAATGTCTTGATATATATATATTGCTTTGTGATTTCAGAGTGAATCTAGTGAAGTGGATTTTGCTCTGCAGTTTCAGAGTAATACTTGTAGTTTGGTTGATTCTGCTACATTGAATGAGCTTTTGGAGCGACAGTACAGTGAATTTTGCTGAATGGTTTTCAGAATGACAGTATAGTGGACGCCAGTGAGGAGGCCCAGCTAGAGGCTGCCATCCAAGCCTCACTTTCTGCAAACAAACTGAAAGCCAAACCATCTACATCAGCCACCATCTCTGCTGCTGCAGCCATCGCAGCGTGCATCGATGTTGATTCCAGCCAGTCGGATGTGAACTCCTTGATTTCTGACGATCTGGAAACCTTCACTGGCTCTGAGGACGAAAACAGTGAGCAGCCGCACAACAACAATTCCAGCGGACAAGGTTCTTCATTGCAGCGGAGAAATTTTGCGGCAGTGTCAAACCGAAACGCTGCCTCCTCCAACCTAAGTGCTAGCAGACTTACAGACAGAGCTGGGGCTGCTTCTTCATCCTCGGGTGCGGCTGCCAGCGGCGTGCCGTCCCCCCTCCGCCACCTCCTCCCCCCTGCAGCAGAAGACACATCTCAACCCTCCACGTCTGGCAGCAGCAGAGACATTGTACGCGTAGCGGATGAAAGCGAGAATGATTCGCAAGGCTTCAGAGAGTCATACAGCAACACCCCCAACTCTGTGGACATTCTGGGCAGCCGGTCGTCCGAGTTCCACATGCTGGATTCCTCGTCCAACAGCAGCAGGAGCGGCACAGTGAACGTTGAGAGCGACCAGGACACGCTAGAGTGTGAGCGGTTGGGAGGAGGCGGGGGTAAGGGTGGTGAGGACGCTGCCACGTCTGCTTCTCCCGCCTGGCACCGACATTACGGGGATGCTAATGGTAAGAGGACGGAGTGAACGTGTTCTTGTGAAAGTTTGTGTTAAGTGTGTGTTTGTGAATGTGAGCATACAGGCAATCCAAATCTTCGCGGATTTCAGCGAAAGCAACAAACAAAAAGTGAGGGACAAAATAGTATTTTTCTGAACATGCACCATTTATCTGTCACCAGATATTTTCCAAGTCAAAATGCTTCAGATTGACCCCCAACATTATTTATTTCTTTGACACTCATTCTTTCTTGAATTGATTGCCTGGCATACCTGAGCATTTGTGGTTGTGTGTGAGTGGTTGTTTTTGTTTTGTTTTGAGGTGCTACTCTATCAAAGATGCTCGTCTTATGAAAATGGACTCTGTAATAGAGGAATTACAAAATGAAGTCTGTTGGGTTTCTAATTTCAATTTGTTTAGGTTGTGAATGAGTGAATACCCTTGCTTTTAGTTTTACGGGGACAGACATTCCAAGGGTAAATCACTAGCGAGGGATGTGTCTGAAACACGTGGACAAGGAGTGTATGTGGATTTATTTGTCCCGGTAAAACTGAAAGCAAGGGTGTTCACTCTTTCACAACCTATACAAACCCGACAGTTATTTCGGAACATTGTCTATTGCTGTTGTTATATTATCCTTTTTCTTGTACTGTTTGTTTTCTTTTGTGGGTTGTTTTGTCTTTTCTTACTCATCTTCCTGCTTTGATTTTTATAAGTTGAAATTTATCATGATATCAATGCATAATGTGAATGTTTGATTGTTTCAGATCCTTCAACAAATCTCCTGTTCCGATTCCCGGATGGAAAGAAAGAACAACTATCACTACCTTGCTCATCAAAATTGGAGGTAAGTTAATCCAGTTGCATTTGGAGAATAAAAGAAACACCAGGAAAATGAGTTTTGAAGACAGCAACAAGTACCAGAGCATGTTGAAATGAAACATCAGGTTGTAGCATGCTTGTGAGAAGTATTAGTTACATTTTATGTTGAGGGAGTAGTATCCTTCATCACGCCCTTTACTCTCCTGCACATTATAATGCTGTTCCGATAATGTCATTTTGTAATGCTATTCTCTAATTAGGTCACTATTTACATAACACAGATAAACGTTAAGAATACAGTGCAGTTAAATTGACACATCTGTATCATACTTTACAGATTTTGAAAATAGCGCTTCACTGATTTTGAAAATAGTGCTTCACTGATTTTGAAAATAGTGCTTCACTGATTTTGAAAATAGTGCTTCACTGATTGTGAAAATAGTGCTTTTCAGACTTGGAAAATCGTGTTTTACTGATTTTGAAAATAGTGCTTCACTAATTTTGAAAATAATACTTTACTGATTTTGAAAATAGGGCTACACTGATTTTGAAGTTATTTTTCATTTTTTCATTTCATTTTCATTACTTTATTGTCCCATCGCTGGGAAATTCGGGTCGCTTCCTCCCAGTGGAAAGCTAGCAGCAACGGAGTCGCGCTACCCAGGTGTCTGCGTGTTTAGGTGTATTCAGCCACCTGCACTTATGGCAGAATGACCAAGGTCTTTTACGTGCCATTGTGATGACACGGGGGTGGGACATGGCTTCCGTCTCTGGGTCTGCACATAAAGTTGACCCGTGTCCGTCCCGGCCCGAATTCGAACCTGCGACCTTCCGATCACAAGTCCAGTGCTCTACCAACTGAGCTTCCGGTCTTAGTGTTTGGAAGACTTGGACATTTATTGTGTTTGAATGGAATCTCACATAACATTTTGTTTTTTGATTCTCCAGGCACTGTTTGTCTTCTGCTCAAGCAAAGGCTTCAGTGGGGACTCACATGAACTGGTTGTGAATTTTCCCCGTCGTTCTCTGTCATCGCTAAATCCAGACACTACGGTTCAGGAGGCCAAGCTACATCCTCAGGAGACTGTTTTTGTTCAAGCCAGATGAAATTAGTTCATTTCTGTGCACTGCAGCAGATCATTAGATGGACGATACAAATGGACATGGTGGCTTTATGAGATACGACAACAACTGAACAAACCAGGACATCACTTCTTGACCTTTTCTTTTCCTAGTGAAATCTTAGACTCCAATACCAAAAGAAAGTTTAAGGATATGTTACAATGAGAATGTTTGCATCTTATAAAAGTTCTTATGTATGACCCACTGATCTAAAAACAAAAATATGTGGATAGCGAGTCCCTTCTTATTGGCTATCAAAACATTGACGCCACCGGATCCGCCATCTTGGGACACCGTTTGATACAGCGAAAGAAGACTGCTGTCAACCCTCGAAACTACGATTATTTCCCTTTGACCTATTTGTCAGTGTGGTTCGGTGCAGTAAGATGGCGGCACTCTGGTTACGCTGTTTCACTGGCTGTGCGCTATCCATTACTTTCAGATCAGTGGTATGACCGCAGAGAGAAAAAAAGAATTTTGATCATGAAGATTTTGTCGCTGGGTAAGGCATAGTAGCTGTTGCAGATTACCTGATGATTACCACCAGGCTGAGTATGTGTTGGTATCCTGAATAATGATTTACATTTTTGGACGGGCCCAATGGCCTAGTGAATAAGACGCCGGCATCCCAAGCGGAAGGTCGTAGGTTCGAATCCCGGCCACGTCTGGTGGGTTAAGGGTGGAGATTTGTTTGATCTCCCAGGTTAACTGATGTGCAGACCTGCTAGAGCCTTATTCGCCACGCAAGCACAAGACCAAGTTAGTATAGAAAAGATCCTGTAATCCATGTCAGAGTTCGGTGGGTTATGGAAACACAAAAATACCAAGCATGCATCTGGAAAGTGGCGTATGGCTGCCTAAATGGCGGGGTAAAAGCCGTGGGAGTTTCAGGCCATGAACAAAGAAGACGAAGATTTAAGATTGAAATGTCGTTGAGAAAATAATGATCATTGAAGCTACCATGTCCACGTGCCGGACTGTCCAGCATTTTGAAGACTCAAGTATTTTGTCGCATTTTTGACAGAGTTTATTGTCATTGTTGCAAGTCTTTTTGTATGTGGTAGATATTTTTCTGAAAGGTACAGTTTTTCTGACAAGGTATTTGGATGATGATTTGCGTAACACTAGTGTACTTTACTGTCAGTGTATGTGTTAAATGTGTGAAAGCCACTCTATCTCTATATTTATGAACAGCATTGCATCTGTTTGCAAATGTATATGTAAACAACACTGTTTGCTTTGTTGTCTCATGCTTTAGCCTAAGTACTTACATTTTTGGATTATATTGAAGCTGTTTCATTGTGTTTTAAGTGTGCATGCAGTAAATATCTAGAATTTTACTGTATTTTTAGACCCAAAAAGATTATTTGCAGAGATTGTCTGAACTGAAGGCTGGTTGGTGATTGCTTACGGCTTAGAAAACTGGATAATAATTAACATCACTGGTTTTGTTTGCATACAGGCTTAAATTGAGAATAGTAGTTGCCAAAGTTGGTAAGGGAGAGGTGAGAGTACTTTGATTTTTTTCCCCAAGCCTTAATAGCCTTAATTTTGTATTTTTCATTGCAAATAGTTGTCTTTGAGAGGCTTGTCTTTTCTATGTTTTCAAGAGAATGTTCTTCTGCAGAGTTTGATTTTTTAAAGTTTATTCAAGATTTTATTTTCTTATCTCTTAACACACATATATATGACAGTTTTCGTTGAGGCAGCTATATTCGTGATTCAGGGGTTATGTAACAAAAAAGACTAATATACACAATGTCAGTTATTTTTTCAGGTAGAAAATCTGACAGATTCTTACCAAAAATATTTTCACACTCATCACTAGTCATGCTGCTGATGTGCTTTAATATCTTCACACAGCAGATTGTACCCCCATTTGATTCTTCGTTCACTCTTTGTTAAAGTTAATGTGATGTTCAGATCTGGGAACCCATACGATTTCGCCGTATTTTGTACGCATGATTGTCTAGAATACGATCAGTACGGTCAGTGGAAAAAAAATACGACGAAAACAATTCCTCGACTACTTTTTTTCACAAACGCATCTCGAAGCCATCCAATATTTTGACACATGAGTACAGATTTTGTCAGTAAACATTGAACGAAGGATTGGTAAACTTAATTAACGGTGCGACGGACGTGTGTGAAGCTTGTTGGATCATGGATGTTCAAATACTGTGTGGAGTACGATAACTTTTCTAAACATACACCAATTTTGTTTGAGAATACTCAAAGTTTTTGTAGTTAAAATATATGATACAAACAATCTTGATATGGAAATGGCATTTTTACCTGAGTACAGGGGATCATATAATTTAGTTGTGACTTGTCAGGGTGCTCATACATCAGTGACACTGAAGGCAGCTACTTGGTCGCTGCACAGATCTATGTACATGTACACTAGAACATTATTTACAGACAATTTTTATATCGTTCCTATCATTCATTGTCTTGAGGTTACCTGAGATCTGCGTGAAATGGGAACCAGAATGCTGGAGAATGATTTTAGTGCATTATCAGAGAAGGTGGGGACTGAAACGTTGCTTTGTTTGTATGTCAGACGAAGAACGGTGTACAGTGAAACACCCACTTTTCAGACCTCTACATTCTGAGAACGTCGGGTCTTAAAAAGGAGGGAGTCTTAAAATGGGGCTATACCCACGTGACATTGTAGACCAACCACTAGTGAGTGGCGTGACTCTACATGCGTTCTGCAATCTATGTACTGAAGGGTGCAATCACATGGGCAGTGAATAGTCAGCTCTGATGTGCACATTTTCAAATGAAGAGTAATATCGAGCGAACATTGCAGAGCACATGGATCAGAGCTAATTTTCATGGGTATGTCAGGCATTCTCATGTCGTATGAGCATTTGCTTTTCTTGTTTCTTCTTGATTTTGAACATTTGCAGTCGGATTGTTTGGGATAATTTTGTTTTGTCCGTGTGAGTTTTGTTCTGTATAGTATGATTATTTCATTACATTTCTTCTGAAGTAAAACATTTCTCAGCAGAATTCACAACTCCACAAAGTGTGTTTGCTTGGTAAAATTGAAGATAGTTAAGTTTGATAGGCATGGGTTTTTTTGTAGGTGAAAAAGTGGTATCTGTCAATGTGCCTATCTGTATATGTTTGTATTTTAAGTGAAAAACTTGTTATGTGTACGTATTTGTATATAAAGATACTTTTCTTTTGGTAATTACTTTTCTTTCGGTAATTTGTTTGAGTTTGGAAGAGGGGATGAATTGATGAATCAGACAGAAGTCTTTGCCGAGAAAGGGGATCATCATTATCATAGACATAGTGAAACATTATTATCTCAAGACGAGAAACTCGGGTGTGGTGTATCACAGCATTACAACATACAACATAACACATAAGAACATAAAACAGTAATATTCCTTTTATGCAAAGCATTATTTAAACCAAATGGAGGCGCAAATAGTCAACTCATAATAATTAAGGTTAGGATGATAATGTCAAAACAAATCTCTATCTCTTTCCCTCTCTCTCTCTCTTTTTTCTCTCTCTCTCTCTCTCTCTCTCTCTCTCTCTCTCTCTCTCTCTCTCTCTCTCTCTCTCTCTCTCTCACTCCCGCTTCCCTCCTCTCTCCCTCCATTCATAATCGCATTACATCACAAGCAGACGCGCAAGTTTGTAGGCACATGGAATTAATATATAAGTGAATCTACATTACTCGTCATAAAAAGTACACATGTACATTTAGCTAGCTGTAGATCTTTGTGATGCGGCCAGTTATATTAAAACTAAGTATATTGCCAGAAAGGTAATTCATTCCCCTACCGTATGAAATAAATGTTAAGTCCTTTGTACTGGAAACTTGCATTCTCCCAGTAAGGTAATATATTGTACTACGTTGCAAGCCCCTGGAGCAAATTTTTGATTAGTGCTTTTGTGAACAAGAAACAATTGACAAGTGGCTCTATCCCATCTCCCCCCCTTTCCCCGTCGCGATATAACCTTCGTGGTTGAAAACTTGACGACGTTAAACACCAAATAAAGAAAGAAAGTATGAAATAAAGAGTTTCATTTTTCATAAATTAGTGGACCGGAGAACTTGGACACCCTTCAAAATCAAATTTGTAGACACTAAAATACACAAAAAAACTAGATAAGCAAGAGTGACCCTGTTTTTCATATCATATTGAAGAACAACAAATTTTCTACCCATACAAATTGATTTGGTTCAGCTGTTGTGCCTAGCAGTGTTGTTTTGCCATGTTGAAGAAGACAGGTGTCAGCCTCGTCCGAAGCCGTAAAAGGCCTGTTTTGGCGACATTTCTCGTGGGCTATGTGGGTAAAAACCCTGTTGTACATGTAGTGTAATGGCTCATTGTATTGCTTTTAAATTTGACATGAATATTGATATCACAATTACAAATACGCGTGAAAAATATCATGGCGTTTTGTGGACTTTGTTGGACGAACTGGAACTTTTCAGAAAAGTTTTATTTCTATGCCAATATCAAAATACCTATTAAAAACTGAACAAAATCACAAACATCTTATAATACTGACTTATAATAATAATGATAACACACACACACAGACGCTCGGCATGCCCATTCTCTCTCTCTCTCTCTCTCTCTCTCTCTCTCTCTCTCTCTCTCTCTCTCTCTCTCTCTCTCTCTCTCTCTCTCTCTCTCTCTCTCTCTCTCTCTCTCTCTCTCTCTCTCTCTCTCTCTCTCTCTCTCTCTCTCTCATTATCATCATCTTCAGTCCCTTGACTATAGGTAAGTCATCGGGGGGAACATGAGGGCAGAAACCCTTCTACAGGCTGTTCTGTTCAGGGACGTGGACAGGGCAGGTAAGGTCATCTGTGTCCATTCTGTTGTATATATGAAGTCTTATATCGCACGCGTATCTCCAGACTCGGACTCAAGGCGCAGGGATCTGTTGTCGGACCCGCAGCGCTCCCGTTGCCTCCCACGTATGCGTCCTTTTTCGAAGGTGCCTTATGGGGTGTTTTCGGAGAGGATGTCATGCCTTGTGACGTGGCCGAACCATACACCAACTTCCGACGTTTGACGTTTGCAAGCTGAGGGTCTTGGGGGCCCACGATGCTCTTGGCCAAGCTCCGAACATAGAGTCATCTACAAAGGGAAGGGGGTAGGATTTTTGTTTTTTGTAAAGGATAGGCGCAATATAAATACACTTTATTATTATTATTATTATTAGGATTACCCAATCTACCAAGAAACAAACAAATACACACACACACGCACACAATGTACATATCCCGATTTTGTGTACACACTGAAATCATCATCTATTCCCCTATTCTACAGTTCATAGTTCAGACCATACATCTCCCATCTACAGTCTTGAGTCGAGCGTTTGAAAATGCCTGAGCCTGAAGGCGGGTGTAACTTACACCTCTTGGTATCAGTCTGCCTTAGAGATGAGGACGAGAGTTGGCCAGATGGCCAGAATAGCGCGCTGCATTTTCCTGCATAGAACCAAGGCGCGTCTGTCGCGACGATGCCTGAACTAAACATTGGCGGGCACTGCTCACAGCCCGGCACACGGCACTGTAAACATTCCCCGTCCCTTCACCTCTCTCGCCACCATCCGCCCTACCCTTGGTCTCATGCCTGTCTACACCTTCTTGTCTACAAACTGAAGGCCACTACCTCTCCATTATCTACCACCACCACCACCACCGCTACCTGTATCTCCACCACCCCCCTCCATATGTTACCCCCCCCCCCTCCTCTCCAGCCCTCCCCCAGCCCGCTACCCATGTCCGCCCCATCCACCCTCTCACACCACCGGCCACACAGCGGAATCGGTTGATCACAGACGAAACCACCAGTCCTCAGTCTCCTATAGCGCGACTGAGTGGGGGGGTGTATTCTGTGATAGCAGTGTAAGGCTAAGGGGTCAGAATTTTTTTTCGTTCGTACCTATACCACTCAAAAATCGACTGGATTCTCGGCTTGGCGTTTTTCTGTGAATGCAGTGTCCGGATCACTCAACAATTTAAGTTTTTGCACCTTCCACAAAGAGTTCACTGGATTCTTCAGTCTGACTTTCATATTTTCTAAGGAGAGTTTATTTTGCACGAGGCCACGCGAAAGAAAACAGCAGATTCCTGTGTGATAATTGTGTACATCGGTGAACCGAACAACTGATTTTGAAAACTTGTCCAGTGTTGTGGAAATTTAGGCGTTTTGTGTGTCTTCAGTTCGAGAATCTGTGTCAGTGTGGTTCTTACGAATACAACGCCATTATTCTTCAGTGATCAGTTGTTGTGTCGTGTATGATCTCGGCTACGTCACGGTGATAGGGCACACCACATTTTTACATACACACAAACATTTTGCGTCGAACTCTGTTTGTGCATTTTCCAAAAAAGTAAAATTTGAATTTAAAAGCCTATTCTTTGTGCTACTATTAATCAGTCTTGGTTTAAACAACTGCAACGCTGGGTTTTCGTGGTCGCCTGCGGCTGTACTCTGTCATCTGAACTCCTCAGTGTTGGATATCAGTGTGAAATCATACGTGACGTCATTCCGAGTGTATCCTGATAGTTAATAACCACCACAGGAAATCACAGTTTGCACTTCAATACTGATTTTAACCGACAACAAAAGCATCAACAGAAACCGAAAACAAAATCGGTCACTCCGTGTGTATGTAACCGATTTGCTCCTCGCATCGCAAAAGAAGGGAACAAGTGCAAAAGATAAAGAGAGAGAGAGAGAGAGAGAGAGAGAGAGAAAGAAAAAACCTTGCACACACACACAGAAAAGGAAGGAAAAAAGAGCGAAAAAGAGAGTTCAAACATCAACACACACAGAAAAGGAATCAGAAACAAGAACAAGAAGAAAGAATTTATTTCGCCATATAGCATAACAGCCATTGGAATTTGTCCATTGAAACCTCGCTCGCCTCTCAGCATCCATCTATCGCTTGAAACGGATATAAACTCAGCAGAATTACAGAATTCTTAAATTCTCCACCCAAAAGATTTACTTCACAATGGCCAGCATGGCAGCATCTGATTCTGGCAACATCAACCTCAACGTGGGAGGGGAGGCGGTCAAGGGACCCGACCCTTCCGAAACCACCATCGACATTATCGACAGGGACCCCGCCAACATGAACGCCCACCTCAAAGTAAGTAGATCGTCCAATTCACTGTGTCCAATTATTTTTTTCGTGAGGAGGGGGGAGAGGTGGGGGGGGGGGGGGGGGAGTTCAAAACCGCTTCTCTCAGTGTTCACTGCAGACTAGATTGTGGTTAGCATGTCGTAAGAGGCGACTAACGGATTCTGTTTCTCTTTTTTCTCTTGTTTCTTGTATAGAATATAGTCCATTTTTGTAAAGATTTTAGTCAAGCAGTGTGTAAGAAATGTTAAGTCCTTTGTACTGGAAACTTGCATTCTCCCAGTAAGGTAATATATTGTACTACGTTGCAAGCCCCTGGAGCAAATTTTTGATTAGTGCTTTTGTGAACAAGAAACAATTGACAAGTGGCTCTATCCCATCTCCCCCCTTTCCCCGTCGCGATATAACCTTCGTGGTTGAAAACGACGTTAAACACCAAATAAAGAAGTAGATTGGGGTTGGGGACAGGGGGGGAGGGGGGGGGGGGCACCATCGACATCATCCACAGACCCCGCCAACATGAACGCCCACCTCAAAGTAAGTGGATTATCAATTTCGCTGTATTCAGGTTTTTGTTCACAAACCGCTTCTCTGTTCACAGGTTCTGTGAGCCACCAACATTTGCTTTCATAAAATCACATGATTGTTAACCATGTTTGGCATTACTGCATGTGTTCCCAGTTTGAAGTGTAAGACTACTTTTAACAATGCCTCTGCTCAGGTTTGATTACAAAATGTTGCGGCATTATGGGGTCAACTGTGCAACTGTATTCATATCAAATATATAACAGATTGCGGATTGGAGTTACAATGAAGACTTTTTATTTTTGGAAACCTCTTGATGGTATTGCGTGAAGTTTGACCAAACCTTTTGATGGTATTGCCTAAATTCTGCCCAGACCTCGCCGTTGCTTTAATTCCTCTGAACAACAACCACGCAACCAACCCGTTAAAACTCTCGCCAACTTCCTGTTGACGCTCTTTGACGCCCGCCACACAAGATGGGTGGGGAGGTTTTGTGAGAGCGGAGTGTGACCGCTCAAAGAGCCTTCTCTCGACACAGACCGGCGTGCTCACCTGGCGAGTTAGTCAACAACCGTTTGCTCAAGGATTGCTTGTTGCGGTGAGTTATGTATCCTTAGCGGATTATGACTTTATTCAGTTATTCTGCAGAAAAACAGAAATGCTGGAGAAAAACTGTTTGTTTCTGCAGCATTTGGGGATATAGCTCAGTTGGTAGCGCGCTGGATTTGTATTCAGTTGGCCGCTGTCAGCGTGAGTTCGATCCCAGGTTCGGCGGAAATTTATTTCAGAGTCAACTTTGTGTGCAGACTCTCTTCGGTGTCCGAACCCTCCCCCCGTGTACACTACATTGTGTGTGCACGTTAAAGATCCCACGATTGACAAAAGGGTCTTTCCTGGCAAAATTGCTTAGGCACAGTTCAATTGTCTACCTATACCCGTGTGACTTGGAATAATAGGCCGTGAAAGGTAAATATGCGCCAAAATGGCTGCAATCTACTGGCCGTATAAAATTTCATCTCACACGGCATCACTGCAGAGCGCCTAGAACTGTACCCACGGAATATGCGCGATATAAGCCTCATTGATTGATTGATTGAGCATTTCTGCATAATGTCATCTTTCGCGAAAGCAACGTTTTTTTCTGCAGTAAAACAGTTTTACTGCAGTAAAATTGAAATCAAGAATGCTGCAGTAAAACGGTTATGTTGTTTTACTGGAGAAAAACTGTTTACACTTTTTCTTCAGCATTTTGGCATTATTCAGTTAACGTTATTCTGCAGAAAAACAGAAATGCTGGAGAAAAACTGTCTTTTCTGCAGCATTTCTGCATAATGTCATCTTTCGCCGAAGCAACGGGTTTTTCTGGAGCAAAACATTTTACTGCAGTAAAATTGAAATCAAAAATGCTGCAGTAAAACGGTTTACACTTTTTCTGCAGCTTTTTGTACTGGCTCATTATAATGTTGGAGCACGCGAGCCCCCCTCTGTCGAATGATGGACTCATCCAGAATTACCAATACTGTTGTGCGTGACACGAATGTATTTTGTCTGTCTGACTTCCTTTCCGCCGGAAGTTCAAAGTTTCAAATTAAACAATGGCACCTGTCAGCAACATTGTCACATTTTCCCAAACGAACGCAGTAGTCCACTTCGTGTTCGATTTGCTTCAGAAATTGTTCACGTTCGGCCGCCATTGTGAAGTTGAATATAATGCCCTTATGCTACACGCCTTCTGATTGGTACACTGCGGAACAAACTATTATACTATCCCAGGGGACGACGAATACAAACGCTACTTTACAAGGTCGTTCGTTTTTTTCCAGAAAAACTGTCACAGACTATTCTGAAGAAAAAGTTAATCGCAATAATGCTGCAGAAAACCAAATAAACATTATGCTTCAGAAAAACTGTTTTACTGCAGTAAAAAACGTTGCTTCGGCGAAAGATGACATTATGCAGAAATGCTGCAGAAAAGACAGTTTTTCTCCAGCATTTCGGTTTTTCTCCAGAATAACTGAATAATGTCATAATCCGCCAAGAGCCAGTACAAAATGCTGCAGAAAAAATGTAAACAGGTTTTCTGCAGTAAAACAACAGCACCGTTTTACTGCAGCATTCTTGATTTCAATTTTACTGCAGTAAAATGTTCTGCTGCAGAAAAAACCGCTGCTTCGACGAAATATGACATTATGCAGAAATGCTGCAGAAAAGAACGGGTTTTCTCCAGCATTTGTCTTTTCTGCAGAATAACTGAATAAAGTCATAATCCGCTAAGGATAGTTATGACAACTCGTTATGAGTCGTGTAGAGTTTAATTACTGGCCTGGTATAACTGACAATACTGGTTTTGGAATAAGATTAGAACCAACTCTCTCTCTCTCTCTCTCTGTCTCTCTCTTTCTGTCTCTCTGTCTTTCTCTCTCTCTCTCTCTCTCTCTCTCTCTCTCTCTTTGTCTCGCTCTCTCTCTGTCTCTCTCTCTGTTTCTCTCTCTGTCTCTCTCTCTGTATCTCTCTCCCTCTCTCTGTATCTCTCCCTCTCTCTCTCTCGCTCCCTCTCACTCTCGCTCTCTCTTACTCTCTCTGTATCTCTCCCTCTCTCTCTCTTTTACACACACACACACACACACACACACACACACACACACACACACACACACACACACACACACACACACACACACACACACACAATTCACTCGTTTATGATGAACTTGTCGGAACGCAAAGCAAAAGATGTTACTGGTATAGACATGTAAACTTAAAATGGAAAAGCAAGGTTTAACTGGCTACATGCAGACTACTTTTTACTTCTAGCAAAACAGCCGTTGCACTTCTATACCAAACAAACAGACTGACGTACGAGCGAACAAAACACGGTTGACACGCCAGTGACACATACCCCCCCCCCCCCCCTCAGCAACCACCCGGGTAACCCCCCCCACACACACACACACACGCACACACGCCTCTCACCCCCTTTCCCAAACCCTCACCCTTACCTTTCACTTGCCCCCCCCCCCCCCCCGGAAATGTTAGCAACGTCCAGGCTGTTGCCATGGTTACCTAGATATCTGTGACGCAACGCACGTAAACAGGTGGTAAAACTCATTATCGCATGCATTCATGTTATATACAATAATCACTCAAGGAGACAGCATTTGGCCAACACACACACACACAGACAGACACACACACAGTACACGCGCACAGGCACACACACACACACACATACACACGCACACGCACACACACCAGGAATTGGTGTGTGCCGGTGTGTGCGTGTGCGTGCGTACTTGTGTGTGTATGTGTGTGTGTGTGTGCGTGTAAGTGTGTGTGTGTGTGTGTGTGTGTCTGTGTGTGTGTGTATGTGTGTGTGTGGTTTCTTACTGCAACGGCATTTGCAGCATCAGTGACAATAGCGCATCATTATACAGCAAAGATATTCTACTGGTACGTATATCAGTACATGCAGGAGTTACTGAGTAAAGATTGTTGGTGCTGCATGACAAACGCGTTTCCAGGCGGCAGGTGCTTTGGACACTGTCTAGTGACTAATTACTTGGGCCCCACATAGTTGGACACTTTCGAATCAGTGCACACATCATGGTGACACTTAGTTATCATTGAACGCCGTATCTCTGCAGATAGTAAGATGGTAACATGACAACGGGATTGAGGCAATTGTGTGTGTGTGTGTGTGTGTGTGTGTGTTTGTGAGTGTGTTTGTGTGTGTGTTTGTGTGTGTGTGTGTGTGTGTGTGTGTGTGTCACTGTGTGTGTATGCCGTGTGTGTGTGTGTGTCAGTGTGTCAGTGTGTGTGTGTGTCAGTGAGCCAGTGTGAGTGTGAGTGTGTGTGTGTGTGTGCGTGTGTCAGTGTGTCGTGTGTGTGCGTGTGTGTCTCGTGTGTGTCTCGTGTGTGTGTGTGTGAGTGAGAGGGGGGGGGAGGCGGTGGGCTTACTATATTCCTTAACGTTTTCTTCTGAAATCTGACGCCAGTTCCCAGACACATCATTGTGTGAACAACCAAACTGATGTTAGGCTTGTTATACTAACAGAGAAATGGACGAGCACTTCTCACGCAAACAAACATTAGAACACATATACACAAAGAGAGTATGCAGGTCAATTAGCGATTCCATCTTCTGTCTAGGTCTCGGATATCCGCATGGCCATGTGAACGACCCGTACATGGGTTGTTTTGACAGTAATCGCCCATTCTATGGAAATTAGCGGTATCACGTGACACACTAATCAACGTAGGGCCGGTGTCTGCTGGTGCGTCAGTTCCTCTATGTAAGACAAAGACAAAGCCTTCGTGTTTTTTTGCGGCATGTGTGTCCCAGACCTCTACGATAATTGTCTTCTGGACCGTCTTATCATCTCTGTTCTTTGTTTATTAGATTTCCCTTTCCCTTCTTGTTTCCGAGACTGACCCACCCACTCTCACAACGCACCCAAATGACGGTACGTTATTGAGGGCCCTCTACTGTAAATGGTTAGAAAAGGTGACATGGAGCGTCTTTGTTACCGTTCTCACGAGATCAGTTACTTTTGTGTTGCTTTGTTTTTTCCCTCCTAATTTGTGCATCCTCACACATTTTCTGTTTCATCTGTCATACATGGTGTCAATTGGAGAAAAAATTTGCACTCGAGAAGGATTTCACTTGAAAAACAAGAAAACAATAATGTCCCTTTCAACCCGTATGGGGCCCCACATGATGTTAATCACATTCCAACAATTCTTCAATAGAACCGTGCGTATGAAGCAACATTTAGTTTATCGACATTTAGGTAACGATAGTGTATGTGAATGCGGCACTGGTGCAGAAACAATCGACCATTATTTCTTTAAACGCCCAACTTTTTTTGCAAGAACGCCAGGATACCATTAATTTATACCATTCAGAGTCGTTTTATTTATACTGTCATATTATTACCGTATGAAGCAACATTTAGTTAATCGACATTTAGGTAACGATAGTGTATGTGAATGCTGTACTGGTGCAGAAACAATCGACCATTATTTCTTTAAACGCCCAACTTTTTTTGCAAGAACGCCAGGATACCATTTATTCCATTCAGAGTCGTTTTATTTATACTGTCATATTATTACTGTATGAAGCAACATTTAGTTAATCGACATTTAGGTAACGATAGTGTATGTGAATGCGGCACTGGTGCAGAAACAATCGACCATTATTTCTTTAAACGCCCAACTTTTTTTTGCAAGAACGCCAGGATACCATTTATTCCAAGTTCAGAGTCGTTTTATTTATACTGTCATATTATTACCGTATGAAGCAACATTTAGTTAATCGACATTTAGGTAACGATAGTGTATGTGAATGCGGCACTGGTGCAGAAACAATCGACCATTATTTCTTTAAACGCCCAACTTTTTTTTGCAAGAACGCCAGGATACCATTTATTCCAAGTTCAGAGTCGTTTTATTTATACTGTCATATTATTACCGTATGAAGCAACATTTAGTTAATCGACATTTAGGTAACGATAGTGTATGTGAATGCGGCACTGGTGCAGAAACAATCGACCATTATTTCTTTAAACGCCCAACTTTTTTTTGCAAGAACGCCAGGATACCATTTATTCCAAGTTCAGAGTCGTTTTATTTATACTGTCATATTATTACCGTATGAAGCAACATTTAGTTAATCGACATTTAGGTAACGATAGTGTATGTGAATGCTGTACTGGTGCAGAAACAATCGACCATTATTTCTTTAAACGCCCAACTTTTTTGCAAGAACTACGCCAGGATACCATTAATTTATACCATTCAGAGTCGTTTTATATATACTGTCATATTATTACCGTATGAAGCAACATTTAGTTAATCGACATTTAGGTAACGATAGTGTATGTGAATGCGGTACTGGTGCAGAAACAATCGAGCATTATTTCTTTAAATGCCCAACTTATTTGCAAGAACGCCAGGATACCATTTATACCATTCAGAGTCGTTTTATTTATACGCCAACTGTCAAGAGGATATGAATGCAGGTCAGCTTGAAAACAATAATATATTTAAAACCGTTCAGGAATTTTGTAACTGGCTGGTTTGGACGAAATTAGACAAACACTTTCTGTCTCTGTTGTTGTTTTTATTTCGTGTTTTTTGTCTCCCTAAATTTGGATGATATCTTGTGTTAAAATGACTGACTGTTGTTGCCTATTGTGTAAGTACTTTGACTGTCTGCAATGTTCGTATCTATGATTCAGGGATCGCGTTTACGCACGATTTTTGCGTATTTGACGCATTTTAAAAGTCGCTGACGCGTTTTTTTCGCCGCGCCGCGTAAGCCATACGCAAAAATATTGTAACTTTTTCTTGTCTTCACGCAGCGCTTTTGCTCTGACTTAATAATCACCCGATCCTGAAACTGACTATAGGGCTCGAGAAGTGACGACACACATGAAATCTGCGCGTCAAAACTAAAGTCCGTTTCTTTTTGCATCGAAGTATCGCAAACGAACGTAACGAGGGTATTACCAGATAATGTCTTGTCGGATAATGAAACAGACATTAGCTGCTCTCCCATCTCGCGCTTCCAAAAGGCGGAAAGTGTGTCTAGTCGTATTAGAGCGGGAAACAAACTCAGCATGGCGTCTAAAAGTCTTTTTGCTCTGGGATTTTCAACAACGAAGCGTGCGGCTGAGTTCGACAGGAAAACTCGCCGTATTTAGGTAAGGAGTGTCTTTAAGTCTTTCGTGCGTGTTTTGTTTGTGTCTGTACGTGTTTTCGTAGTACGCAAAAATATTGGTCCGTGACGCGTTTTTTTCGTTTCGTTGCGTATGACTTACGCGTTTTTTAAAAAGCTAGCGCGATCCCTGATGATTGTAAGTTTGTGTTGAAGGTACCACCATTTGCCGTCGGTTTGTTGTTGTTTTCACTCCATGTCAATGTAAACTTCATGAACATATGTAATACATGGACCGGCACGGTTGGCCTAGTGGTAAGGCGTCCGCTCCGTGATCGGGAGGTCGTGGGTTCGAACCCCGGCCGGGTCAAACCTAAGACTTTAAAATTGGCAATCTAGTGGCTGCTCCGCCTGGCGTCTGGCATTATGGGGTTAGTGCTAGGACTGGTTGGTCCGGTGTCAGAATAATGTGACTGGGTGAGACACTGATGAAGCCTGTGCTGCGACTTCTGTCTTGTGTGTGACGCACGTTATATGTCAAAGCAGCACCGCCCTGATATGGCCCTTCGTGGTCGGCTGGGCGTTAAGCAAACAAACAAACAAACAAACAAACAAACATGTAATACATAAATAAAACATTGTTTTAAACCAACCGTACGAAGCACAATATCTTCGATCATCTCTCAAATGCTATCTACGCGGAGGCACAGTTGTGCTTACCTCTGCCAACAATCTCAAACCGTACCGTACCAAACAGCACATAATAACGTCAATACAACCAAACACAATGTCCAGAATAGTATTGTATCTCATTGGTCCAGAGCATCACAATCTTACAGCCAATGGCTGGTCCCAATCGTATTCTTTAACCACAGGTACCACTGTATATACAGTAATACTTTCGTTTCAAATACTCTGCAACACATGTAACCCAAATACAACATGTGTCCGTACATAACCGTTTTATTGTAACACAGCTTCGACCCCTGTTGATTTTAATCAACCTATTTTCTTGTTATAGTCTCTGGTACACACGCACACACACACACACGTGTACACGTACGGCACACGCGCTTACACTGATAAGGGCACATGCAGCCGCCGCACGCGTACACACACTGGCACACCCGCACACACACACACACACACACACACACACACACATACACTCACACATACTCTCACACACACACACACACACACACACACACACACACACACACACACACACACACACACATACACGCACGCCAAAATAATCTTAAAATTGATACTGTCCCTGATCTATCAAAGTAAATTATTTGTCAGTGAGAGAAGGCGCAAATCCGGAACCATTGCTTTAGTTCGATCGAACTACATCATACATGATCATTGCTTGCTGAATAGTTGGCCGAAAGCTTGCTTGCTTGTTGCTTGTTCTCTTACTTGCTTGCTCTCTTGCTAAGTTCGATCTTTGCTTGCTTTCTTGTTTGTTTGGTAGATGTAAGTATTTATCTGCTGTTTTTGTGTGCAGGTGTCGTTTGAAGAAATATTCGCCGAGCCACACCCGACCATTTTCTCTTTCGATGGTGTCTGGACAACCAGCTACACGGTTCGAAATGTGTTAATTAGTCGGTTGTAGTTAGTTAATTAGTTAGTTAGTGAGTTAGCGAGTAACTGAGTGAGTGAGTGAGTGAGTGAGTTAGGTTTAGTTCGTTCATTAGTTAGTTAGTTTGTTGATTAGGTCAGTTAAGGTCGTTTGTTCGTTCGTTCATTCGTTTATTCGATCGTTCGTTAGTTAGTCAGTTAGTAAGTTAGCTTGTTACTTCGTTCGTTCGTTCGTTCTTTCGTTCGTTCCTTCGTTAGTTAGTTACAGTAACAGCTTTTGTCAGGAAATATCACATAGTTATCACAAAGTCTAAATCTCTTTTCCCCTTCTTTTTGTACAGGTGTTCCGGAACACCAAAATTTGGTGCTATCGCATCTCCACCCTCCTCTGCGCAGTTCCAGCCGCATTCGTATGGGGAATCTACTTCGCTCTCTTGGCTTGCTGCAGCATTTGGTGTTGTCGCCCTTGTACCCGGGCATTCGAGATGGAGCTGCAGTGCTTCAAGGGCTTCTATGCCGCCATTATTGGCACCTTTGTTCGTCCTTGTTACGAAGCTATGGGTTTCCTTTTTTACAACTTCAGAATATTCTTGCACAACGGTGGGGGGCCCAAGGACAATTCCGCATGTTCATGATGTGTTTTTTTTGAGTGTGCAGAATTTGTTAATGTTTTTAAATACGTCAGTTGTACTTTGTCCAAGGTTCATTTGTGAATATATTTGCATAAATTTCAAGCGCATGCATGATGTGTTTTTAAAGCATGATTTTTTTTGTGAAGGAGTCTTCGGTTGGTTTTCTGTCCCTCACTTAACTGGAACATAGGTGTATAACTTTGCGATCTTAGTATGACTCAAGAGATTTCCTAGTCTTGTTTTTGTTATACAGATTAGAGAAGACTTCTGGTCACTCGTGACATTCACACATTCTGTGAATATGTCCAATCCTTCAGCGATAAGGCTGATTTTGTGCAAAGGCAAAACACACACACACACACACACACACACACACACACACACAAACACACTGGCACACACACACACACACACTGTACTGCCTTATATATGTGTTCTGCGCCTAAACGCTACTCGTTTCATATTCCGGCGACGAACTCGTTTGTAAACTGCTGTAACTGTATTTATTTAATTTGAACATCAGTGTATCTCTGTGCTGAAAAGAAAGATCAAGCTCACAAACAGCAGACAAAAGTAAAATTGATTTGACATTTTATTGTGAGTGTTCTCCTTTATACAGACAGACGATTTCATTGCGCGTATTTACAGAATATATATCAACTGTTTATTTATTTATTTTATTTATTTACGAGGATTTATATCGCGCACTGTTTGCATGTTGTAATACAACCTGACCAACATAAACGTGAAAAAAACAACTTGCAGTCTTAATTATTTCACGAGGACTGATGCGAAAGCTGATCATACGTTTCTTGCAGAGGAAAGCCCTGTCCTTTAAAATCGGCATCATGGAAGATACGCGCATTTCGGATGCTGACCACACACTTGACACAAGTTGATGTCAAACTGCCCATGCCCAGTTCGATCAACTGTCATGACCATTCAACACTTTTGCCATTTCGTCATGCCTTCTCCACACCGTTGGAATGGCAACACATGACGATGATGAATATAGGGACCAAATTAATAATACTAATGTAGGCCACTCAAAAGATATTTTACCAGAATGATTGATATGTGCTGTCAATTCATTAGGAGTCATAAACAATGCAAGACACGTCAAGCAAAGTTTTGACAATCGTCACTTAGATCACACGTTCACTGGATGTGTCACAGATCACAAATAATATGAACCTATCTGACTCCTTGCTGTAACATAGCGATACAAAATTCCGCATCTAAAATGTGTTTTTTGGAACAATTATGAAAAGCTGGAACGTGCGTACCAATAGCTCTATAATAAAGATTTCAAAACGAAAAAGATGTCATTATAGTTATGACCACAGTACGGTGCAGGTGACGTCAAACGCTACTAACAGAATGACGCTGAATAGCCCAGGGCCTAGAGGACAAGGTAATCAAGCTCGCTGATCACTCAGAGAACGTCATTTCAAATACTCACAGGTGATATTATCACAGATTCCTTTGTACATATGATTTACATGCTGATGGCTGCGCGTCAGTGCATAAATCACATGATATTACACATATATGTCAATCTGACTGATGTCAAAGTTTCTGACGGCATCTCGGTTGGGCAAGAGGATGCGAGGAAGAGATAGACCACAATCACCACATACCAATTACCACACAGACTTCTTTTTTTTCAATCAGAAGATGACATGTGTGGTGGTTTGAGCAGTGGTGATGACAAATTGAGTCGCCATGCAGTGGGAGCATGGGATCATCATGACGTCATCAGCGCCGAGCCGATGTCATCAGGGCCGAGATGACGTCATACCGGTGCTGACGGGGGCGGCGGCAAAGATGCCAGAAGGTGACACAGCAGGAACATTCAGATCTAGAGAGTCGGTCTTGGAATGGTACTGAGCACTGTTGCAAGCTTCTTGTACACCGGCCGCGGACTCTGCATTGTTCAAGAATCAGAAGGTTTTTTAATTTTTATTTGGTGGTGTTTTGTGTGTGTGTGTGTGTGGGTTTTTTTTTATCAGAGAATGTGTCACCACTAAACAGTTGCACGATATTTAACTCGCTTCCACATAGTGGAAACAACATATACTGCATTAAATCAACAACAAATTCAAGCTAAAACTTATGACGGTCGGTCAAAATTATACAAGTATTGATCTCTACGAACAAAAACACGTTTAAAATCCTTAAAAGTTAAAATCAGCAATAACCAACTAAAGACATATTTCTGAAACGGGCTGATGAACAGAACAAAAACATAACAAACAAACAAACAAACAAACAAAGACCCTGAAACAAAGATCGTGTAAAATGTTTTGCGTCTCGATGGCAACCAGAAGCGCCATGAATATTACCGCGTCATGCATGTCTAGTGTGTACACAGAGTTTAGAAGAAAGACATGAACAACATGTTGTGGTTTTTCTCTCGGAAGAATAGCATATTTTCCCAAATCGTAAATAGCCAAAGTGTCAATCTAATTACAATGTATTGTGTATGCCTTAAGGCTGTTTTTTAATTGAACTCCAAGTCGATTTCGCGAAGATTTTGCGAAGTCTTATTTGACCAAAATTCAGTGTCAAAGCTTCGTGCAGTCAGCTTTGTGAATTAGACTTTGCGAGGTAAACTTCACCCAATTAATGTGATGCTTTACCTGTTTCAAGAAGTCTGATGAAAACGCGTGGCCTGATCAGCTTGTAGTAGCCAATGAGAAGCAACGCTGCCATCACCGCTAACACCACCACCACGATACCGGCTACGGCCCCGCTCCCCAGACTTGATGTGTCGTCCCCGCCACTGCACAAGTACGGCAGATAAGAAGAGATGAGATGAGATGGCATGACATAACATAACATGACAAAACATAACATAAGATGACATAACATAACATAAGATGACATAACATAACATAAGATAACGTAAGATAACATAAGCCTGAAACACTTGAATCACCTTTGGAGACAATGCCAGTCAAACACGAGTGAGTTTGGGCTAGAATTAAGCTGAATAACCCTATAAAATATATTAGTGCTGAACATTTGCAAGAGCATACCAGGAAACAGCAGCAGCCACAAACAGCTCCCACATCTGACAGTTGTGTTTAACCGACGCAAATGAAATGTAGAGCTACCATAATTAACCTTATTATTACCTACGCTCAATGCTGGCAGGGGGGGGGGGGGGGGAGGGGGGAACGGTAGCTCAGTTGGTAGAGCACTGGACTTGTGATCGAGAGATCGCAGGTTCGAATTCGGGCCAGGACGGACACGGGTCAACTTTATGCGCAGACCCAGAGACGGAAGCCATGTCCCACCCCCGTGTCACCACAATGGCACGTAAAAGATTTTGGTCATTCTGCCATAAGTGCAGATGGCTGATACCACCTCAACACGCATACATTTGTGTATCTCGTCAAAAGCCGTGAGGGCGTAAAACTCGAATCATATAAGCCATATCTTGTCCTTAAGAGGCGAAATATTTAGCCTGTAGGACATAAAGCATTCTCTCTTTCCTATGCTGGCAGGCACCTTGTTGCACTTACTGATGTAGAGCGCTTACGTCCCTTTGTTTCTCAGATATTAAAACAACACTCTGCCTCATTTGAATACGATTTTCAATCAATCAATCAATCAACAAATAAGACCTACCGCTGATGGTCTCCAGCGACTGTCGTGTACCCGAATTTGTAAGTAGATCCAGGCCCTGATGTTAATGACCTTGATGATTTTAATAATGTTGATGACGTTGATGTCGGTGATGACGTAGTAGTCGTGATGACGTCACACACTGGGTACCGCAGCTCCGTTTTCCATTCACACTGGGAAACCTTTTCACAGTCCGCCTGTTTCTCGCTTTCGTCAAAGCAACAACAAAAAAGTTAGACAGAAAAAAAACCAGATAAAAAAACCTAAAGGTGTGATGCGGCTCTAGGTTGTGGCCCTTCGTGATTGTTGATCTTACATTCTTATTAATAAATGAATGAATCACTCAATCAAACAAACAAACAATCAATCAATCAATCAGACAACCAATCACTCAATCAGTCAATCAACCAATCAGGCGTTTAATCAACCAATCAAGCAATTAATCGAACTGCACACTCCATAAAACCACATGCTAGGTGGTTATTTCGGTTTAGTAGGAAGCCATGTATGCGCCTATAGTCCCTTCCCGTTTAGGTGACAAAGAGATAGCATACAGGCAGCAAAGAAATGACACGAGCTACAAAGCAACAACAAACACGTACACAGGGCTAGCTGGAACTAGAATGGGGGGGGGGGGGGGGCTGGAGAGTAGGGGGGGGGGGGGGGAGAGTCTTGGGCTCCGGAAGCATCCTGGGCGCCCCCTCTTTCCCGGAAAATATACAATTTCTCTCAAGAAGAGACCCAAAATGCCCCTTTCAAAATAATGCTCAATTTCAAAAGCGTCTGGGAGGCAAAACCTGACCAGCAACTGTCGCCCTGCTTCATTTTTGGAAGCCCCTCCATTTCATACACTAAGTCCAGCCCTGAAGCAGTTAACACAAATTATGAATAAAAGGATAAACCGGCACTTACAAGGAGGGGCACAGGTGATCACAGGGGGGTAGAATAGGTAACGGTCTGTTAGCCCCACCTGGTGCAGTCAGGCTTGGCATCTCAGGTTCCTCTGTTAACAGTTCAAAACAATGAACATCGCCATTTTTATTCGCCTTCGCCGATGAACATAAACCAGACAAGCATTTTGTTTTTACGAGTAATTGTAGCTCACGAGATAAAATTCAAGACATTCGAAGTCTTTACACTAACTTATTAAACAAAGAAATGATCTATTATTACTTTGTAAAAGTTTCTTTTTCTAAAGATTGTCCTTTATTGAGCCTGAAGTCGACTTCGAAAAGACTTCTCAAAGTCGTTTTACGGCCGAAAATGCAGTGCAAAAAATTTCGTACAGCGAGCTTCGTGAAGTAGACTTCGAGACGTCGACTTCGCCAGATTAATACGTGCAATACGTAGAGGTTACATGCCGAGTCTCAGTGATTATCAAAAATAATGGTCGAAGTTAGCGGATCATGAAAAATGCGAGCTTTAGCGAGCTTTTTCATGACCGCGAACTGAGACCATTATTTTTGATAATCACTGAGACGAGGTGTGTAACCTCTTTATTCCTCCTTTCTTCAGTTATTCAAAGAAAAGAGGAGGTTTTTTGCGAAAGTTTGATCGAATCCTATTCACTCAACCAGTCAACCTGCGCAGGCGATCGATTAATGCGCGGTTGTATAGTTCCGTGCAAATCATTCCATTCTGTTAACACTTCTTGTCAGTTTTCCTATTTTGGACTAAAATCAAGCACACAGATATGCTGTTATTCTGCTGTGGCGGCAAAGGCAGATATTGTGTGTTCTGTATATGTTTTGGTATCGGTTAGGATAATGTTCTTTCGTCAAATGGGACTAGCAGACGAAATTTTGCACCCGTGTTCCAACGTTAAAAACTGTATGAAGTTAAGTTTTCTGGGGAAAATAGTGTATGAAACCGCTTTATGTTGTTTAAATTGATGAGATGTGTGCATTTGGTTGCGTGTGATCTGTTTATTAAATGAAATATTGTTGAAAACTGACCGTCGGATTGCAGTCTGTTGTCGAAGAAACTGAGTGAAAAGAAGGGGAACTACTCTTGTCGCTAGACAAAGTATGAGTTACTTGCCTTGGGAAATTGCTTGTGATGAACGTCTGATCTAGATTCAGAAAACAACCGAACTCATGGATTTTATATGGAGATTCATGTGTTCAGGCCTGTAGTTGTTAATTTAAATGAAGTATGTTTGTATTGTTTGCTCCAGAGATGTATACTTCGTACATTAGAGCGTTCGGAACTTTTCAGTCGCAAAAAGTAGTACCGAAACAGAACAGCTTCTCAACCCATTGCACTATCGAGGATTCAGGCTGTTGCTGGGTCGTTATTTGTTTGGTTGCTGGGTCATTATCGAAAAATAACTACCCCTACAAGTTTACAGAGGTAAAGAAGCAGAGGGGGGAATAAATGATTATATTCAACGTTACCATAACAAGGCGTCAGAGGAGACGTAGCGTCGGTCATGTGACGAAAGCTGTCCTTTAAGACTCAACAAATAACCCTTATACGTGCAATAATTGATTATATTCAACGTTACCATAGCAAGGCGTCAGAGGAGAGGTAGCGTCGGTCATGTGACGATAGCTGTCCTGACACACGTTTAGGTCCACGTCACAGTAGCATGGACACTGGCAGACGGAGGGGGGTATGGGGGAGGCCACGCAGCGCGCACACTTTGTCCCTCCCGGTTGTCTTTGGCAGCTACTGCACGACTGAAATACACACAGAAAGCATACTTCTTTTTTTTGCGTGGCATTTAATCAAACAAAATAAAAGACTTTTCAATATTTCACTTACATTTTTCTAGAGACGCTCTTACGACAACCGATGCTAATAAAGTACCTCAAAACTAGTCACAAGCAGGGCCGCATGTGTGTGTGTGGGGTGGGGGGTGGGGGGAGGGGTCCAGTTGTGGAACCCAGGTACACCCCCCCTACACACACACACACACACAGATCCAGCCTTAATGCTTGTGACACATGGTACATTTTTTTTCTTCTCAAATAGAGACCTAAAATACACCTTTCAAATGCTAAATATCAACGCCTTCTCGGGGGCCTCCCCCCAAGACCTCCCACCAAACCAGCTTCTGTACCCCTCAGCCTCACTTGAGAACCCCCCTCTCTCTCTCTCTCTCTCTCTCTCTCTCTCTCTCTCTCTCTCTCTCTCTCATACGCTGGGTCCAGCCCTGACAAGAAACACATGTCATTTCGTTTGTGTTATAATCTTCAAAAAGATACGCTGTAAAATAAACAAGTCGCGTAAGGCGAAATTACTACATTTAGTCAAGCTGTGGAACTCACAGAATGAAACTGAACGTAGTCCGCCGCTAGTGCTTCTTCTTCTTCTTCAGCGTTCCAGAATTGTCTGGTTACGTGTGAGCTCGTTTGCCCATTTGGGATCCCCACACTATACTCTGAGAGCATAGTCAGCTCAATCCGCTTTCGTTGAGTAGGCATGCTGAGTATTTTCGTGTTTCCATAACCCACCGAACTCTGACATGGATTACAGGATCTTTTCCGTGCGCACTTGGTCTTGTGCTTGCGTGTACACACGAAGGGGGTTAAGTCACTGGCAGGTCTGCACATAAGTTGACCTGGGAGATCGGAAAAATCTCCACTCTTAACCCACCAGGCGGCAGCGACCGGGATTCGAACTCACGACCTCCCGATTAGGAGGCCGACGTCTTACCACCACGCCACGGCGCCCGTCGCCGCTAGTGCAAAAGGCAGTGAAAGTGACGAGCCTGTTTGGCGCGGCAGCGGTTGCGCTGTGCTTCATAGCACGCTTTACTGTACCTCTCTTCGTTTTAACTTTCTGAGCGTGTTTTTGATCCAAACATATCATATCTATATGTTTTTGGAATCAGGAACCGACAAGGAATAAGATGAAATAGTTTTTAAAACGATTTCGGAAATTTGATTTTAATCATAATTTTTATATTTTTAATTTTCAGAGCTTGTTTTTAATCCAAATATAACATATTTATATGGTTTTGGAATCAGAAAATGATGAAGAATAAGATGAACGTAAATTTGGATCGTTTTATAAAAATTTTTTTTTTTTACAATTTTCAGATTTTTAATGACCAAAGTCATTAATTAATTTTTAAGCCACCAAGCTGAAATGCAATACCGAAGTCCGGCCTTCGTCGAAGATTGCTTGGCCAAAATTTCAATCAATTTGATTGAAAAATGAGGGTGTGACAGTGCCGCCTCAACTTTTACAAAAAGCCGGATATGACGTCATCAAAGACATTTATCGAAAAAAAGAAAAAAAGTCCGGGGATATCATTCCCAGGAACTCTCATGTCAAATTTCATAAAGATCGGTCCAGTAGTTTGGTCTGAATCCCTCTACACACACACACAGACAGACACACACACACACATACACCACGACCCTCGTCTCGATTCCCCCTCTATGTTAAAACATTTAGTCAAAACTTGACTAAATGTAAAAACATAAAGTATGCCACCATATATCACATCAACACCATAGCGGTGACTTTACGGGTGACTTACCTGACCTAGTCATATAGGTCTTTTTTGTTCTCGAACCTTCTTCTCGGTGACTCTCTCGAAAGACAAACAGATGATGATGAGTCCGCAATATTTTTGCACTTAGCCTGTAAATAGCCAATACAGTGTGGTAAGCCTACCATTACACACACCTCCTACGAAAAGAAATAAAAATTAAAATAGCACCTCTGGGGGTATGTTATTTTCAGAACACTTTCCACTCATTCTGTTGAAGACCACCAGCACCAAAAGGTTGGATGCCTTGACGGGATACAGCAGGAACTGACGACATTTGTCTTGCACGGGCGCTTCGTGCGTGACCCCATTTGTCTGTGGCACGTGCAGAATGTAGGTCAAACTGTGGCGTCCTTTGGAAAGTGACGTGCACCAAATCGGCTGTAAATGAGAACAAAGTACTATGGTTTCATACTGCAGATATCGAGAATACTACATGACTTCCTGTGTCATACTGCCAGGATTACTTCGTTGTTGGTTTTGTCAGTTTTGTTTTCAAATATTGAAAACCAAGCAAATTACATAGAGAGGGGTGTTGCAGGTAGCTCTGTTTCCTCCTTGGGGATGAAGCTACCAGGGGAAGGGATTGTGTTGGAGGTGCGGGTAGAGGGGTAGCCCTCCCGGTGCTCCCCCTTGGACCTCCCTAGTCTAGGACCCTGGGTCTTCGCGAGGTGGCCATTGTGGCGTAATCCCTCCGGACTAGCATAACGTTTCCCTATCCCAAGACCGACCGTGCGTGGTCTATGACCACATCCTCTACGAGGTGACCCTATCAACTAGGCAGCGCAAGCCCCTAGGCGAAACACGGCGGATCTAGAGGAGAGAACCTCGATAAAAAATTTGAGCCGCCATGAAGACGGAGCATGTTGGCTGAGGACAGCGGGCAGACCTCCTGTGCCGACACCCATCTACAGGAGAAAACCAGGCATGCACGCATCAAACCCAACATGGCCATGGCCACACAGAGAAATTTACTTATACATGTACAATACATGGAGAAATGTTTGCTCTACTGGAAAACTGCGCTTTCCCAAAGATTTGATTTTGTTTTAGTCTGCTTGAAATAATTCAACTTGAGATGATACACTTAGGTCTACTACTGATTGAGACCTAATACAATCATAGTTAAGGAAGCCTTACTGTCCCAGTTGAGACTCTTTCAGCATGTGACATCACTTCCGGATATGCTGAATTAAAGATAAATAATCAGTGATACTCTCGCGAAATAATCTCGCGAAAAAAATCCCATCGATGAACGAATGCATAAAACAAAATCAGTAAATGAATCAATGTGTGAACCCATGAATCAAGGAATCAATCAGTTCCTCGCCCCTTTCTACAGTGACCATACCATCATGACATGGTGCCGAATCAAGACGTTGGCCAGCCAAGGATACACCGAGGTCACGTGACGCTGTGCAGGAGGCGCTGCGTGTAACACGTCCAGGAAATAACTGCAATGAAAAAAGGTAGAAAATGAAGGAAAACAAACATAATATAACGCCATGTGTAGAATGTCTGTCTGTCCTTGTGTCTTTCTGTCATCCTCTGTCTCCGTCTCTGTCTCTGTCTTTCTCTTATAACGCCAAAACCAATATAGTTATTCAAGCTCTCCTGTTTCATTGCAGTTTTGAGCTGCCACACTTACACATTTTAAGTCAAAACTTCGCCTTCAGAAATTTACTTCCATTTAATTGATGTCAAACTTACAGACCAAATCTTACAGAAGGATACTTTTCCTCATCATTCTCTCCAAAATCTTGTATTATATTGCCACTCTGTTTTTAAGTATAGAAAGTCTGTCTGTCGGTGTTCGTCTGCATGTACGTATGTGGCTGCCTATGTGTCTGTGCGTCTGTCTATCTCTTTCACGCTCCCTCCTATTCTATTCATTTTATAATTATTGTCTATTATAATCTCTCTCTCTCCGTGTCTCTCTCTGTGTCTCTCTGTCTCTGTCTCTCTGTCTCTCTGTCTCTCTGTCTGTCTGTCTCTCTCTCTCTCTCTCTGTCTCTCTCTCTCTCTCTCTCTCTCTCTCTCGGATGTTATTAAAGAAATGCTGTTACAAGGAAACCGTCATATTTACACCAAATGAAAAAAACAGTAGCTGGGACAATAAAATACACCAAGACGAAAACAAAACATAACAAACAAACAATCACAAAATAAAAGAAGCTTTATCAGGATAGATTGGGAGAGAAAAACCCCACTAAAATGGAATAGAAAGGAAGCAAACAAACTATACAAATACCACCACAAATAACAACGAGCGAATAAAACATGATTATTTTTTAAGCGTACCCGTCGTCCGTAAGGAGATGGCAAGTATAGTCGCTTCCCAGGCATAGCTCCACCTGTTGTCGGCGAGAGAGAATAAACCGCAGTGTGAAATGATCAGGTGCTAATATCATATATTTATAAGAACTTTTCAAACACAGGATTTAGTCCCTGCTATATATGCTTTGATTAGAAGGACATCGATGATGAACTCTTTGACTTGTTGTCCTGGCACCCAGTGTTTACGTTGACGTTGAGATCACGCTTTGGACGTTCTTCAATTTTGAATGTAATCAACATCCCGCTGTTTTACAAACTACACTGTAGTATATAACACACAAAACCATTACAAAACCAAACTCATGTGGGCAACAATAATGAGGCTTTCTTAGAGCACAGTAACACAGAAATAGTGCATGCCTATCTCACTAAACTGCATGTGATTTGATGTCTATTTTTCATCACTATTTCTTTAAACTTTCATATGAACAGTCATCAATCAATCAATCAATATGAGGCTTATAGCGCGCGTATTCCGTGGGTACAGTTCTAAGCGCAGGGATTTTTTTATTTTTAATTTTTTTTATGCAATTTATATCGCGCACATATTCAAGGCGCAGGGATTTATTTATGCCGTGTGAGATGGAATTTTTTTACACAATACATCACGCATTCACATCGGCCAGCAGATCGCAGCCATTTCGGCGCATATCCTACTTTCCAAGTCACACGGGTATTTTGGTGGACATTTTTATCTATGCCTATACAATTTTGCCAGGAAAGACCCTTTTGTCAATCGTGGGGTCTTTAACGTGCACACCCCAATGTAGTGTACACGAAGGGACCTCGGTTTTTCGTCTCATCCGAAAGACTAGCACTTGAACCCACCACCTAGGTTAGGAAAGGGGGGAGAAAATTGCTAACGCCCTGACCCAGGGTCGAACTCGCAACCTCTCGCTTCCGAGCGCAAGTGCGTTACCACTCGGCCACCCAGACTACGTCATGGTCCCAATTTTTTCAGTAAAACGTGTCAAAGTGGAGTCATTTTAATAATTCGCCAAAAATCCATTATAACTCGGATTCCTCCCGAAAAGTAATTTTCTGTCTTCAAAAAGACCATTCGTACCAAAACATTTACTTGAAATAAAAATGGGTTGGTCCATGCAGAAAGAGTGAGTGCACGCCTATCTCACTAAACTGCATGTGATTTTATCTTACCGGTTTTCAGTGTGTGTATCTGTGTCCTTACCGTGTTGTAGAAGAGGCCGGCAAAAGATCGCTTGGGGACAGTGATGCCCGTCACCCCGAAGATACTGCACGTGAAACACAAATACTACCTCATCACTCGTTATTTTATTGGGGTTGTACAAATGCCGACGGACCATTATGCCCAAAGGGGTAGGCATTTGTTGCAAATGGGACATGACAGGCTGATTATGCCTGGCATGCAACAGAGTTTTTGCAACAAGCACTTTCAAGCTGGCTCTGTTGTGATTTTTGGTGCCAATCCCAGGGTGCATGTTTAGCTCACCCACAGAAAGCACCACATTTTTTAGTACAAATTTCCCTTGAAGCATATTTGTATCAGAGACTATAGAGTATACAGAATGTATACTCTATAGTCTCTGTTTGTATGTTCTATCCTTGCACATTTTGCAGTCTTTGCATTAACCACCGCAATAAAACACATGAAATAATATAAAAAGTGTGTATGTTTCAATCAACAAACTAAACTTCTTGACTGCCACAATATGTATCAGGTACGTCAATTGCTTTATGTATCATCATAAAAAAAACTCCAATGCTCTGAGAAGGGAAACAACCGCTGAATAATGCACTTTGAATTGCAGCAAGGTGATTGTCTCCCATGGAGAAACAAAATATTACATTATGACTTTTTTAAAATGATTTTTTCATTGAAGTTTTAAACTACATTCTGGCAGTCACGGGATTTTCTTTTTCTTCTTCTTCTGCGTTCATGGGCTGGAAATCCTACGTACACTCGTGTTTTTCGCACGAGTGGGATTTGACGTGTATGGCAGTTTTCGTACCCCGTCATTTAGGCAGCCATACGCCGCTTTCGGGGGAAGGGGTTTAAAATGTGCCAAGCCATGTTAAGCCGTACTTGGGCAGTTGACCAACAGTGGTGCTGAGAGACACTCGTCGCTCCCCTGTGGTCAGGGACAGCCGGGGGGACACCCACAGGCTTCCTGGCAGCGCCAGACTCTCTCGGTACCTGAAACAAACAAACAAACACACACACAAACAAACACACACACAAACACACACACAAATAAACACACACACACATAGACACACTCTCACAAACACACACACACACTCTCACAAACACACAAACAAACACACAAACAAACACACAAACAAACACACAAACAAACACACAGACACACAAACAACACAAACAAACACACACACAAACACACAAACAAACACACAAACAAACACACAAACAAACACACAAAAACACAAACAAATACACACACAAACACAAACAAACACACAAAAACACAAACAAACACACAAACAAACACACAAACAAACAGATTATCAACACAAGTACTTGTTTTCCCTTTCATAACAGCAAGTGAGCAAAAGACACATTATTTTGCCTACAGTTATCAAGACCAGTATTAACATAAGTACTTGTCTTTTATCTATGATCACAAAAAGCAAGCAAATAATGCAATTGCCTCTAGTCGTCAAGACTTTTATCAAAATAAGTCATTGTCTTTTCTCTTGGATAATAAAAAGCAACCCTAATTGCCCATCTTTTTCAAGACTTGGCAGCGCGAGTTCAGTACTGTTGATGTGATCGACACAAAGACGATAGATCATATTCTACACTGAAAGCTAAACTAACCCCGCTCAAAACACAATACAAACAAGAAATTCCTCCGAGGTAGGAAAAACACCCCCGTCAAAGGGAAATAACCTTCTCAGTTGGTGGCAGTGAGAATGGTTATTTCCCTTTGACCATTAATATGTTCCTCTATAAGTCCTTGTATAATTTTAATCCACCAATAACTCCCTAACCGTGTGTTTGACTGGTCCCAATTTTTGTAAGGACCGTCTCAGGAATGTATAGAGAACCTGTTCACCAAGTTTGGTGACGATCGGTCCGTTCATTCTTGAGATCTATATGCGAACACAAACAAACAAACAAACAAACAAACACATCGAGCGAAACCTATACACACCCCTATACTGGGGGTGTAAAAAGAAAGAGCGAAACGTTTATTTTGATCAACTCTGCCCACTTTCAAGCATAAAGGAAACTGTTGCTTTTACTCACCATCCGTATTTTTTTCCGTCGAAAGCGTTGGGTAAAGATATACCCGGGTAGGCTGCAAACACCCCACTTGGTGTACCAATAAATCTGAAACACAACAAATTATAGTCATATCTAGAACATCGTTTGCGTGTTGCTGTTCGAGAGAGAAACAAAATAAACACACACACGCACACACACACACACACACACACACACACACACACACACGCGCGCGCACGTACGCACGCACGCACGCACGCACGCACACGCACGCACGCACGCACGCACGCACGCACGCACGCACACACACACACACACACACACACACACACACACACACACATTTACACAGGTACACATACCACCGTACGCAAAAATAAAATGAAAGTGTAACTATCACGCTTTTCATCACATTAACTTATACACACCTTTCGACAATTCCTCCAGCAGAAGTGTCCTGCCACAATCTGGACAGAGCCATACTACTTATGATGCGCAAGTCGCCAATCACACTGGTCAGAACTTCTGTAACACGAAAAAAAACCCCACCCACCACCAAATGCATGTGCAAAATGTCACGAACTGCGTGCATCCTCTATTGTGAAAAATACGCCAGAGGTAAATCCTACAGAATTCATGCAGTCATCTTGGCGTCCAACAGATTTTGAGAGTATTTTTTCGTCTTCAAAATCTAGCAAATACATGTAGGCTACATTCTTGTCCGTTCTGTATGGAAACCAGCAGACAATTACACAAGTCGCAACAGTACGCATTAAAACAAAAATGCAGTACGTCCCGGTACCCGCTTTAGTGCTGCTGCCATCGCATAATAGGATTTTTTGGGCAGGTGTCAATTAGACGATGCTCGGGAATAACTCTGTCGGGTTTGTATGGCTTGTGAAAGAGTGAATACCCTTGCTTTTTCTTGGACAAATAAATTCACACGTGTCCCTGTCCACGTGTTTCAGACACACCCCTCGCTAGTGATTGGGACCTCTAACATTTCGATGAGGGAGTCATTGAACCCCGTAAAAATTATAATTGGGAGTCATGGGACCCTCTAGGAAGAACACCTGTGGGGAGCCCTGTTAAAGATACATTCTTCCCCCCAAAATGCACCTGGCCTGATGGTGAGAGGCGGGGCGGCCTCGTGGTTGAGGAACCCCGTCATGTTGGCAATCTCCTCTGTCGGCTCCTTGCTGTGAATGTACACCTCTGGGTCCGTGAAGATCTCGGGGGAAAACTGAACAATCCCAAATGAGTAACACAACATTAAGAACTAAGATTTTGCAGTATAATATGTTTGTCCTAATAGTCACATGCAAAACTAACAGAAACAAAGAATTGTATGATCAGTGAAAAGGTAGACTTTTAAAAAATTACCAAACGTTAACAAAGAAGATGAGGGAAAACTAGCAACATTACCTATGTCCTCGACTGTTGTGCCTTTTGCCGTGGAAGCGTCAACAGAAAGGATATGTGAACAGCAAAGCACAGACAACGAAACTCTCACCTTACCGAGAAAAACGCTTCCTTTACAAAGAAATAAAAAATAAGCATACTAGAATAGGCTGCGTAGTTTGCTTATCAGTCATTGTGTAAAAATGATGACTGAGTTTACTGACATCAAGTTATCTAACAAGAGCCCAAACCAAACCCTTAAAAAAGGCAGAAAAGATCTCCTCTCTGACTGACCTTGACCGTGACCTTATCACTGACCCTGACGTCACCAGAATCGGCGCAGACACCTTCTGGTGGTTTATTCTGAGCAAGAAGCTGGTGATGGTACAACGCGTCTCCCTTGAAGCCCAGCGTGACGTCATTCTGCCAGGAAGCAAACCTTAGTGTTAAAACTCAAGTTTTAGTGCCTCAAATTCGTTTTGTCTCAAATTAAACATTCCACAAACCGACCTGTTGTTTTTTTTATTCCAGATTGTGCACAATGGACAAGTGGATAGACCGGCACGGTTGGCCTAGTGGTAAGGCGTCCGCCCCGTGATCGGGAGGTCGTGGGTTCGAACCCCGGCCGGGTCATACCTAAGACTTTGAAATTGGCAATCTAGTGGCTGCTCCGCCTGGCGTCTGGCATTATGGGGTTAGTGCTAGGACTGGTTGGTCCGGTGTCAGAATAATGTGACTGGGTGAGACATGAAGCCTGTGCTGCGACTTCTGTCTTGGGTGTGGCGCACGTTATATGTCAAAGCAGCACCGCCCTGATATGGCCCTTCGTGGTCGGCTGGGCGTTAAGCAAACAAATAAACAAACAAACAAACAAACTAGTGGATAAGACGACGTTCTCTCAAGCGGAAGACCGTTGGTTCGATACCCGGCTGCGCCTGGTTGGTTAACGGTGGAGATTTGTCCGATCTCCCAGGTCTACTTATGTTCAGACCTGCTCGTGTGTACACGCAACCACAAGACCAACTGCGCCGGCACGGAAAAGATCCTGTAATCCATGTCAAAATTGTATTGGAAAGCACAAAAGTTTGCCTCAAAAGTTGGAATCATTCTGCCCCCCTCATTTTACGCTCAAGGGACGTAATTACAAGGCATACTGTTGCTTGACAGAGTTAATTTGTGACACTAAACTTTAATTTCTCGCAAAGTCTTCGTGTTCTGTCTAATTAGTCCATGTTGAATGGGCTTGTGCAAATTGCAATACAAGATTAAAATGTTCTTTGAATTCAATGTGTATTAATGAAAGTACACACACACACACACACACACACACACACACACACACACACACACACACCCACACA
>NC_090248.1:24011697-24019197 GCF_037325665.1 Littorina saxatilis | reverse complement strand
AAAGATGCGTGCACACACAAGTGTTATCCAGACGTCTACCTGAGGGCGCGAGGGGCAGCAGAAAGCTGGAGATGATGCCCACGTTGCGAGGGGTGGCGGTCATCAGACGGTCACCACAGCCTGGCGGAGTCACTGTGGAACCGTTTGCTACCACCACGCTCACCTACCTTACGAAGAGTTTAAGTTATCTTCCTAAGGTTTTTGCAACAACAACAACAACAACAACAACAACAACAACAACAACAACAACAACAACAACAACAACAACAACGACTTCATATCAACCCGATTCCTTCAATAGCGTGTAATGAGGGGCTGCTGGCGGTTATGGTAATCATATACGTAATGATGCAGAAGCCACCTCGAGACTAGGATGGCTGGTCAGTAACCCGGAACGAACAAAAGGAAAGATGGATCGTTGACTTAGCCTGGAACTTTATGTGCAGAGACTTCAGAGGCAAAGGCACAAGCTATTGAACTCGGCACATGAATGCCGGAAGAGGAAACTTGTCGATCTTCCTTGTGTATTTCTGACAACAAGAAAACGTAACAAAGCAGACACTACTTTGGTTGTCTTGTAGGTACCTTTTTTTAACATTACAAGGGGGGGGGGGGAACTAGTGTAAAACTTCGAAGCCACAGTTACCTGCCCACTCGTGCGCTTACGCCATCGAGCTCCCCGACCGACCGGTGTAACGATTTCATATTTCCCCCGTGGTCATATTTCCCCCTCGATATATACTCAAGACTGAAATGTTGTTTCCTGGTAAAATTAAGAAGTGAAATTATTTAAGGACGAAAAGCATGTCAGTTTCTTGCATGTGAAGAAAATTGGTGGTGAAATTTAATAGATTTCACCCCAAAAATCGATTTCTTCGAAAACGTGTACCGAGTGGTTACGTGGTTACGTCCCTTCAATAAGAAGGGAAACATTTTAGGATGAATCAAATTAAGACGACGACGATAACAACAACAACAACAACAACAACAACAACAACAACAACAACCTTACCCTGTCGTTAAAAGCCAGCTCCTTGGCCACTCTCCTGACGGCGTCTTTGGCCATGACGAGGTGTGTGACCGGGGGGATTTTACCGCTGACCCTAGAGTTCATTTTCACACTGGCGTCAACGATAATCACCAGGTTGAGGGGCTTGGATTGCAGCAGTTTGTCCACCATCCATCGTCTGAAATTACACATATTGAACGTTTACATCGTGGGTTTTTTACACTCAGGAAAAATGTGACATGATTGGCCTCCCTTTCTCTCTCAATACCCAATCTACCACAATTATTTTACTGAATTAATTTTATTGTGGTAGATTGGGGATCAAGAAGGGGAGGCCATGGGTTATCATGTGTGTATATACAGGTATATGTCTATACGCGTGCGTGCATGGGAAGCGTTTGAGGCACTTCTCAGAAATGTGCTGCACATAATTAATATGTTCTTGAACAATTTGATTCGTTTTCAGATGATATCCTCAGACAAGCACGCACGCACGCATGCCCGATAACACACACAAACTCACGCACGCCGACAGACAGACAGACAGACAGACAAGCAGACACACACACACACACACACACACACACGCGCGCGCGCGCGCGCGCACGCACGCACGTACGCACGCACAAACGCGTACGCACAAACGCGTACTCACACAAACACACACACTCACACACACCACCACCAGGACGGGTCAGCATTGACGTTCAAGACGGTTTGCAGATTAAAGAAGCAAAGTATTACGTATTACATTAACCGACCTGCAGCCTAACATATCACATATCACAGGCATCGTACTACACTCACTGTGTAAGTGGACTTGTCGTGTGACCGCGGTCACAGTACCTGTCCTTGGTGGGAAACTGGACGTAGTGACCATCTACCGTGGCTAAATATTGCCACAGAATGTCCGTGTTGTTCTGGAAGTTGCCCTGTGGAAAATAGAATACGAGTACTTTATGGCGTCATATGATCCATTTCAAACTCAGCTCAGCATGCATCTTTGTGTTTTCAGCTTAAAGAATTGTGTAGAGTTTTCATCATACATAACTTCACTGTAAATAAATAAATACTTTTTCTTGTTACTTTATTGAACATCTTGGATTGGAAAAGGAAATACGAGTTGTTTCTTTTCAGTGGAATGCTAGCAGCAACAGAGTCGTGCTAACCAGTTGTGCGCTTGTTCTGGCAAACTGACCGAAGTCACAGTGTTTGGTACCCCCCGCGGGTTAGGGGGAAGAATTTACCCGATGCTCCCCAGCATGTCGTAAGAGGCGACTAACGGATTCTGTTTCTCCTTTTGCCCTTGTTAAGTGTTTCTTGTATAGAATATAGTCAATGTTTGTAAAGATTTTAGTCAAGCAGTATGTAAGAAATGTTAAGTCCTTTGTACTGGAAACTTGCATTCTCCCAGTAAGGTCATATATACGTTGCAAGTCCCTGGAGCAATTTTTTTGATTAGTGCTTTTGTGAACAAGAAACAATTAACAAGTGGCTCTATCCCATCTCCCCCCCTTTCTCCGTCACGATATAACCTTGAACGGTTGAAAACGACGTTAAACACCAAATAAAGAAAGAGAGAAAGAAAGAAAGAACAGTGTTTGGTTGCTAACGGTAAAAAGTTGCCAGACCGAAACTGTTCGCAGAATAAAATTCATTGGTTTAATTCAGTGACATAAATTAGTTACGGAGCATTTTCGAGAAAATCATTGGAGTTGCATCTAGGGGAAAGTCGCTAAACCTGGAACAGTTAAGGAGAAACAGCCGTACCAGACACAAAAATGGATATTGCAAAGCGTTCTTTATATTGTCACATACTAGACTCTATCAGTAAATAAACGAACCACATAAAATAAAATAAAAGTCACGCAACTCATCAGACTGATCATAATAAAAATGTCTGCATTTGTTCCAGGTTGGACGCATGGGTGTGTAAAGTGGAACACTGTGTTGTCAAACTCGGAACACATACAAACACACCCTGCGCAGCCTGGTATTCGGCTCTACTTCTTCCCGGCGAAGCCGGTACCCGGCGAAGCGGGTAATCATCTAGTTCGTATATATATATATATATATATATATATATATATATATATATATATATATATATATATATATATATATATCTCCAACCCTCAACCCTCATGTAAGTAAGTACTTACCTTCATCAAGCTAACAACGTCCTCATCTTTCATGGTAAAAGGCGTGCTCGATGCCGCTTGCGTCTTGGCCACACATTCCCGGGTCACGTTGACCTGATCCCTGTACCTCCCCTCGTACCTCAACCCAGGAGCAAGGCCCGGAGGTACACCGGGTCCCGTATAACAGCAAGGCTGCTGCGGCCCGGAAGACGGACCCAAGGACGGGTGCTGGACGTGCCTCTCGAACTCCTCCTTAACTCTCATCAACGCCCCCACGGTGTTAGAGTACTTCGTATCAACCTTGACCTTGAGTCGGTTCAGCATCTGCTTCAGATCGTCGTGACTCAGTCCGGCTTGACCTTGACTTCGACCTTGGCCACGTCTTCCGCTGCCTCTGTGGATGTTTCTGGTGAACAGGTCAGCAACGGAATCGTTCTGAAGAGCCTCGGTGGCGTAGGTGACGAACTTCCTCTCGAAGGCTGGTAGAGCGGTCGTCCGAAAATCGTCTGCGTTGAAGACGTTTTGACTGCTTGCTATGTCGAAGGCGATGATCGCTGCGAAGAAGAACGATGTCCTCAAAATGGCGAAATTGCAATAATCTGTATTCATCTTGATAGAGAGAGAGAGAGAGTGGCGTAAAATAATATGCTTCAAAACAACCCTTTGGTGTTGTCAACTTTTGACACGTTTGTTCAGGCCGGTGACAAAAAAGTGAACAAATTTGTCTTGACTTGCGTGGTTTTAAGTTGTATTGTTTTTGATTATACCAGCGCTGTGCTGAAGTCGTTGATCAATCGCACATCTCACCACCACGAAAGATTCGTCATTCGGATGCGTCTCCAAATTGCGCGAAAATGGTCGAGTCATTCTGTGTTCTGCCATTAAGTTATGCCTTATAAATAGTAAGTCTTGTTATTTTATCTTCACAAGCAACAGAAGCGTGCTTTCCGGTCTACAACCAACAACGCAAACTAAACCTTTCACGCAAGCAAGGCGTTAGCGTAACCGAGTCATCATCAAAATCCTTCACCTACGCACACAAAACAGCCGCGACATCAGTGTGTGCGGTGGTAGTCTTCACACGTTGACATCGTTTTGCACATTTTTGGACAGCGACTGTGACAAAATACCACCGTGACACAAAAACAACTCTCTCGATCAGACAACAAAGCTGACATGAAGAGTGCGCTACCCAGACATATGAACGGCAAAACTCGCCGTGGAAACTTGCCAGTTTTTACATTTAGTCAAGTTTTGACTAAATGTTTTAACATAGAGGGGGAATCGAGACGAGGGTGTGGTGTATGTATGTGTGTGTGCGTGTGTGTGTGTGTGTGTGTGTGTGTGTGTGTGTGTCAAGTACTCCTTGGTGTGTGTGTATAACGCGATTCTGAGAAACTACTGGACCGACTCTTCATGAAACTTAACATGAGAGTTCCCGAGTACTATATCTCCAGACGTTTTTTCAGTGTTTTTATAAGTATCTTTGATGACGTCATATCCGGCTTTTTGTGAAAGTTGAGGCGGCACTGTCACGCCATCATTTTTGAACCAATTTGGTTTAAATTTTGGTCAAGTAATCTTCGACAAAGCCCGAACTCAGGTATTGCATTTCAGCTTGGAGGCTTACAAACTAATTAATGAGTTTGCTCATTAAAGTTGTCATTAAAATCGATTTTTCGCAAACAAATTTAAAATTGATTGCTTCGTATTCTTCATCACATTTTGAATCTAATAATATTTACATATGTCATGTTTACTCTTAAAATGTGATCACAATTAACGAAAATAGGTTAATTAGTACTTCGATTATTATTTAAGATATCGATCCAAAAAGCATTTCATCTTATTCCTTATCATTTCCTGATTCCAAAAACATATAAATATAATATGTTGTATTCGAAACAAGCTCAGAAAGTTAAAAAGAAGCAGAAAAGCGCGCTTTCCTGCTTACCGCAGTACGCTATTTCGCTATTCTTGCATGTCAGTTTCACTTCCTGTTGCACGGAAAAATTGAGCGACTTCCTTGCCGCGTGGATTGACGAAGCTGTTTTGTCTTGGTAAAAAAAATGCAGTGCGTTCAGTTTTATTCTGTGGGTTTGACAGATTGACTAAAGGTTGTAATTTCGCCTTACGCGACTTGTTAAACTTCCACAGGCACAGTCCACACCACAGCGCTGTTCGCTGATAATAAACGCTGGATGTCCGAGTCGGAGAATTAAAGCCCCACTCCGCCTCCCGAAAACGGTTCGCCTCACTGTCTCAGATCTGGCCAGGCTTTAACATGGGATAAGACCATCCCTCCACTTGGTCACATACCAAAAATCAACACCCTGACTGCTTGCTGTGGTGAGTTGTAATTTTTTTGGTGAATTAATTTTCAAATAGGCACCAGTGTCTTGTACGAAATTAATTCTTTAAAGAAAATACCACTGTACACTAAGAGCGCCAATTCTGTTCATTTTTGGTAGGTGTCCAAGTGAAGGGATGGTATTATCCCATGTAAAAGCCTGACCAGATCTGAGACGACGAGGCAAGCCGTTTTAATGAGCCGTATTAGGCCTTTAACTGGCTAAATCTCTGAACTGATAAGCTGAGGAACACATTCCAATATCTTTGTATGGTGTTAAATTAGCATACGATAACCGAATCACACGCTGTCTAACACAAATATTTGTATATGATTTTGAAAGAGAGTTTAATTTGAAAATAAAAAGTAAAACAAATAGAAGAAAGAAAGTTAGAAAACAAAGAGAGAAAGATGACAACATTTTGTGCGAGACTATCAGGCATCCGTTGTCCTGGAGACGATTAATCATACTTGGAATTTCTGTTCAAGGTTTTCAACCAGCAGTGGCCAAAAAAGTGACGTGTAGTAAAATGGTTTTCTAGGCATTTTACGAAAGAAAAAATGTGTTGAAATGCAAAGCTGCTTATATTTAATTTGTAAGGCTTTTACTTTGTAAGATGATCTTAGATAATAGGCGCTTGATACAGTAGCTTACATTGTCTGTGATTAGCCAAAGTTTGTTTTCTGTATTCGTGTTTGTGTTTTTGAGAGCGTACGTGTCCGTCTGTGTCTGTACCCGTCTGTCTATTTTCTTTGTTCGTGTCTGTCTGCTTTGTGTGTGTGTGTTGTCGTGCGTACGTGTGTCTGTGTTTGTGCAGCCTCGCTCAGGTCAGACTATTTCACTTAGTACAACCACGAGGGAGGGTTCATGCGAGGACTCGAGACTGGCTGTGTCATCAGTTTGTCCTTTATTCGTTGCAACAATCGTTACTGAGTGAGTTAGGTCATGTCTCAGTATCATGTCGCAGTCACAGTGCCATCGTCCTGTTTTGACCTTATTTTTGACACGATAGGTCAGATATTAAGTTTACGAAAATAGTGCGGCGGAAGACTTTTTTTCCTCCAATCCCCCCTTTTAGTAAAGAGATACTTTTGATCTGACCGTTTTGTGGGAGTTTCTTGCAAATTTGACGAATCTGGAGAATCTGGGGAATCCATTGTACCTTAAGCTAGACACACACAGCACGATTTGCTAAAATAAAGATCCACCACGAACCACAAGTATGGCAATTGATTAAATCAAAGCCGTGAGTGAACGCGCTTCATGGCTCTGCTTCTCTCCAGTGTTGGAGACCAACAGTAGTCCACGAGCGCCGCTTGGTGGCACCATCGCCAGCGCCATCTTTGACGCCGACACCTTGTAACCTTATCAAATTCACAGACAGGGAAGTAACTCTATGTAAGTAATCCGCAACGAGTAATCTTTCTTTGCCAATTTTACGACATTTAATTAATCTTTTAAGAAGTGAAGGTAGTCCTCCGGCGCGGTAGCATTATTTACAACACTGTTTATGTTTGGAAGCGATCTGAGGGCTTTTTTTTCTTTGGTATTCAGTTATCCCTTTAATTGTTTTCATTCATTTCCTTTGACAAGTTGTTGAAGGCGGATGTTAATTCACCTCGTCAGTTGAATGACTTACTATTCTGTCATCACCCCCCCCCCCCCCCCCCAGGTGCAATGATGATGGTGAAAAGACATAGAGGTTACACAATAAAAGGTTGAACAAACATATGTAGTTTGAAATGTCAGAACTAAACTGACGTCTATGCTCGTATGCGGGAAGCTACCAGCACGGATTCTTGTACAAGGAAATCTACATCCCATTTAAAGAAATTAATATGAAATAATCCGGATTAGATACAGTTGCTCATTTTCCTGAATTATCGTTTATTGTTGACAAAATTATTATGCTTTTTCTCAGTGCAATGTGTCTATGTAATGCGCTTCTTGTAAATAAACATATATTTTTTTAAATTAATTATGTATTCATGTTATGAGT
>NC_090248.1:23996697-24006697 GCF_037325665.1 Littorina saxatilis | reverse complement strand
GTGACCACCACCATCGTCTTCAGTGATTCATGGTCAAGTTTAATCTGAAAACATTTGACTAAATGTAAAGAAATGAATAATACCATAAAAAAATTAAGTGAATTGAGTTGTCTGTGTCACGATCGGGTGACAGAGACCAAGAAAGTGCAACTCAGTGGAGTGCCTGTTCTTGGTCGAATGTATGATAGAAAGCGCCTGTGCGTGATATTGGACACAGCAGTTTTTGCTGACAGTGCTCCCGAGCACGGATGTTTTGAAACGCACGAGCTTCACAGTGCGGGTTTCTGCTGTCATAGGGCTGACGGTTTTTTTTGCTGACAGCGCGCACGGGATTTGCAGGGATTGAGTTTCTCGTGTCTTTTTCCTGCTTGGGGAGGCAGAATCGTGTATAGCTGGACTGGTTTGGTGACAAGGTCAGTCACGTGTATTTGGCTAGGTGGTCTGTCAGAGACTCAAGGACGACACACTTGACACCCAGCGGCAGAAGAGGAAGGATCTAACACACAGTTACTAGAGTATGATGGTTTTTCACCGAGTATTATATTCGGCACTCTAGGGGAACTTCCACAAGTTATTCCTTTCCTCTGCCACGTATTTTGCTGAGGACAAGTCGTCAAATTTCCTTCGTCGGCGATGGCTTTCGCATAAGGATTCGACAAGGGGTTCTGGACGTTTTGGGTCACTGTTGACGAACAGAGACTGTTCCAGGGAGGAAGCGGACTTTGCTTCCATTGAGAGTACAATCATAGGCTTTTGAGGTAATAAATCATTATTTAACGCTGTTGATGAGTCTGTGTTGTGGAATGAAATACTCTCTGTTGTTCTTTCCAGGTTAGCGCATAATTTACTCTCTGTGACGCTAAAATACTAATCTGTATATGGTTTTTGCAGATAGGGAGAGAAGGACGGAAAATGGCTGTTTTGTTGTTGTAAAAAGTCAGTTTTGTGCAGGCCCACGTGCTCGATGAGATATTTAAAGATGACATGTTTTAAGGTGGTGGGTGAGGGGTAGCTGACATGTTTAGTGCACCGATGCTTTCTGTTTGCAGCCTTCCTTCGTTTCGTTCGTTCGTTTCGTTCGTTCGTTACGTTCCCGTAACATCGGCACGGCTGACTCTGGCGGGAACTGTTGAGGCTACGCTAACCAGGAGACCGGCTAACCAGGAGACCGGCTAACCAGCGGACCGGCTAACCAGCGAACCGGCTAACCAGCGGACCGGCTAACCAGCGAACCGACTAACCAGCATACCGGCTAAGCAGCAGCAGCAGAGATAAAGCTAAGTGCACCATGTCGTACGCACCCCGTTGACCACCGTTGTCTTTTCGTATCTATGATTTCATTGGAGTAGGGACAACGTGGGGTGTGGACACCTGCACGAACTAGAGCTTTTCGAACAGAACATTCTCATTTGACTGTATTTACACGGGTTCAGCGTGTTACTATAATTTTCTACATACTACTGGCATTTTGTCAGTGAACACTGGGTTTTTACGTGTTGAGAACGTAAAAGGAACATATTTTGAGTGAAGGCTCGAGGGAGGTGGAGAGTTTATACATAAACAGGCGTCTGAAACTTATACTTTTGTTGACTCTATTTAATTGTATGCCTGCGAGAGTGGATCGTGGTGTGGTTAGTTAATTAGTAGTAATTAACCGGTTCATAATCACCTTGAGTGATATATTGAAACGTGACACGTGGGGGCCAAGCCGGGATTTACTCAGTTAATTTCCAACTGATAAAGACCCACCAATTAAGGATAACTAAGAGCAGATAATCTCGTCAGTGCTCGACTTATTTTCTGCTTGGTGCTACCCTTTTTTGTATAGTTTTGATCATATACCACACCTTAAGCGATTCACATCTTGCAGGAAATGTAAATTGTAATTTGTGAGTTATTGTATGCGCTAACTGTGATTACTTCCCTTTCCTTTGTTTGTGAATCTTTGTTGTTGTACGTTCAGAGTTTTCCGTTGCAGAGAGCTGAGCGGGGTTAGCGGATTTGTTATTCGTTTTACTCAGTTTTCTCTACATTGTCTCGCATTCTGTAACAGGTTACATTTCTACCGTCTTGTTTTACTTGGATTTTTCTCCATATTTTGACTTTGTTGGAATTTTGGGGGGGAAGGGTCCGAGGACTTCTGTCCTAACCAAGGCTGTGGGAGACACTCTGTTTCACCGCAAAAAACAGCCGATAAAATAGGCCACGGCTGTGGGAAACATTTTGTTTTACCGCAAAAAGCAGCCATAAAGTAGGCTACGCGTTTTGTTCTACACTGTTTGGATTTTTCTTCTGCATTTTCGGTTGCTGGATTTTTGTATCCACCGCTTTCATCACCGCGTGTTCTAGCTATAGCTGCGTTAGACTTACTTTTGTAATAAAGCTTTGCTAAAACTAACCATGGCTACAGGGGGATCTCCGACGAGGAGAATAACTTTCGAGACTCCTGGCAGTGAGGAACAGACAGAGCGAGACGCACGCGTTAGAGCGCGTAGTTTGCTTAAGCGCAAGGAGTTAGAACGTAAAGAAGACATAGAGCGACAGACGAGAAAAGAAGAGCTTGACAGACAAGAACGACAGGCCGAACGGGACAGACAGGACAAGAAAGACGAACGTGACAGACAGGAACGGAAAGAGAAAGAACAGGCTGAACTTGAGAGACAGGAACGACAGGCCGAACGTGACCGACAGGATAAGAAAGACGAGCTTGAGAGACAGGAACGACAGGCCGAACGACAGGCCGAACTTGACAGACAGGAAAAGAAAGACGAACGTGACAGACTAGACCGGAAGGAACAGGCGGATCGCGATCACCAGCTAGAGCTAGCTAGGCTACAGGCCGAGAAGGGTACGCTTACTCAGGCTAGCGCGCCGACGTTTGTTGCCGACCGTACGAGACTGCCGACGTTCGACGATGACAAGGACGAGCTCGACGACTTTTTACGCCGGTTTGAGCGCATTGCATCTGACCAGAAGTGGGAAGAGGCCACGTGGGCTAGCCGCCTTAGCACCTGCTTGAAAGGACGCGCATTGCAGCTCTACAACGCTTTGGAGGACGACGAGGCGAGAGACTATCAGGCACTTAAGAAGGCGTTACTCCAGCGCTTTAACCTGACTGCGGAAGCCTACAGACGACGTCTGCGTAACAGCAAGAGACTGAGCGGCGAGCTGAGTCATCAGTTTGTGGCACGCCTTAACCTCTACCTGCGGCGCTGGGTGGAGATGGCCGAAAAGGACTGGACCGTCAACGACCTTGCCGACCTCATTGTCATGGAACAACTGATGTCCAGCCTGCGACCTGAGGTGGTGACCTTCGTGCAGGAGCACCAGCCAAAGACTACTCAGGAGGCAGCCGACTGGATCAGAGTGCACGAGGACGCCCAGGCGATCTCCGGCAAATCTTCAGGCTCACGGCCAGGAAAATCGGGAAATTCGGGTTCTTCAGGACCCAAGGACGGGAAGGACGATCAGGGACACAAGGGATCGAGTTCCAGATCTGACATCCAGTGTTACTACTGCAACAAGCGGGGCCACGTGAAGAAGGACTGCCACAGGAGACAGGCTGACCAGAAGGGCGTTCACTTTGTTGGCAGCGAGGAGTTAAGGGACGTCACGAGCTCATGCACAATTCCACAACTCTGCGTTCCGTGCTCCAGGAAACATTTCCAGCCCCACTGCAACGTCTACGTTAACGGAGTGAAGGGCGAAGGTCTGCGGGACACAGGGGCAGACATGATAGTGGTTCGGGCGAGTCTAGTTCCAGCTATGGCCTACACAGGAGACAGCATCAGGGTGAGAATGGCCGAGGCATCTCACGCTTACGACTTGAACACGGCAGTGATCAAGGTCGTAACCCCGTTGTTCACGGGGACCATTGTGGCCGTCGTCATGGACGATCCTCCATGCGACTTGCTCATTGGAAACCGGGTTCAGTTTGTGGACGGCGTCACCAGGGAGGTTCCCGTTTATCGGTCTCCCGACGTCATTTCAGTGCTCACGCGGGCACAGGCGGAGCGAGAGGACAAACCTCTCAAACCCCTACCTGCTGCACGAGCTGCCCTGGGGAACGTGACCCCCGCGCTTCTCGCGAAGGCTCAGGATTCTGACCCGACCTTAGCTACTCCTCGGGAGCACGCGAAGTCGGGGAAGGTGAAGCTGAGCGGGAAGCATGGGAGGTCAAGGTTCCTCAGGGACAAGAAGTTGCTCTACCGTGAGTTCAGCAACCAAGAAGGTACATTCAAACAGGTTGTCGTGCCTCGCGAGTTTCGCGAGGGTGTCATGGCAACGGCACACGACTCGATTCTGGGAGGTCATCTTGGTACCAAGAAGACCACGGATCGTGTCTGGCGCCACTTTTACTGGCCAGGCATCTGCACGGATGTCCGACGTTTCTGTGCGTCCTGCGATAAGTGCCAGAAGGTGGTTGCCAAAGGAAGGGTGAGGAAGGTCCCCTTAGAGAAGATGCCGCTCATCGACGAACCCTTTCGTCGGGTGGCAGTGGACATCATCGGGCCCATCTTGCCTGCGTCTGAGGACGGAAACAGATACATTTTGACCATGGTGGACTACGCTACTCGATACCCAGAGGCGATCCCTCTGAAATCGATTGAAGCCACACGAGTAGCTGAGGCTCTGGTTACTATGTGGTCCCGGCTGGGAATTCCATCAGAGGTACTCACCGACAGAGGCACGCAGTTCACGGGAGGAGTGATGGCGGAGGCAGCACGACTGCTATCACTGGAGCAGCACTTCACCACTCCTTACCATGCTCAGTGCAACGGACTGGTGGAAAGGTTCAATGGCACCTTGAAGACCATGCTGAGGAAACTAGCTCAGGAGAAACCACGCACGTGGGACAGGTACATCCCAGCATTGCTTTTTGCATACCGCGAGGTTCCTCAGGAGAGCTTGGGCTTTTCCCCATTCGAGCTGTTGTACGGCAGACAGGTACGCGGTCCCATGGCTATCCTGCGTCAGGCTTGGACAGACGAAGAAGCTGACGAGGAGGTGCAGACGACAGCGACCTACATCGTAGAACTCAGGAACAGGATTGAAGAGACCTGCAAACTGGCTCAAGAGAACCTGGGAAGAGCAGCACAGCGTTACGCGCGAGGATTCGACCGCAAGGCACGACCGCGCAGCTTCAAGATCGGAGAACGGGTGTTGCTACTTCTACCTGTCAAACACAACAAGCTACAACTGCAGTGGCAAGGACCTTTTGAGGTGACAGCGAAAGTGGGCCAGAACGACTACAGGATCATGATGCACGGGAAAGCACGCCTGTACCATGCCAACCTGCTGCGCGCCTACATAGAGAGGACAGCCTACGGGGAGAAGAACAAAGACCAGAAGAACAAAGACAAGAAGACAGAGAAGGTTGCAGTTATCAGGGGTGAAACGAGGGGTTGCTCGTTCTTGAGGACGACCTTTCTGTCTGGAAACAGACCATCAACCTCTGCAATATCTTCAGGTTGCAAGGTTGGCAAACGCCAGACTTATGCGCTGGGCGTTGATTCTCCAACCGTACCAATTCACGGTACGCGTCATACCGGGCGCCAACAATGTTGGAGCTGACTTTCTCTCTCGGGCTGTAGAGGAGAACATGACTGTGAGCGAAACCGAGGTTTCGTCTTGAAGAGGGGAGGTGTGTCACGATCGGGTGACAGAGACCAAGAAAGTGCAACTCAGTGGAGTGCCTGTTCTTGGTCGAATGTATGATAGAAAGCGCCTGTGCGTGATATTGGACACAGCAGTTTTTGCTGACAGTGCTCCCGAGCACGGATGTTTTGAAACGCACGAGCTTCACAGTGCGGGTTTCTGCTGTCATAGGGCTGACGGTTTTTTTGCTGACAGCGCGCACGGGATTTGCAGGGATTGAGTTTCTCGTGTCTTTTTCCTGCTTGGGGAGGCAGAATCGTGTATAGCTGGACTGGTTTGGTGACAAGGTCAGTCACGTGTATTTGGCTAGGTGGTCTGTCAGAGACTCAAGGACGACACACTTGACACCCAGCGGCAGAAGAGGAAGGATCTAACACACAGTTACTAGAGTATGATGGTTTTTCACCGAGTATTATATTCGGCACTCTAGGGGAACTTCCACAAGTTATTCCTTTCCTCTGCCACGTATTTTGCTGAGGACAAGTCGTCAAATTTCCTTCGTCGGCGATGGCTTTCGCATAAGGATTCGACAAGGGGTTCTGGACGTTTTGGGTCACTGTTGACGAACAGAGACTGTTCCAGGGAGGAAGCGGACTTTGCTTCCATTGAGAGTACAATCATAGGCTTTTGAGGTAATAAATCATTATTTAACGCTGTTGATGAGTCTGTGTTGTGGAATGAAATACTCTCTGTTGTTCTTTCCAGGTTAGCGCATAATTTACTCTCTGTGACGCTAAAATACTAATCTGTATATGGTTTTTGCAGATAGGGAGAGAAGGACGGAAAATGGCTGTTTTGTTGTTGTAAAAAGTCAGTTTTGTGCAGGCCCACGTGCTCGATGAGATATTTAAAGATGACATGTTTTAAGGTGGTGGGTGAGGGGTAGCTGACATGTTTAGTGCACCGATGCTTTCTGTTTGCAGCCTTCCTTCGTTTCGTTCGTTCGTTTCGTTCGTTCGTTACGTTCCCGTAACATCGGCACGGCTGACTCTGGCGGGAACTGTTGAGGCTACGCTAACCAGGAGACCGGCTAACCAGGAGACCGGCTAACCAGCGGACCGGCTAACCAGCGAACCGGCTAACCAGCGGACCGGCTAACCAGCGAACCGACTAACCAGCATACCGGCTAAGCAGCAGCAGCAGAGATAAAGCTAAGTGCACCATGTCGTACGCACCCCGTTGACCACCGTTGTCTTTTCGTATCTATGATTTCATTGGAGTAGGGACAACGTGGGGTGTGGACACCTGCACGAACTAGAGCTTTTCGAACAGAACATTCTCATTTGACTGTATTTACACGGGTTCAGCGTGTTACTATAATTTTCTACATACTACTGGCATTTTGTCAGTGAACACTGGGTTTTTACGTGTTGAGAACGTAAAAGGAACATATTTTGAGTGAAGGCTCGAGGGAGGTGGAGAGTTTATACATAAACAGGCGTCTGAAACTTATACTTTTGTTGACTCTATTTAATTGTATGCCTGCGAGAGTGGATCGTGGTGTGGTTAGTTAATTAGTAGTAATTAACCGGTTCATAATCACCTTGAGTGATATATTGAAACGTGACAGTCTGCTAATACATAACAAGACAAATGTTTCCCTATTCTTTGCGGCTTGTTATTCAACAGGAATATAAAGAGAGAAGGAAACAAGTCGCGTAAGGCGAAATTACTACATTTAGTCAAGCTGTGAAACTCACAGACTGAATGAAACTGAACGCACTGCATTTTTTCACAATGACCGTAGTCCGCCGCTAGTGCAAAAGGCAGTGAAAGTGACGAGCCTGTTCAGCGCGGTAGCGGTTGCGCTGTGCTACATAGCACGCTTTACTGTACCTCTCTTCGTTTTAACTTTCTGAGCGTGTTTTTAATCCAAACATATCATATCTATATGTTTTTGGAATCAGAAACAGACAAGGAATAAGATGAAATTGTTTTTAAAACGATTTCGGAAATTTAATTTTAATCATAATTTTTATATTTTTAATTTTCAGAGCTTGTTTTTAATCCGAATATAAACAAATTTATATGTTTTTGGAATCAGAACATGATGAAAAATAAAATAAAAATAATTTTGGATCGTTTTATAAAAAATAATGTTAATTACAATTTTCAGATTTTTAATGACCAAAGTCATTAATTTATTTTTAAGCCTCCATGCTGAAATGCAATACCGAAGTCCGGTGTGACGTTTTCATCTTTCCCCGTGTTGATATTTCGCTTCTCGGCCTCGTTGATCTAGTATAAACTCTAAACTGAACAAAAAAACGCCCTTCGATAGTACTGATGAGCGACCTTGTGTACCTTACATTCATGGGGCCAAATTTGTGCAACCAATTTGTTTTATTTAACTTAGAAATTTGATTCATCCTAAAATGTTTTCTTTTTTACTCAAGGGACGTAACCACTCAGTACACGTTTTCGAAGAATTCGATTTTGGGGGTGAAATCTATTACATTTTACCACCAATTTTCTTCACATGCAAGAAACTGACATGCTTTTCGTCCATAAATAATTTCACTTCTTAATTTTATCAGGAAACAACATTTCAGTCTTGAGTATATATGTCGAGGGGGAAATATGTACACAGGCGAAAGATGAAATCGTGACACCGGCCTTCGTCGAAGATTGCTTGGCCAAAATTTCAATCAATTGATTGAAAAATGAAGGTGTGACAGTGCCGCCTCAACTTTTACAAAAAGCCGGATATGACGTCATAAAAGACATTTATCGAAAAAATGAACAAAACATCTGGGGATATCATACCCAGGAACTCTCATGTAAAATTTCATAAAGATCGGTCCAGTAGTTTAGTCTGAATCGCTCTACACACACACACGCACAGACACACACACACACACCACGACCCTCGTCTCGATTCCCCCTCTATGTTAAAACATTTAGTCAAAACTTGACTAAATGTAAAAAGAGAGAACCAAATAAAAAAAGTTGTCACGATTTACGCAGGGGACAGTATCTCCACTGACTATCGAAAAATGGCAAACACTGAGTGACGTCCCTTGTATTGTCTGCTCTGTTGTTCAGCCCTAGAATGAAATAATACGGATCGCACTGATACAGGAACGTGGAGAGAAAAGGAAATAGAAGACAACATGTAAGGTGTCTAAATACTCACACATCAAAACACTCAAACACTCGCGTCGTGCCGAAACATTTTGAGTCGAGGAGACCATAGACCAAATATCTCCCTGAGGAGACTGAGAAGAAAGTAATTGCACAGATTTCAACTCTATTGGAAACCAAAGTGAAAGAGGTTGTGCATGTGATCAACATTTATAAGATCTCCACTGTCGTTTTCTTCAGACCAAATATGATATATCGATTGATTCCCCAACTATATGACTCAGTCACATCGGATGACATGACACGTTTTACTTTCGCTTGCGTGGTCGTCTGCACCACGCGAAGCTACTCTCGCTGAAAAACGAGATTAGCAGCTGTTTCGTATCCACACTTCCTGTGTGACTGAGGCAGACGACACAGTTCGTCTAGTCGCAGTGCACGAAACAGTTGCAACTGTCCCGTCACAGTCAGCATGCCACCACAATGGCAAGAGTGACTGCAGGAGGGTGTAATGCTGCACAGATATCTCCTGAGCTTTCGGACGATGAAGTTTTCCACACAGACGAAGTTTGGCGTCCGCTTCGGACCAACGGACACCCAACAACAACAACAGTTTCCCCACAAACATTGCAAGATGTGCAACTCGATAGAAGTGAAGAGTCGACGCAGATGTCTCCGAGTTTTGAGTTGCACGACAGGAACCGCTTCGGTTTTCGTGGTCAGAATACCTCGTCTGACCAGGATGAGTTCAGCTATAACGAGTCCTTATCTTTCAATGCAAGTGGTAACAGAAACAACAATAGACCAGGGGGACTTTGCAGTGTCCCATATAATAGTGATGTGTCCGAGAACGCTAAACCATGGTCAGACAGTGGAATGTCAGAAGCTCAGGAGTTGCAGTGCCGCAGACCCCACATGCATAAACTCGATCGCCAACATTCCATCGTGGACGGACTCTTGTTCGAAATCTACGATCGGTGGCATGGAAGTCGTGCAGACAGTTTTGACAGTGACACATTTACGGAGTGTTCAAGCACATCAGAAGTCTTCCATACCCGCTGGGACTCTTACTATGAGACGGCAGACCAGAGGATCGACAAGCAGTATACTCGCTCTTTCCTAGAAAGTCAGAGTAAGTATACTTTACGCTGCATCCGAAGAGATTGCTAAGCTTTAAATATTTTGACAAGTAATTGCAATCATGCAACGCAGACATAACTAGGGTGCTAGTTACAGAGCTGCAAAGCTTTTATGACCC
>NC_090248.1:23992203-23996497 GCF_037325665.1 Littorina saxatilis | reverse complement strand
GTGTTTTGTGTGTGTACGCGCGTGTATGTACGTGCTTGCGCGTGTGACGGGTGTGTGTACATGTGTTTTAAAGTTTAAAAAAATTGTTATTCTTGTTTACGACAAATCTGATCAGTGATTCGTCTACATGCTGGGACTAACGGACAGTATGAAGACTAAAAGGAGGGTGTGAACGCTTTTGTATATATATATCTCCAACCCTCAACCCTCATGTAAGTAAGTACTTACCTTCATCAAGCTAACAACGTCCTCATCTTTCATGGTAAAAGGCGTGCTCGATGCCGCTTGCGTCTTGGCCACACATTCCCGGGTCACGTTGACCTGATCCCTGTACCTCCCCTCGTACCTCAACCCAGGAGCAAGGCCCGGAGGTACACCGGGTCCCGTATAACAGCAAGGCTGCTGCGGCCCGGAAGACGGACCCAAGGACGGGTGCTGGACGTGCCTCTCGAACTCCTCCTTAACTCTCATCAACGCCCCCACGGTGTTAGAGTACTTCGTATCAACCTTGACCTTGAGTCGGTTCAGCATCTGCTTCAGATCGTCGTGACTCAGTCCGGCTTGACCTTGACTTCGACCTTGGCCACGTCTTCCGCTGCCTCTGTGTATGTTTCTGGTGAACAGGTCAGCAACGGAATCGTTCTGAAGAGCCTCGGTGGCGTAGGTGACGAACTTCCTCTCGAAGGCTGGTAGAGCGGTCTTCCGAAAATCGTCTGCGTTGAAGACGTTTTGACTGCTTGCTATGTCGAAGGCGATGATCGCTGCGAAGAAGAACGATGTCCTCAAAATGGCGAAATTGCAATAATCTGTATTCATCTTGATAGAGAGAGAGAGTGGCGTAAAATAATATGCTTCAAAACAACCCTTTGGAGTTGTCAACTTTTGACACGTTTGTTCAGGCCGGTGACAAAAAAGTGAACAAATTTGTCTTGACTTGCGTGGTTTTAAGTTGTATTGTTTTTGATTATACCAGCGCTGTACTGAAGTCGTTGATCAATCGCACATCTCACCACCACGAAAGATTCGTCATTCGGATGCGTCTCCAAATTGCGCGAAAATGGTCGAGTCATTCTGTGTTCTGCCATTAAGTTATGCCTTATAAATAGTAAGTCTTGTTATTTTATCTTCACAAGCAACAGAAGCGTGCTTTCCGGTCTACAACCAACAACGCAAACTAAACCTTTCACGCAAGCAAGGTTAGCGTAACCGAGTCATCATCAAAATCCTTCACCTACGCACACAAAACAGCCGCGACATCAGTGTGTGCGGTGGTAGTCTTCACACATTGACATCGTTTTGCACATTTTTGGACAGCGACTGTGACAAAATACTACCGTGACACAAAAACAACTCTCTCGATCAGACAACAAAGCTGACATGAAGAGTGCGCTACCCAGACATATGAACGGCAAAACTCGCCGTGGAAGCTTGCCAGTTTTTACATTTAGTCAAGTTTTGACTAAATGTTTTAACATTGACGGGAATCGAGACGAGGGTGTGGTGTATGTATGTGTGTGTGTGTGTGTGTGTGTGTGTGTGTCAAGTACTCCTTGGTGTGTGTGTATAACGCGATTCTGAGAAACTACTGGACCGATCTTTATGAAACTTAACATGAGAGTTCCCGAGTACTATATCTCCAGACGTTTTTTCAGTGTTTTTATAAGTATCTTTGATGACGTCATATCCGGATTTTTGTGAAAGTTGAGGCGGCACTGTCACGCCATCATTTTTGAACCAATTTGGTTTAAATTTTGGTCAAGTAATCTTCGACAAAGCCCGAACTCAGGTATTGCATTTCAGCTTGGAGGCTTACAAACTAATTAATGAGTTTGCTCATTAAAGTTGTCATTAAAATCGATTTTTCGCAAACAGATTTAAAATTGATTGCATCGTATTCTTCATTAAATTTTGAATCTAAAAATATTTAGATATGTCATGTTTACTCTTAGATTGTGATCACAATTAACGAAAATAGGTTAATTAGTACTTCGATTATTATTTAAGAAATCGACCCAAAAAGGATTTCATCTTATTCCTTATCATTTCCTGATTCCAAAAACATATAAATATAATATGTTGTATTCGAAACAAGTTCAGAAAGTTAATCAAAACTTGACTAAATATAAAAAGAAGCAGAAAAGCGCGCTATTTCGCTATTCTTGCATGTCAGTTTCACTTCGTGTTGCACAGAAAAAAATAATGAGCGACTTCCTTGCCGCGTGGATTGACGAAGCTGTTTTGTTTTGGTTAAAAAAAAATGCAGTGCGTTCAGTTTTATTCTGTAGGTTCGACAGATTGACTAAATGTTGTAATTTCGCCTTACGCGACTTGTTAAACTTCCACAGGCACAGTCCACACCACAGCGCTGTTCGCTGATAATAAACGCTGGATGTCCGAGTCGGAGAATTAAAGCCCCACTCCGCCTCCCGAAAACGGTTCGCCTCACCGTCTCAGATCTGGCAAGGCTTTAACACTGGTTAAGTTCATCCCTCCACTTGGACACGTACACAAAATCAACACCCTGACTGCTTGCTGTGGTGAGTTGGAATATTTTGATGAATTAATTTTCAAATAGGCACCAGTGTCTTGTACGAAATTAATTCTTTAAAGAAAATACCACAGTACACTAAGAGCGCCAATTCTGTTCATTTTTAGTAGGTGTCCAAGTGAAGGGATGGTATTATCCCATGTAAAAGCCTGACCAGATCTGAGACGATGAGGCAAGCCGTTTTAATGAGCCGTATTAGGCCTTTAACTGGCTAAATCTCTGAACTGATAAGCTGAGGAACACATTCCAATATCTTTGTATGGTGTTAAATTAGCATACGATAACCGAATCACACGCTGTCCAACACAAATATTTGTATATGATTTTGAAAGAGAGTTTAATTTGAAAATAAAAAGTAAAACAAATAGAAGAAAGAAAGTTAGAAAACAAAGAGAGAAAGATGACAACATTTTGTGCGAGACTATCAGGCATCCGTTGTCCTGGAGACGATTAATCATACTTGGAATTTCTGTTCAAGGTTTTCAACCAGCAGTGGCCAAAAAAGTGACGTGTAGTAAAATGGTTTTCTAGGCATTTTACGAAAGAAAAAATGTGTTGAAATGCAAAGCTGCTTATATTTAATTTGTAAGGCTTTTACTTTGTAAGATGATCTTAGATAATAGGCGCTTGATACAGTAGCTTACATTGTCTGTGATTAGCCAAAGTTTGTTTTCTGTATTCGTGTTTGTGTTTTTGAGAGCGTACGTGTCCGTCTGTGTCTGTACCCGTCTGTCTATTTTCTTTGTTCGTGTCTGTCTGCTTTGTGTGTGTGTGTGTTGTCGTGCGTACGTGTGTCTGTGTTTGTGCAGCCTCGCTCAGGTCAGACTATTTCACTTAGTACAACCACGAGGGAGGGTTCATGCGAGGACTCGAGACTGGCTGTGTCATCAGTTTGTCCTTTATTCGTTGCAACAATCGTTAGTGAGTTAGGTCATGTCTCAGTATCACTCGCAGTCACAGTGCCATCGTCCTGTTTTGACCTTATTTTTGACACGATAGGTCAGATATTAAGTTTACGAAAATAGTGCGGCGGAAGACTTTTTTTCCTCCAATCCCCCCTTTTAAAGAGATACTTTTGATCTGACCGTTTTGTGGGAGTTTCTTGCAAATTTGACGAAGCTGAAGAATCTGGGGAATCCATTGTACCTTAATCTAGACTCACACGGCACGATTTGCTAAAATAAAGATCCACCACGAACCACAAGTATGGCAATTGATTAAATCAAAGCCGTGAGTGAACGCGCTTCATGGCTCTGCTTCTCTCCAGTGTTGGAGACCAACAGTAGTCCACGAGCGCCGCTTGGTGGCACCATCGCCAGCGCCATCTTTGACGCCGACACCTTGTAACCTTATCAAATTCACAGACAGGGAAGTAACTCTATGTAAGTAATCCGCAACGAGTAATCTTTCTTTGCCAATTTTACGACATTTAATTAATCTTTTAAGAAGTGAAGGTAGTCCTCCGGCGCGGTAGCATTATTTACAACACTGTTTATGTTTGGAAGCGATCTGAGGGCTTTTTTTTCTTTGGTATTCAGTTATCCCTTTAATTGTTTTCATTCATTTCCTTTGACAAGTTGTTGAAGGCGGATGTTAATTCACCTCGTCAGTTGAATGACTTACTATTCTGTCATCACCCCCCCCCCCCCCAGGTGCAATGATGATGGTGAAAAGACATAGAGGTTACACAATAAAAGGTTGAACAAACATATGTAGTTTGAAATGTCAGAACTAAACTGACGTCTA
>NC_090248.1:23964703-23987203 GCF_037325665.1 Littorina saxatilis | reverse complement strand
GCACCACCACTCTCACTCTATCTACTATCGTTCTCGCACCGGTCTAGCAACGGTTTGGCAACACTATTCCGACTCTGGTCTGCCACTCACACTCTAACACTCTAGAGCTCATTTTCGCACCACCATTTTCACTCTGTCACCACAACTCTCACTCCGGCGACGCTCTGGCACTACGATTGTCTTTCTGGCATTTATACTCTCCCCTCGCACTACTAATCCCTCTTGAGCACTCTCAGACTCTCGCACTCTCACTCTGGCGCAGGTCTGTCACTCTCACTCACTGACTCCACAACTTTCATTATCAGTAACACAGACACGTGAACCACAGAGCAATTATGGCATTTATTTCACTGCCCAAAGGTGGGCAGACACAGAGCTGGCTGTTTTTCTTTGCACACATTTACAGATACACTTATGTGTTTGTGTGTGTGTGTGTGTGTGTGTGTGTGTGTGTGTGTGTGTGTGTGTTTTGTGTGCGTCAGTGTGCGTGCGTGCGTTCGTGCGTGCTTGTGTGTGCGTGTCAGGTGTCCATGTGTGTCTCTTTCTGTCTGTCTTATACATCAGTGTTTATTCTGTGCGCCCGTGTTTGTGGAAGTTGTGTCCAAGAACTTATATCAGTTACTCACACACTACTACTACTACTACCACTACCACCACTACTACTACCACTAGCCACCACTACTATTACCACCACCACCAGTGACCACCACCATCGTCTTCAGTGATTCATGGTCAAGTTTAATCTGAAAACATTTGACTGAATGTAAAGAAATGAATAATACCATAAAAAAATTAAGTGAATTGAGTTGTCTGCTAATACATAACAAGACAAATGTTTCCCTATTCTTTGCGGCTTGTTATTCAACAGGAATATAAAAGAGAGAAGGAAACAAGTCGCGTAAGGCGAAATTACTACATTTAGTCAAGCTGTGAAACTCACAGACTGAATGAAACTGAACGCACTGCATTTTTTCACAATGACCGTAGTCCGCCGCCAGTGCAAAAGCCAGTGAAAGTGTCAAGTGACGAGCCTGTTCAGCGCTTTACTGTACCTCTCTTCGTTTTTAACTTTCTGAGCGGCGTGTTTTTAATCCAAACATATCATATCTATATGTTTTTGGAATCAGGAACAGAAAAGGAATAAGATGAAATTGTTTTTAAAACGATTTCGGAAATTTAATTTTAATTATAATTTTTATATTTTTAATTTTCAGAGCTTGTTTTTAATCCGAATATAAACATATTTATATGTTTTTGGAATCAGAACCTGATGAAGAATAAAATAAAGGTAATTTTGGATCGTTTTATAAAAACAAAATTGTAATTACAATATTCAGATTTTTTATGACCAAAGTATGCTGAAATGCAATACCGAAGTCCGGCCTTCGTCGAAGATTGCTTGGCCAAAATTTCAATCAATTTGATTGAAAAATGAAGGTGTGACAGTGCCGCCTCAACTTTTACAAAAAGCCGGATATGACGTCATAAAAGACATTTATCGAAAAAATGAAAAAAACATCTGGGGATATCATACCCAGGAACTCTCATGTAAAATTTCATAAAGATCGGTCCAGTAGTTTAGTCTGAACCCCTCTACACACACACACGCACAGACACACACCACGACCCTCGTCTCGATTCCCCCTCTATGTTAAAACATTTAGTCAAAACTTGACTAAAATTTAATGTAAAAAGAGAACAAAATAAAATGTTGTCACGATTTACGCAGGGGACAGTATCTCCACTGACTATCGAAAAATGGCAAGCACTGAGTGACGTCCCTTGTATTGTCTGCTCTGTTGTTCAGCCCTGGAATGAAATAATACGGATCGCACTGATACAGGAACGTGGAGAGAAAAGGAAATAGAAGACAACATGTAAGGTGTCTAAATACACACACATCAAAACACTCAAACACTCGCGTCGTGCCGAAACCTTTTGAGTCGAGGAGACCATAGACCAAATTAATATCTCCCTGAGGAGACTGAGAAGAAAATAATTGCACAGATTTCAACTCTATTGGAAACCAAAGTGAAAGAGGTTGTGATCAACATTTATAAGATCTCCACTGTCGTTTTCTTCAGACCAAATATGATATATGAATATCGATTGATTCCCCAACAATATGACTCAGTCAAATCGGATGACATGACACGTTTTACTTTCGCTTGCGTGGTCGTCTGCACCACGCGAAGCTACTCTCGCTGAAAAACGAGATTAGCAGCTGTTTCGTATCCACACTTCCTGTGTGACTGAGGCAGACGACACAGTTCGTCTTGTCGCAGTGCACGAAACAGTTGCAACTGTCCCGTCACAGTCAGCATGCCACCACAATGGCAAGAGTGACTGCAGGAGGGTGTAATGCTGCACAGATATCTCCTGAGCTTTCGGACGATGAAGTTTTCCACACAGACGAAGTTTGGCGTCCGCTTCGGACCAACGGATACCCAACAACAACAACAGTTTCCCCACAAACATTGCAAGATGTGCAACTCGATAGAACTAGAAGTGAAGAGTCGACGCAGATGTCTCCGAGTTCTGAGTTGCACGACAGGAACCGCTTCGGTTTTCGTGGTCAGAATACCTCGTCTGACCAGGATGAGTTCAGCTATAACGAGTCCTTATCTTTCAATGCAAGTGGTAACAGAAACAACAATAGACCAGGGGGACTTTGCAGTGTCCCATATAATAGTGATGTATCCGAGAACGCTAAACCATGGTCAGACAGTGGAATGTCAGAAGCTCAGGAGTTGCAGTGCCGCAGACCCCACATGCATAAACTCGATCGCCAACATTCCATCGTGGACGGACTCTTGTTCGAAATCTACGATCGGTGGCATGGAAGTCGTGCAGACAGTTTTGACAGTGACACATTTACGGAGTGTTCAAGCACATCAGAAGTCTTCCATACCCGCTGGGACTCTTACTATGAGACGGCAGACCAGAGGATCGACAAGCAGTATACTCGCTCTTTCCTAGAAAGTCAGAGTAAGTATACTTTACGCTGCATCCGAAGAGATTGCTAAGCTTTAAATATTTTGACAAGTAATTGCAGTCATGCAACGCAGACATAGTAATAGGGTGCTAGTTACAGAGCTGCAAACCTTTTATGACCCTGTATCTATGTACAACAAAAATACATTGTAATGCATAGTCCTGCTACTGACACAAACGAATAACATATCTTCAGTTGTACACACTTAAAAGTTGTGATTTTACACATTTTCCCAATTTCGTCTTGAGTTGAGTGTCTGGAAATACTTGAGCCTGAAGGCTACCTCTTCGTATCAATCTGCCATGAAGTTGAGGACGAAAGTCTGACAGATGGCCAGAATAACGTGGTGCATTTTCCTGGAATGAGGGTGCAATGTTTAGAACTGGGGCGCATCAGCCGCGACGGTGCTTGAGCTTAGCATTGGCGGGTACTGCTCACAGCCCTACGCACGGCACTGTAAACATTCCCCTTCCCTTCGCCTCTCTCGCCATTATCCCCCCTACCTCCACTAAGAATACATGTTAGACCTCTCTGAACTTGTTTTACTATTAAGACATTCGCACAGAAACACACTTTCACACACATACACTCTCGCACACACACACACACACAGTAATGAAAAAATACTCATCAGTCATTATGTCAAAAATATTCCTTGTGAAGGTAGAAGTAAACCCCTTGAAATAGGCCATGTTTGTTTGTCTAAGATGAGTTATTTTCACACGACAAAAAGTTTGCCTCTTTCAAACTGAAACTGGTTAAAGGTTGGAAGAAAACTACAAGACAGCATGTTGAAAACTGTACAGGTATATATATATTATATATATCTCTGTAGAGCGACTCAAATTAAAAAGTCACGATGATCAACTGCCGATGACAAATACGGCAACAAAAGAGTTGTATCAATCGGTAATTACATATCATATAATATATACTTTTAGATTAGGCCTAAAAAAAAAATAGGTGTGGTTACGGTAACCCGACCTACCCTATTTTTTGGGGCCGACCCTATAACTTTTTATTACATTTGTCAAAAAAATACCCCAAAAAACAAGTAAACGAGTGCAGAAAACGCAATGAAAGCGAAAGTGCCCGAGTCGCACACTTATTTCCCTGTCAAGTAGGTTTAATTTGTACACATTAGAAAAAAAAGTTAAAAAAAAAAAAGTGATTGCCTACCTGCCTACCCTATTTGTTTTGGCTATGTTACCGTAACCACACCTATTATTTTTTTTGGCCTTAGAACAGACACTCAAACAAATTCCTGAACAAAAGGTTACTGCCAACACCTGTCACTCTGGCAATTGAAGGCAGTTATTATATTATAAGTATTTCAATTTCCAGTAACTATTTGTAATTAATGTTATTAGAGTAAAAAACATTTACATCCCTTTCTGTGAAATGTAATTAACTTGAATTACTTAATTGATTACAATATATAACACACACACAAAAGATTTGAACATGTTGTAAGCTTCTTGTCTCTAATTACCAACACTTCATTTTCTCCAGTTGTCTTTCAAGGAGAACTTGCTGCTGGCTTTCCCCCCTACCCCCTTTGCCCTACCACCCCCTCCCTTCAATGTCTCATCGTTTTGGTCCCCATCCCCCTCTTTTTGTCTTTTTGCTGGTTGTGATTTTGAGGAATCGAAATACCAGGATAACCTTCTGAACATCTTGCTTTGAGGACAGTGGAGAGTTGTTTTGAACTATGGTCTTCAATTCATTCAGTGATGATGCTTTGCAGGCAAGGGATGAGTCACCCTTCTATGTCCCAGTAAAGTAAGGCCTCCAGGGCTCCCCAAAATGTGCGTCCCTGCATTCTAATACTAATAGCCAAAAATAAGGACTAACAATTTATGCAGACGGTCTCACTATGCACAAAAACCGTTATCATGCGTACCATCAGTACTGTTTTCAGATAATGTTCTGCCACATCCGTACCAACCAAATTAATTCAAGGAGTTTATCTAACCCAAATGATCATAATGTTTTATTTTGTGGTAAAAGTGCTAACAGAGTTTCCAAAAGTCAAAATTACTTTGACTTGAGCGCTCCAGAGGTTAGGCCTAAAAAAAAAATAGGTGTGGTTACGGTAACCCGACCTACCCTATTTTTAGGGGTCGATCCTATAACTTTTTAAATTACATTTGTCCAAAAAAAAAAAAAAAAAAAACGAGTGCAAAAAACGCAATGAAAGCGAAAGCGCCCGAGTCGCACACTTATTTCCCTGTCAAGTAGGTTTAATTTGTACACATTAGAAAAAAAAGCAAAAAAAAGTGATTGCCTACCTACCTACCCTATTTTGTTTGGCTATGTTACCGTAACCACACCTATTTTTTTTTTTTGCCTTATGTGTTGACGGGGAATATGCCTTCCGAAAGCAAAAACATAAACCTCCTTGTCTTCGGACCGTCTAAAGTTCCACTGAGGGGGTCCAAGGACCCCTTACAAATGAAAGTTGGGGGTGCAGTTACCCTATAGGGCAGTTACCCTCTAGGATGAGCATCCTTGGGGTACCCCGGGCCTCCAACCTTGAACGGAAATATATGCTTTGTTGTCTCTTCCAGTCAATGGATGTACATGTATGTATGTGTACCCCTTTCCATAGCTCCGTAATTGTTTACCAAATGGTAGGGATGGAATGATAGGTTCATTTCGTTTACTGAAACAACGCCCTCTTGTGTCTTATTTGTCAAACTGGGACATGCTCCTCCAATGATCCTTCAAAGTATTCATTAAACGGGTGGAGGGGAGGTTTGGGATAGAGACATTTGTTAAAAGTATGCAGGTCAGTATGGAATAGCTGACACAGTTTGCCTTTGATGTAGTCTCCATTAAGTTACCAATTGTTACATTGACAGCATACGATGACAATTAATGCTGTGGAGAGATTGAGCAAAACCCTGGAGACCGTTACTCATGATCAGTGCCTGATTATGTCAAATAATGAGAAATTATGTGGAGAGATTTTGCAACACTCGATGGTTACTCCCTGATTATGCCATACAATGAGAAAATTAATTAGCTTTCAGTAGTAATTTGGCAGCCGAAAAACATAATTTCTCTGGCTATAGCATACATATCTCTGGAGTGCCTGCATGACGTGTCCATTCAAGCCCTTGAGATCAAAGGATTCGCCGGAAAAAGGTTCAAACTTCAGTTTCAGATGTTTGGACGGAGGGTTGGAAATGTTATTATGAAGTTTGGCGTAGTTTGAAAATTCATTCGCTCAAGGGCCAGGACGGAGCCCTAGGCCGATTCCTCTGGTTAGCGTAGCCTTCGGGTGCCCGATGAATCCATCCAATTCTCTGTGTTAATAATCAAAGGAAAGTAAAAAGGTTTAAACTTCAGTTTTAGCTGCTTGGATTGAGGGTTTGATATAATACGATTTTGATAAATGAATTTTGGCGTATTCTGAAAATACATTAACTCATGGTTACAGTTACTTTACAATGCGTTGTGTTCCTAGGTAACCCTTTTATGCGGGGCAGCCAGAGGCCAAAAGCTATATTCACAACATTCTTTTTATAACGTACGGCTGTCAGATCCGAACTGGATTTAATACCAAAGGATTCCACGAACACAACAACTAAGACTGAGACAGATGTTCCTGCACTTCGGTTTAAAGTGACATAGATTTAGCAGTATACAGGGAGGTGCCTTATGATTTATCTGAAGGCTCGGATTTTAAACTAGGTTTTTAGGTCGAGGAAAGAGAAGCATGTAACGGAAACACCTGTTGGTTTGGTCGAAATATATATATATGCATGTTTTTGTTGTGAAAACGCCCAAGAACCAATACGATATAACTATCGAATTTCACTCACAAAAGTGCGTGCATTGCCTGCGAGTATGGAAATGTGTCATTTTTGCTTGTAAGCTGGCGCGCGCTTGTGTGTGTGTGTGTGTGTGTGTGTGTGTGTGTGTGTGTGTGTGTGTGTGTGAGAGAGAGAGAGAGAGAGAGACAGAGAGAGAGACACAGAGAGAGAGGGGGGGAGAGAGAGAGGGAGAGAGAGAGAGGGGGGGGGGGGATGAACGAAAATAATTTGGCAAATATTGAAGCTGTATTACCTGCGGAGTGCTTACGGTAAAAAAAAATAAAAACCAGAAACAACGGTTTGGACTTGGAAACCATCACACTTATTTTCAATCACTTAGATTTAAAATATTCAAAGTCGATCCTTGGGAGGTTCAGACATCTTCAACCCCAGCAGAGTCTCTTCTTCGCCCCACTTACGAAAGAATAGGCATATAAATTATAATTCAAACGACTCAAAATCGGAAGACTTCCAAGTCTTCCAACACTACGGCTTCAAGCATTTGACTTATTCCGCAAAATGTTGCTGGTGTTTTGGCTGAAAGAAATATTATACTTTTACATTGGATAAGACCATCCCTCCACTTAGACACACACCAACAATTAAAAGCTTTGGTGCTCTGTGTGCAAAGTGGGATTTTTAAAATTAATTAATTTCTTGAAAGTCATGCACTCCTCACAGAAAACAGGGTGTTGATATTTGGTATGTGTCCAAGTGCGTCGAGAGATGTGCTTGTCAATGTATAAGCCTGCCATGGCCAGATCTTAGATGTCGTGAGCTGAACTGTTTTCACGGGAAGGAGTGTGCCTTTAAAGGTATAGTTGGAATAGGCGATTGTAGACCATAGAAACCATAGATTGTAGACCATAGAAACATGGTGACAAGCTTAATTGTCTTCCGTTAAAATCCGCTTGGGAATTAAAACAGAAAAACCATCTGCTGTCATTTGAATTTCACGAGCCGTGCCCATGTACTATTGATCACTGGCAAATATGCGGAAACGGTAAATGGAATTAGTTTAAAACTAGAAATTTGTTTAGATTTTGCCCTTGCTGCTGAATAAATCAATTAGTCTGTTTGCACATCAGTGTCGAAAAACACAGGGAGTATCATCGGCAGTTATACAAAGTTGTTGTTTATCATGAGATCTAGGGTGTTTTCCTCTGCAGTGACGTATTTTGTCAGGTGATAGAAGTGTTGATTGGATCAACAAAAAGAGTGTATATGAAAACAAGGATGGTTTAGTGAATGTGTGTGTGTGTGTGTGTGCGTGCGCGCGAGATATAGGGGGGGGGGGGGGCGGAGAGAGGTATAGGAGCACGTCGTAATTTACCCGTTGGCTTTGAAGTGTCACACGAAGCATAACAAGTTGCGTAAGGCGAAAATACAACATTTAGTCAAGCTCAGTCGAACTCACAGAATGAAACTGAACGCACTGCATTTTCGTGTCAAAGGCACTGAAATTGACAATCCAGAAAAGCGCGGTAGCGGTAGCGCTGAGGAGGATAGCACGCTTTTCTATATCTCTATTCTTTTTATCTTTCTGAACGTGTTTTTAATCCAAACATATCATATCGTATATGTTTTTGGAATCAGGAATAAGATGAAATTGTTTTTAAATCGATTTCGGAAATTTAATTTTAATCATAATTGTTGTATTTTTAATTTTCAGAGCTTGTTTTTAATCCGAATATAACATATTTATATGTTTTTGGAATCAGAAAATGATGAAGAATAAGATAAAGTTAAACGTAATTTTGGATCGTTTTATAAAAAAAATATTTTTAATTATAATGTTCAGATTTTTAATGACCAAAGTCATTAATTAATTTTTAAGCCTCCAAGCTGTAATTCAATACCAAAGTCCGGCCTTCGTCGAAGATTGCTTGGCCAAAATTTCAATCAATTTTATTGTAAAATGAGGGTGTGACAGTGCCGCCTCAACTTTTACAAAATGCCGGATATGACGTCATCTAAGACATTTATCGAAAAAATAAAAAACCCGTCTGGGGATATCATACCCAGAAACTCTCATGAAAAATTTCTTAAAGATCGGTCCAGTAGTTTACTCTGAATCGCTCTACACACACACACACACATACACACACACACAGACACACACACACACACACACACACACACACACACACACACACACACACACACACACACACACACATACACCACGACCCTCGTCTCGATTCCCCTCTATGTTAAAACATTTAGTCAAAAATTGACTAAATGTAAAAACGCAGTCAAATTGCATATAACTGCAATTAATGAATTGTTCTGATGCACTCTACAGTGAGAACATTAATTGATGCTACACACACACACACACACACACACACACACACACACACACACACACACACACACACACACACACACGCACACACACGCGCACACACACACACACACACACACACATATATATATATATATATGATTATATATATATATAAGCAAGTTTGACGCAGGGGTGAATGGAGATGGGGAAGACTAGAGTCAAGTAAACGTCAATGGAAAGGACGTCATCATGGAAGTCACTCGAAGTAACGTGCCTTCGCTAGTGACAAGAACAAGTTCTAGGTTTCATCACTGACATACAAACGTTGGTGTCATTACGGTATTCGTAGAGAAGAGACCAACTTAAACCGTGGCTTAATTCTTTGATGCTGATACCAGTGGAGAGCAGACTTGGGCGTCATCATGTTGGTCAATTCCCAATGGACCAACTAAAGCATTGATTACGCGATGACGTTTGACCTTCGAGCCTGAAAGACTGCACATTAGCACGATACTCCACGCATAAACGGTTGACGGTTGAAAAGCCTGTTGCATTTAATGAAAGGAAATCAAGTCAAGTGAAAACGTGCAAATTCTTTGTTGGAAAAAGTTACAAAAGGGTCGATTTAAATATACAGTGCCCTTCCGTAATTATTATACAGCCTGGGTTAAACTGGTGTGGGGTAAATCAGATTTGCATATATAATATTTCCCATCGTATATTTTAACGTGTTTCGGGTTGATGGCAGTCACGGCGTATATTTTTATCGATTGAGTAGTAATTTGCATCAGTGATTTGAAGTGAGAAACACATGGCAGATTAGCAAACGCAGTTGGTGCGACAGATTTGTACAGCCCCTGCCAAAGGTCACCAGTAAACAGAGTCGTCTTGTCCTGGTTTTTGTAGCTTAACTGCTGCTTTAATTTGTTGTTGATTATTATTTTATGACTCAATTAGGGGTGTGGGAGCGATTTCGTATTCAAAGTCTTTTCATGAAGTGGGAACGAAAGGGCGTTCAGGAAGAGCTCTAGAACAGATGGGCTCTCTCAAGCTAGATTGCTGTGAATATTTGTGAGAGAGAAAAAGAATACATCAGCAAAGATCTATACTACCCGTCATTGAAAGTACTAGGCAGATGCGTGTGTGTGTTGATCTTAGTGACGAGGCCGTTTATTCTATAAACAAAAAACAAAACAAAAAACAACATAGTTATATGACAGGAAAGGCCATTAATTCCATTACCACGTTCAGCAAACTGATTGATTTTACATAAAAGATGGTGGAACAGACAAAAAAGATACCCCAAACAATCAGATTCACAAAGGCAAGGTTCCCCTCCTTTAAATCGACAACAAATCAGAACAGCTTAAACAATGTTAGCATGTCAGTGGAAGGAACAATCAATTTTCTTCAGTCAGTTTTGTTTATATCTATACCGAGCAACAAAAGAAACGCGAATCATTTTTCGATATTTTTATTTTAAAAAACGCAGTTAATCTTAGAGTGACAATTTTTGAGATATAGATGCCCTATGTAGTCATGTGCAGGGGCTCACATCCATGAGAGGTGGAATAGGACAAATGTCCTGGACAATGCAAAAGTGATAGGACATTTGTCATGAACAAAACTAAATCAATAGGACTTTGTTTTTTCGCAACAAAACGTAAATTTAATTAAACGTGACTCGTTTCTTGTCACACAATTAACAGAACAAATAAATTAATTTTCTTGGCAAAAAGGTGTAACAGAACAAATCAGAGCTAATGACGACAATTCACTGTGATTGTTCCTTTCTCTTGCTGAAGAGCATGCGCTTTCTGGTGGATGCCCACAATTACACAACCTTCACCACCCACTGTTTCTTTTGAACGTCATCCTTCGGCCCCTCCAGGTAGCAAATCAAACTACTGTAAATTGGAAAGTACTGACAATGTCCGGATCAAATGAAAGCATAATCGGACAATGACCATGCACTTTGTTACACAAACAATAGGACATATGTCCTCTTGCATGAAAAAAGTATATGACATTTGGAAAAAATATCCGTGTATGTCCGATGTCCGACGTGGATGTGAGCCCCTGCATGTGTGAATATTTTCCCATTGCTGCTGTCTCAACGCACGGGACAAGCAGTTTCCACGTGAAACACATGATGCGTGCTTACAGCACGTGCAAGCGGAGTTGGGGAATCCTCATGTGTGAGATGTCTTCACTGATGCATTAGTAACAAGTCGCGTAAGGCGAAATAACAACATTTAGTCAAGCTGTCGAACTCACAGAATGAAACTGAACGCACTGTTTTTTTCCCCAAGACCACATACTCGTAGTTTCGTCAGTCCACCGCTAGTGCCAAAGGCAGTGAAATCGACACACCATGCAGAGTAGTGCAGTAGTGGTCGCGCTGAGCAGGATAACACGCTTTTCTGTATGTCTATTCTTTTTAGCTTACTGAGTTTATTTTTAATCCAAACATATCATATCTATATGTTTTTTGAATCAGAGACCGACAAGGAATAAGATTTTTAAATCGATTTCGAAAAATTAATTTTAATCATAATTTTCATATTTTTAATTTTCGGAGCTTGTTTGTAATCCAAATATAACATATGTATGTTTTTGAAATCAGAAAATGACGAAGAATAAGATAAACGTAAATTTGGATCGTTTAATAAAAAAAATATTTTTAATTACAAGTTTCCGATTTTTAATGACCAAACTCATTCATTAGTTTTTAAGCCACCAAGCTAAAATACAATACCAAAGTCCGGCCTTTGTCGAAGATTGCTTTGCTAAAATTTCAATCAATTTGATTGAAAAATGAGGGTGTGACAGTGCCGCCTCAACTTTTACAAAAAGCCGGATATGACGTCATCAAAGGTATTTATTGAAAAAATGAAAAAAACTTCCGGGGATATCATTCCCAGGAACTCTCATGTCAAATTTCATAAAGATCGGTCCAGTAGTTTACTCTGAATCTCTCTACACACACACACGCACAGACACACACACAGACACACACACACACACACACACACACACACACACACACACACACACACACACACACACACACACACACACATACACCACGACCCTCGTCTTGATTCCCTCTCTATGTTAAAACATTTAGTCAAAACTTGACTAAATGTAATAAAAAGAGACCATGGCACGCTTACTGCCAGTCTAGCTTTTGACAGAGTCAAGATGCCAAGATTGGAACCAGAACAACGCGAGAGGGCAGTGGGTCGATTATAGGCTGGTGATGACCCAGAAGCGGTAGCAGTCGCTTTCAATGTGCATCTGTCAACAGTATATCGCCTTCAGCAACGTTTTGTCAACACTGGAAGCACTGCTGATACACAACGAAGTGGAAGACCTCGCGTTACCACACAGAGACAAGATCGCCAGATCCTGCGTCATCATTTGAGAAACCGATTCCATACAGCCAATGAAACAGCCAGGAACACCGTCGGTAACCACCAGAGACCCATCAGTGGCCAGACAGTTCGTCGAAGACTTGTGGAGCGAGACCTCCAACACTGCCGTCCAGTGAACAAAGACATCGCATGGCGCGCCAGCAGTGGGCCCAGGATCACATCAACTGGAACTGGAGACAATGGCGAAACATTCTGTTCACCGATGAGAGCCGTTACTGCATTAGTCATGTTGATGGGCGTGTCAGAGTGTGGCGAAGAAGAGGTGAACGCTATGCTGGTGACTACGTCATGGAACACAATGCCCAGGGTGGACCAAACGTCATGGTTTGGGGTGGAATCGGCCTCAACCAATCCCTGGGACCTGTGTTTTTCAACAATCTTGGTCCTGGTCGGGTAAACGGCATCACAGCACAGCGTTATATTGACCAGATCCTACAGCCTCATGTTGTGCCCTTTTTCCAGGCGCGCAGAAACTGTGTTCTGCAGCAAGATAACGCTCGCCCGCACACAGCCAGGGTCACCCAGGCCTTCCTGCAGCACAATAACATCGACATCATGGCCTGGCCCGCCCTCAGCCCAGATTTGAATCCCATTGAACATTTCTGGGACCAACTTCAAAGAAAGCTCAACCAGTTACGCCCAGGACCAAGAACTGCCGCAGAACTGCGTCAGGCCCTTGTCCATGCCTGGTGCAACATCCCGAGAGACGCCATCAGCCGACTCATCCACTCCATGAGGCGCCGCTGCCAGGCCGTCATCAACGTCCATGGGGGTCACACACCGTACTGACCATCTGCAGAGGCTTCCTTTGCCCGTGGCAGTGAAAGACTATGCCATAGCCAAGAACAGTGTGCGAAGAACATACCACCGTGATTTTGATTCGTTTCGATGTTACGTTTATGAGAAATGACATTTTTAAATTGTGATTAAACGTTTTTCTGGAGAAAATTCGCGTTTCTTTTGTTGCTCAGTATATCTTGTCTTACAATGATGCTTTGGCATGCTGAACAGTGTAGGTGTCATTTTTCTCAGAGCGGCCACAAACGGCGGTTTTGGAAACGGTTTTTAGTGGCTTGTGAACTGTTCCTTTGGTTCAGTAACTAATCTCCAAACGACATCCACATTTGTACTACATTTTGCTTTGTTGTACAGGGAACTGTCCAGATTGGAGTCCACTGTGGGAAAAAGGAGTTAGTAGTCATATACCTTCACCTACTTTATTTCCAATTGTTGATTTTATTGTGAGACAATGTAGTGTATTGAAAAAAAAGTACACAGACAGCTTAATTATGTGTAGGTGATCCCGAATCATACAGCAATCGCCGAAAATCTCATGCGAATTTCTTTTGCTCCAACTAAGAAATATTCACAGAAAGGAAATTGAATAACGCGTTTCTGATTAAAAAAAGAATCATCACACCGAAGAAATGTTGTTTTCTGACTCAGTTACAATTAAGTTCTTGATTACCACGTTCTAATCGATGCGCGAATTCAGAAGCATGAGCTTTTCTGTTTCGTCTTCAACAAGAGCCTCAGAGCTTGGGCGTTTTGGATTTCGACAGTGTTAACCTGAGCCTTGATCACAATCAAACAATCATGCAAACAGATTGTAAAGTTGAAAAAGAAAAAGAATTAAATGTAATTATGTTGCTACTTGCTGCTCAGTGCGGGCAAGTTATAATGGAGGTGAGCCTGAGAGCGCTTTAAGTGGACTACTGTAATTATTAAAACATACACATACACGTACGCGCTTGGGCCCTTACAGGAATGCACGCAGACAACAAGCATACACGCAAAAACACACACGCAAGCACGCACACACACGCACACACACACGCAAGCACGCACACACGCACACACGCACACACACACACACACAAAATGTATGCCCCCAGATATGAGTGATATATCCGTGGCAATTACAGACCTTCTATATTGAACTTTGTTCGAATAGCAGCAACCAGCGCTCAGTGATGACGGCGGAAATGAAGCGAAAATAAAAATTAACGACAGGATGTAGACGCTATTGATTCACAATTTTTTGTATAGCAATAATAAATATTGCAAGAACACTCTAGTTTTGAGAGTGATGCAAAGCCTGTTGGGGTTCTGTTACACTGATTTTGTTTTGCAGTGGATGCTATATAACGGCGTATTTAAAGATACTTTCCATCCCGCATAAACTATCTGCATAACCATATATCTTTCCAGCTCTATGCATGGAATAATAAAGAATCCAAGAATCAAAAATCTAGCTTTTTTTGCAGATTGGACTATATATATATCTGTTATTTATTTATCATTTGTTTATTTTGCTAAATTGACTTAGCAGATGCAAGTTGTTAACATGAGATCATCAATACTGTGCTTATCATGTCTTGTTCAATTAAAGAGAATAAACAGCATCAGATGTGGCTGTTAGCAAGGTTATCATACTCATTGAACATGATACTGTCGTGTGATTTCTAGGAGGCGGTTCATTTAGTATGTGCGCTGCACAATATTACCAATATAATAAACCATAAACTTCATGTAGGCCGCCTAACTCAGATACGCATGCACCCACTGACTATGATAATAGGCTGGTATCTGCTCACGAGGAATAAAACACACACAATACACTCTTTTTATTTGCACAATATCATAATAAAAATGTAACTGAGACGCATGCTCGCTGACTGTGACTCTGATAATAGGCCGATATTTTCTTAACCAGTAATATAACAGACACAGGAAGTGGGGGGTGTAATATCTGTGCAATATCACCGAACTACATGTAACTGCAACGCTGAACAGGGTTACAAAACTTTCGTGATGTTTGCTTATTAGTAGAATAACAGACACAGAAAGTGGGGCATGTAATATATTCGTACAATTATGCTTATATTTAAGTAACTGCAATGTATACTCTTTGACCAGATTAATAAGCTGGCATCTTCTTACTGCATGGTAGAATAGCAGACACATAAAGTGGGGCATGTAATGTATTTGTAAAATATAACCAAACGGTAAGGAACCGAAGCACGTGCGCACTGAACAGGGTAACAACCTAATATATCATCTGCTTTAGACAAATAACAGAAAGTGGAGCATGACTGTGATATATTTTTACAATATCACCAAGCTGTATGTCACTGAGACACAAGAGTCAACGCGTTATTATTATGTACATCTGATTGTTTGAACACTTTCGGAGGAACACCTGCTGGCAATGGCAGATCTATCCCGTACAGAAGTAAAGGTGTATTATGTACGTTCCGACCACAACCTTGAGTGAAACCTTGATTGCTATCGGCGTTTTATCTAACGGATACCCCCCGCGGGTTAGGGGGAAGAATTTATCCGATGCTCCCCAGCATGTCGTAAGAGGCGACTAACGGATTCTGTTTCTCCTTTTACCCTTGTTAAGTGGTTCTTGTATAGAATATACTAATAGTCAATGTTTGTAAAGATTTTAGTCAAGCAGTATGTAAGAAATGTTAAGTCCTTTGTACTGGAAACTTGCATTCTCCCAGTAAGGTCATATATTGTACTACGTTGCAAGCCCCTGGAGAAATTTTTTGATTAGTGCTTTTGTGAACAAGAAACAATTAACAAGTGGCTCTATCCCATCTCTCCCCTTTCCCCGTCGCGATATAACCTTGAACGGTTGAAAACGACGTTAAACACCAAATAAAGAAAGAAAGATCTAACGGATCCGGGTCGACTCTCGCAACAGGTGGTTGGACTAAATCCCATCCTCCCTTTTCTTTTATCGTACAGTGGGACACCCCTTCTTCCCTTGTTACACGGAGTATGGCTGCTTAAATGGCGGTAGAGGGGGGGGGGGGGGGGGGGAGAGAGTTCATGCACATAAAACCCATTCGCGAAAAACACAAGTGTGTGCTTACGTTGGAGTTGCAGCCCATCGAATACCACACACAAAAAGGACCTCACCCCTCCCCCTTTTTTAAGACCACAAAATTCCATAAAAATCATGTCTTATAAAGGAGGGAGTCTGAAAATGGAGATGAATTTACATGCATTATGAACATAAACTCCGAAAAGGCAGTGTCTTGTAAGGGCGGGGGTTTTAAAACAGAGGGAGGGGGAGGGGGCTTGAAATGGGGTATCCTCTGTAGTTACCTATAATTATTTACTTCATCCTGCTATCTGTACGCCTACATTCCCCGCCTACTTGTTTTCTGTGTGCTTTGATTCTCAGCGTATTACCTGTACTCTGTATTGTTACGCACGTTCGAAGATTTAAGTGAATGATATTAGACGTACGTGCATGCAACGGCTGCCAAAAGCTGAAATCGATTTGTGAGATTTCTGTGTACTATTGCATCCGCAACGCACCTGTTACAGTGGAGACAATCACTGTCTCCTATCTATCTATATATATATATACGACTAGTGTCTGTGTGTTTGTGTGTCTGTGTATCTGTCTGTCTGTGTGTCTGTGCCTGTGCGCGATGCACGGCCAAAGTTCTCGATGGATCTGCTTCAAATTTGGTGGGCTTATTCAGAGAGACCCCGGACACAACCTCATCGATGAGATATTTCAACACGTGCTCTCAGCGCGCAGCGCTGAACCGATTTTGGTTCCACCTGAGCTACCCGGGCCCCCATACCGACACACCAAAGCCAAAGTTCTCGGTGGATCTTTTTCAAATTTGGACACCGTATTCAGCTACACCCCGGACACAATATCATCGATGAGATATTTCAACACGTGCTCTCAGCGCGCAGCGCTGAACCGATTTTGGTTTTTCTGTTCATTTCACCATTCCCAGTAACTCTTCCTTATCTTCTCCAGTGTTTTGCGTTTATCTCCCTTCTTTCGTGTGGCTTCAATCCATATTCCCGTAACTACGTTACTATTTTTAGAATGTCACTGCGCTGTCCAGAACGCTTCCCTTGCACCCGTAAGTTGTTCTTACTGTCAAAGTGAAAAGGTCGAATCAATTTATAGCCACGCGAAAAATACACTGTCACTTATCTCTATATATTTATAGATATAGATATACATATATATATACGGCTTCTCTGTGTGTGTGTGTGTGTGTGTTTGTGTGTGTGTGTGGGCAACACCTGTGGATTGTAGAGTTCTGTTTGTGATGTGGTCTGGCGGCATTGGTGTGTGTCTATATATGTTCAGGCCTTCCTTCCAGAAGCCATAACAGTTAATCTCAATCCCGTTTGAGTGGACTTCGGCTTCACATATGATTGTGGTGTTTCGGCACTCGGTTACATTTGGCGTCGTCGACAGCGATGGGACTCGACATGAGATATTTCAACACGTGCTCTCAGCGCGCAGCGCTGAACCGATTTGGGTTTTTCTCTTTATCTTCTCCAGTGTTTTCAGCGTTTATCTCCCTTCCTTCGTGTGGCGTCAATCCATATTCCCGTTACTACGTTATTATTTTTAGAATGTCACTGCGCTGTCCAGAACGCTTCCCTTGCACCCGGAAGTTGTTCTTACTGTCAAAGTGAAAAAGTCGAATCAATTTATAGCCACGCGAAAAATACACTGTCACCTATCTCTATATATTTTTAGATATAGATATACATATAGACACACACCAATGCCGCCAGACCACATCACAAACAGAACTCTACAATCCACAGGTGTTGCCCACACACACACACACACAGAGAAGCCGTATATATATATGTATATCTATATCTATAAATATATTTGTAAACCACCCCCCCCCCCCCCTAGTACTTACCTAGTCCGGCCCTGTTTTGTTTAGGTCAAGGTCGACTGTCCCTGGTTCAGAAATCTCCTTCAGAATTTAAGATTGTGAACAAGCTTCAGACTTGTTATTTAAACACAGAAAATCTTTAAGCAATTGAGACAGTATTCCGAGCAGGTGTGTTTAAAACTCGTGATTTTTCGCACAGTAACCCCTGGCAATATTTCGCTATCACCGTGGGACTTTGACAGATGGCTCCATCTATAACCTGAGTTTGTCCCCAAAAACCTTCATTTTTTGCTCTGTCTTTCTCCAAGATAAGCTGTTTGTATTCCCTTCAGTTGGGTGAACAATGACGAGAAACAGAAGAAAAAAATCACAGCATGGTTTGGTGTTGATAAACGTGTATTTTAGACTGGCAATGACTTACAGTGAAGGAAAATAAATTCGTTAATTGCCCTATCCAGTAAGGTAGCTGTGACGTTCCTGTCACATTCGTTTGTCTTTCTGGCAGCTGATGAGATATAAAAAGGAAATCATGTGAAACTGTCCGCACAAGAAAACAAAAATCGTTTCATCGACGAAACCGCTGATTTGACGAAGATGACGCAGAATAACATTACAAATCAAAAAGACGCGCGCGCGCGCGCGCGCACACTAAAGTGACACTGTTACTTCTTCTTCTTCAGCGTTCCAGAATTGTCTGGTTACGTGTGAGCTCGTTTGCCCATTTGGGTTCCCCACACTATACTCCGAGAGCATAGTCAGCTTCACTCCGCTTTCGTTGAGTAGGCATCCTGGGTATTTTCGTGTTTCCATATTCCACCGAACTCTGACATGGATTACAGGATCTTTTCCGTGCGCACTTGGTCTTGTGCTTGCGGGTACACACGAAGGGGGTTAAGTCATTAGCAGGTTTGCACATACGCTGGCCTGGGAGATCGAAAAAATTTCCACTCTTAACCCACCAGGCGGTAGCGACCGGGAGTCGAACTCCCGACCTCCCGATTAGGAGGCCGACGTCTTACCACCACGCCGCTGCGCCCGACACTGTTACCAATAACCTCCTTGATGTTGAGAGAGAGAGAGAGAGAGAGAGAGAGAGAGAGAGAGAGAGAGAGAGAGAGAGAGAGAGAGAGAGAGAGAGAGAGAGAGAGAGAGAGAGAGAGAGAGAGAGAGAGAGAGAGAGAGAGAGAGAGAAGGGGTATAGGATTTAGAGAGAGAAAGAGAGAAGGGGTATAGGATTGAGAGAGAGAGAGAGAGAGAGAGAGAGAGAGAGAGAGAGAGAGAGAGAGAGAGAGAGAGAGAGAGAGAGAGAGAGAGAGAGAGAGATTACTGTACCTAGTTATGTAATTAGAACGATTCCACTTGGCTTCTTTGGAATTGTTTGAAATAAGTTTGTTCACCAAACGCGTAACGACCGACTCTTTTCTGCGAGTTGTCCGTGGCGTTTCACCCAATTCTTGTTTACCTGTATCGTTTATTCGGAGATTTGGTGACATAAAACGTTTGAATTACCACGAGAAGGAAACACCATCGAATGTAAATTGATAAGTGATTTGCATTTTCGACGGGCGTCTGAATGAAAGCATGTTACAGTTATATCTTGCAAATAGCTTCGTGGCCTGCGGGGAAAATGTCAGCAACGCTTGCGGATATTGTTGGTCGAATAAGTTAATTACAAAAACATGAGCTCTTTTATACCTGTTTTGTATTATTGATTAACTGGAAAAGTAATAACAGAAATCGCCATCAGATTCGTGGAAAAGACCAGTCGCTATGAAAGTTCATGTCACAAAAGTGTACCCAGGTGTTTTTTTAGAATGACCAAACACATTATTCATGTGTTTTCAGTGCCTAGTTTACATGTTGCGTAACCAGAACGAGTCCATAGTCAGATTGTCTAAAGTTTATCCTGTGCCATGTCGAGTCGATGTTCTTCTGTCATTTGCGAGTTCTCGTGGTGTTGCGCCTAATATTTGTTAACCTGTATCCATGGCGTACCTGAAAAGGAGGGCGTCTTACAAAAATGGACCTTTTGGTATTGAACAAGCAGTGGAAGGTATGTACAGTTTCGGTAAGTTTGTGTTGGCCTGGTTAATAATTTCAGTCTTGGAATGTCTTGCAGTCCTTCTGTTTTTGCATTTATGGTATTCGGCTGATGTGTGCATGTGCGTGTTTTTTTCGCTGACTGCAGTTACTTTGGCCGAGTTGCCGAACTTTCTCGCGCATGAAGAAAGGTAACATCAAACACTGTCTAAGACTAACGCTGGAACCTTTATGGCATTTTAAGCAAATTTGCAAAAGAAAAATTAATCCTAGCATCACCCCTGGCCTGGAATTTAACGGTCAGCGTGTTTGGTTTTTGACTCACATACGAAGCAAAAGTGAGTCTATGTACTCACCCGAGTCGTCCGTCCGTCCGTCCCGGCGTCCGTCCCGGCGTCCGTCCGTCCGTCCGGAAAACTTTAACGTTGGATATTTCTTGGACACTATTCAGTCTATCAGTACCAAATTTGGCAAGATGGTGTATGATGACAAGGCCCCAAAAAACATACATAGCATCTTGACCTTGCTTCAAGGTCAAGGTCGCAGGGGCCATAAATGTTGTCTAAAAAACAGCTATTTTTCCCATTTTTCCCATTTTCTCTGAAGTTTTTGAGATTTAATACCTCACCTATATATGATATATAGGGCAAAGTAAGCCCCATCTTTTGATACCAGTTTGGTTTACCTTGCTTCAAGGTCAAGGTCACAGGAGCTCTTCAAAGTTGGATTGTATACATATTTTGAAGTGACCTTGACCCTGAACTATGGAAGATAACTGTTTCAAACTTAAAAATTATGTGGGGCACATGTTATGCTTTCATCATGAGACACATTTGGTCACATATGATCAAGGTCAAGGTCACTTTGACCCTTATGAAATGTGACCAAAATAAGGTAGTGAACCACTAAAAGTGACCATATCTCATGGTAGAAAGAGCCAATAAGCACCATTGTACTTCCTATGTCTTGAATTAACAGCTTTGTGTTGCATGACCTTGGATGACTTTGACCTTGGGTCAAGGTCACATGTATTTTGGTAGGAAAAATGTGTAAAGCAGTTCTTAGTGTATGATGTCATTGCTAGGTTTAGCTGAAGGTCAAGGTCATGTAAAGGTCTAGGTCAAGCATGTGAGTCGTATGGGCTTTGCCCTTCTTGTTCGTCTAGTTCTTGACCTGGAAATTTGTGTGTAGCCTGTGAAGAGTAATTTTCTGAAGTCTCCTTCGGGAGTTGTTTGTATGCGACGACGAGTGACCCCCCGCGGGTTAGATGGAAGAATTTACCCGATGCTCCCCAGCATGTCGTAAGAAGCGACTAACGGATTCTGTTTCTCCTTTTACCCTTGTTAAGTGTTTCTTGTATAGAATATAGTCAATGTTTGTAAAGATTTTAGTCATTAAGCAGTATGTAAGAAATGTTAAGTCCTTTGTACTGGAAACTTGCATTCTCCCAGTAAGGTAATATATTGTACTACGTTGCAAGCCCCTGGAGCAATTTTTGAGTCACTTGAGAAAAAGTGACTCTATGTAATCGGTCAGTGTTAGTCTGTCCGGCCGGCCGTCCGGCCGGCCGGCCGTCCGTAGACACCACCTTAACGTTGGACTTTTCTCGGAAACTATCAAAGCGATCGGGCTCATATTTTGTTTAGTCGTGACCTCCAATGACCTCTACACTTTAACGATGGTTTCGTTGACCTTTGACCTTTTTCAAGGTCACAGGTCAGCGTCAAAGGAAAAATTAGACATTTTATATCTTTGACAAACTTTTCTCGGAAACTATCAAAGCGATCGGGCTCATATTTTGTTTAGTCGTGACCTCCAATGACCTCTACACTTTAACGATGGTTTCGTTGACCTTTGACCTTTTTCAAGGTCACAGGTCAGCGTCAAAGGAAAAATTAGACATTTTATATCTTTGACAAAGTTCATCGGATGTGATTGAAACTTTGTAGGATTATTCTTTACATCAAAGTATTTACATCTGTAGCCTTTTACGAACGTTATCAGAAAAACAAGGGAGATAACTAGCCTTTTCTGTTCGGCAACACACAACTTAACGTTGGGCTTTTCTCGGAAACTATAAAAGTGACCGGGCTCAAATTTTATGTGAACGTGACTCATTGTGTTGTGAATAGCAATTTCTTCCTGTCCATCTGATGCCTCATATAATATTCAGAACTGCGAAAGTGACTCGATCGAGCGTTTGCTCTTCTTGTTTGATTAGTGC
>NC_090248.1:23836495-23959503 GCF_037325665.1 Littorina saxatilis | reverse complement strand
CTATTCTTTTTTTTTTATATAGATTCGCGTAGGACTGTAGCGTCCGGTCAGAGAGACAACTGGTAATAGCCGTGGAGCGATGCTTATCAGAATGAGTTCCACTGAGTCCATCATAATCAAATATAGTGCCGAAAAAATTAAAGCTTTTTTTTTAATACAATAACAGGATAGATTGTTCCAAAAAAAACTACAGAAAATTGGCCATTTTGACCTCCATAATGTAACATCTTAAAAGTAAGTGTAGTTGGACCTGTCTTTAACGACAGTTTGAAACTGTCTACCCGAGTTGTTGTTATCGCAATTAAAGAAAGCCACCGTTGGCTACTCGGGTGGTGTCTTATCGCTTTCAAGAGTATGTCAAGAGTATGTCAAGAGGTGTGTATGGGGTGCACTCAAGCGCAGAAGACAACGTGATTGCATTCGGCTAACTGAGAGCCGTCCCGTCCGTCTGATACGTTTAGCAGTCGGTATAGCGAGATGGTAGTGTATGAATGTTATGTATTGGTGATGTAGAGATAGTACAAATGTAATTAAAAAAAAAAAATAATTTAAAACAAACATGATTTTAAAGGTTGTGAAAGACAGGTTGTGAACGTTAGTTTGGCCGAAACTGGCAGCCGCAGTCCGTTTAGACATGTGATCGCAGTTGACAAGTAAGCAATATCTTAAAACATGTCGCGTAGACGAAATTAATACATTCAGTCAACCCTTCGAACTCACATTATGAAAGACAATACGAAGACAAAACTCAATACCTGTGTCGATTTCATACCTGACGGCGACCGCTATTGCGTTCACGCCACAGAAAGCCAGTATAGCGCAGTAGTGTAAAGCGCTTCTTATGAAATTGTGCTTTTTCTATTGTATATTAAATTTTTTTCGAGCTTTTGTTAATCCAAACAGGACATTAAACGCTTGTATGTATTTTTGACCAAAATAGGACATTTACACAGATCGAAACAGTCAGTGTTTCCTCCGAGACCGCGCTAGAGGTGAACGACTGTCGAGATATGTGTAAATTGTCATATTTTGGTAAAAAAATACAAATAAAATGTATGTATCTGGGTAGAATTTCTTGTAGTTTTTATGATTGAACGCACACAAACATGCACTATTTTGTAGTCTCGGCTGGCCGCCTAAACAGACGTTTTGTCGGCCTCTGACGTCACATAGCTCAAAGAAGGGAAATCCCAGTGTTCAATCGATACACATAGATTTGTTTATGGAATCAGAAAATGATCAAGAATAAGATTACATCTTTTTGGATCGATTCATCACATTTTATTTTTAAATACAATTTTCTGACTTTTAATGGCCAAACTCAAAAATAATTTGCAAGCTTTAATCCTGAAATGCAATCCTGTTGTCCGGATTTTGTCGAAAGTTACTTTTACAGAATTTTAATCAAATGAATCCAAATATGAGGGTGTGACAGTGCCACCAAAACTTGTACAAAATGCCAGATATTACGTCATCAAAGAAACGTATCCTCCAGTAGTCCAGTAGTTTTCTCTGAATGGCTCTACACATACATACACACAGACCCACAGACCCACAGACACGTACTACGTAGGCCCTACACCACAACCCTAGTCACGATTCCCCATCTAAGTTAAAACATTTAGTCAAAACTTTACAATATGTTAACAAATATATATATATATATATATATTTCGTGTGGTCGTTATAGACAAAGTGGTGGACAAGCTTTCATTGGACAGGTTTGATTGCACGATCGGACTAAAGATTCAAACACACCGATTGGCTTCAAGGGAGCCCGGGTAGCTCAGGTTGTGGACTTGTGATCCTAGGGTCGCGGGTTCGAATCTCGGCCGGGGCCCAGATATGTCATAATGATATACTACAACAACAAAAGTTCATGGAAAGATAGAAACGCTTACTTGCGTTGCAACTTTCAAAACATTTAAGAGTAATTCGCAGTCGGCTGCAGGTCGAACATCATGGAAAATTACATATGAAAATCCGGACGAGGAAGAAAACTTTACCAAAACATTATTGCGAGAAATGTCGCGACAAAACTGCCGGTTGTTGTTATTTTTCTACCTCAAATGCACTCGACATCTGCATGAGTAGGAATAGCATAGAACACAAAATACGCATGCTAACTTAACAAGACAACATGTTCTAGGTAGATAATGTTTGACTTTCTTCTCTCATGTAAAAGTTGTATATCATCTATATTGTTGTATCATAACAGAATTCAGACGTTCAAACGATTTCTGAAACAGACGTGTGCTGCCTGCTACATATATCATTAAACAAAATCAAGCCAGTGATGTTGAGAAGAAAAAATATCGACAACCAACTATACCACAACGACAACAATCGATAATTTTGCGCACAAAACAAAAAAAACTTTCGGGAAATAGAAGTCAAGTAAGCTGATCAACTGAAAGAAGAATGAATCTGAATACACATATTTTTTCTTCTTTACCCCTGTCTCCACCCCCTGACCTTGGTTCGGCGCGTCGTTAACAGATACTATGATTTGACACGATCGTTACCTCACAGACGACACGACTCGCCGCGTCTACCTCTCCCTGTGTGCTTCTGTAGCGGCATGTATAGGATGAAAAATATTAATTAATTTATTTTTGTTGTTGAGCAACGGTTTTTACGAACACATAGTGTTAAATAAAACCTTGAAAGAAAAATGATTGTTGTGTATGCATGAACCGCGCACAAGTTCTATCACGCCTCTTCTGAGCGGCTCCCGTTCCACCAAGGGCAACATTTTTTTCTGCCAACGATTTATTGCATGAAGAAATCAAGTTGACACCTTCTTCGAGCTTCGTGGTCCGCCAGTAAAGTAGCGCACATACTAAATACATTCATCCATTGGCCCAAATGGTCATGTGATAAACCCAACGCTCCGCCTACTCCACTCAAAACACTTGACCGCCGCGTCAATGAAATCTTCGCTGGTGTTTATTGGATGGTCTGTTTTGTTACAGGCCGAACGCTGCCCGTCTTACAGAAGGCTCATAAGACCGCGTAAAAGCCATACCACGTTGAAATCAGCGGTTCTCTTCTAAAAGCGTGATTGACATTGTCAGTTAGTCAAGCAAACGAATGCACGGGTTCACGCATGCACACACATTAATATACGTTTGTTCTGCGAATTGTTTGCTTGTTTCTCTATGATTTGTTAATGCGTGCGCGTGTTTGTATGTGTGTTTATCACCAGTCGACATAATTACTGAAATACTCAATTCTTTGGACGCAACAGCACTCTGCACTTTCAAGCATGTACTACATGTACTGTTTTTGTACATGGGGTTAACACACGTTGTTTTGCATAGAAATCTTAATTCGTTAAGCGGGGAATACTTTAAAAAACAAAACCCACATGTTTTAACGATTCACGTAATGTTGCTTAGCTAACACAACAATTCGCCAAGAAAAATGTACTTAGCATACCCATTCCTAAAACGAGTATAAAGGATCTTAGTTGGAAAAAAAAGGGAAGTTTTGTTTTTGTTTTTTAAGTAAGTCGCCCAAGCGCTCTATCAACTTGGCTAAAAACAAATCTTTGAAAAAAAAAAAAACTAACAACACACACACACACACACACACACACACACACACGAAAAAATAAAAGAAAAGAGAAACACACACTAATGTGACATGATATAACTGAGTTTGCTGAAAACTGACGAAAAAGTACAAGACCGGAAAATCGCAAATGCTTACGCATAAACTTTTACAATTTCTTAGAAGCGCTCCGAACAGACACAATCACACACTCACATGCAACTTGGAAAAGCACTTCACTGGACAGTTCGGGTTGCAATTTTGGTTATTGTAATTATGTAACCACACACGTACCATCTGAACATCAGTGTCTAAGTGTTCAGTTATTCACACGGGTTTCATCTGCTTGGGTAATGGATTACAACTAAATAGCACTGAAAAAATTAATTTAAAGAATCAAGAATCAAACGCAAAAGAGATTATCGCCAGAAGGTGAAATCCTGTTTGTATGAAAAGAAATAATCGGCAACGGTAACGGAGCATTTTACAGTTAGTTATTTCAGATGTTTCCAAATTACATCACTGCGAATGTCTCTTGGGCTTCGAAAGGTGGATGTCGCCGGGGAAAAATCACTAAAACGGCTTATTTATTTCTTTATTTGTAAATGAAGTCCTTCCAATACGTATCAATGATTTGGATCACCACCTCAGGTTTGCCTAGGAAGGCGTAATCAATATTTTCAATTTTACGCCGGCAATAAATGTTTACTTTGCGCGTAAAACATATATTAAGAGCGTACAATTCATCAACAGTAATTAAAACAAACAGAAAATCAACAAACTAACTTACAAACAAGCAAAGGGACACGAGAAGAAAAACAAGTCGCGTAAGGCGAAAATACAATATTTAGTCAAGTAGCTGTCGAACTCACAGAATGAAACTGAACGCAATGCAACGCAGCAAGACCGTATACTCGTAGCATCGTCAGTCCACCGCTCACGGCAAAGGCAGTGAAATTGACAAGAAGAGCGGGGTAGTAGTTGCGCTGAGAAGGATAGCACGCTTTTCTGTACATCTCTTCGTTTTAACTTTCTGAGCGTGTTTTTAATCCAAACATATCATATCTATATGTTTTTGGAATGAGGAACCGACAAGGAATAAGATGAAAGTGTTTTAAATTGATTTCGAAAATATAATTTTGATAATAAATTTTATATATTTAATTTTCAGAGCTTGTATTTAATCCGAATATAACATATTTATATGTTTTTGGAATCAGAACATGATGGAGAATAAGATGAACGTAAATTTGGATCGTTTTATAAAAAAAATATTTTGTTTACAATTTTCAGATTTTTAATGACCAAAGTCATTAATTAATTTTTTAGCCACCAAGCTGAAATGCAATACCGAAGTCCGGGCTTTGTCGAACATTACTTGACCAAAATTTCAACCAAAACTGAGGGCGTGACAGTGCCGCCTCAACTTTCAGGAAAAGCCGGATATGACGTCATCAAAGACATTTATCAAAAAAATGAACAAAATGTCCAGGGATTTCCTACCCAGGAACTCTCATGTCAAATTTCATAAAGATCGGTCCAGTAGTTTGGTCTGAATCGCTCTACACACACACACGCACATACAGACTCAGACACAGACACACACACACACACCACGACCCTCGTCTCGATTACCCCCTCTACGTTAAAACATTTAGTCAAAACTTGACTAAATGTAAACAAGTCGCGTAAGGCGAAAATACAACATTTAGTCAAGTAGCTGTCGAACTCACAGAATGAAACTGAACGCAATGCCATTTTTCAGCAAGACCGTATACTCGTAGCATCGTCAGTCCACCGCTCATGGCAAAGTCAGTGAAATTGACAAGAAGAGCGGGGTAGTAGTTGCGCTAAGAAGGATAGCACGCTTTTCTGTACCTCTCTTTGTTTTAACTTTCTGAGCGTGTTTTTAATCCAAACATATCATATCTATATGTTTTTGGAATCAGGAACCGACAAGGAATAAGGTGAAAGTGTTTTTACATTGATTTGGACAACTTAATTTTGATAATAATTTTTATATATTTAATTTTCAGAGCTTTTTTTTAATCCAAATATAACATATTTATATGTTTTTGGAATCAGAAAGTGATGGAGAATAAGATGAACGTAAATGTGGATCGTTTTATAAATTTTTATTTTTTTTTACAATTTTCAGATTTTTAATGACCAAAGTCATCAATTAATTTTTAAGCCACCAAGCTGAAATGCAATACCGAAGTTCGGGCTTTGTCAAAGATTACTTGACCAAAATTTCAACCAATTTGGTTGAAAAATGAGAGCGTGACAGTGCCGCCTCAACTTTCACGAAAAGCCGGATATGACGTCATAAAAGACATTTATCAAAAAAATGGAAAAAAAGGTCTGGGGATTTCCTACCCAGGAACTCTCATGTCAAATTTCATAAAGATCGGTCCAGTAGTTTAGTCTGAATCGCTCTACACACACACACAGACACACACACACACACGCACACACGCACGCACGCACGCACATACACCACGACCCTCGTCTCGATTCCCCCTCTACGTTAAAACATTTAGTCAAAACTTGACTAAATGTAAAAAAACAGAGACAGAAATGGGGGAGGGGAGCATATGGGGAGGTGGAGAGAGGCATTACAAAAACTTTCCTGTTGACGAAAGCAAAATGACGCGAAATGAACCCAATGATGGTTTTTTTCAAAAGTAATGTAGTAAGCTTACAAAAGTGTTCTTTTTTGGTTTGTTTTATGTGTTTTCCTTTTAACAGCCAACTGTCGCCCAATTAGGGACTGCTCTACATTATGCAAATGAATATGAATAGTTAATGGTTGAAAAGTGTGAAAAAGAGAGAGAAACAAAGAGAGAAACAGACTGGTAGAGAGAAGATGGAGAGAGGGAGGGAGGGATTCAAAGAACTGTTGCCGAAAGCAAGGCATCTCGAGATAATGGCCTATAACCTGTTCAGGTAAGTATGTTAAAAGCAATTAACCGCTGAACTCATCCTCTCTAAAGAGTACACTTCACACCAATCGCTGAAGTTTTCAAGGGGTCATAGAGTACACACATTGGACAATAGAGAGGCCGTAAAAGGGTCGCGTTGCCATTGGTCAACCTGACCACGTGATCAGCCTCGGCACAAAGCTACGTCCGTGGTCATGGAAACCCTTTCTAGTTCAGTCCTGGCTCGGAACAGTTTTTTGTGGGGTTTTTTTCCGAACGATGTAGGCGTCTCCCAGGAATTGTTTTGGTTGGCGTGCGGAGCGGAGAGTTACAAATTACTTTAAAAGAAAACACTTTGGTTACTTCTCAGAGTGTTATGTATGGTCCGATTGAGGTGCCAGTAGCGGACGTTTTAAATGGAAACAAATTGAAACAACTTTTACAGCCCGGACTTCGGTATTGCATTTCAGCTTTGTGGCTTAAAAATTAATTAATGACTTTGGTCATTAAAAATCTGAAAATTGTAAAAAAAAATAGGCCTATTTTTTTTTATAAAACGATTCAAATTTACGTTCATCTGATTCTTCATCATTTTCTGATTAAAAAAACATATAAATATGTTATATTTGGATTAAAAACAAGCTCTGAAAATTAAAATTACAAAAATTATGATCAAAATTAAATTTTCGAAATCAATTTAAAAACACTTTCATCTCATTCCTTGTCGGTTCCTGATTCCAAAAACATATAGATATGATATGTTTGGATTAAAAACACGCTCAGAAAGTTAAAACGAAGAGAGGTACAGAAAAGCGTGCTATCCTTCTCAGCGCAACTACTACCCCGCTCTTCTTGTCAATTTCAGTGCCTTTGCCATGAGCGGTGGACTGACGATGCTACGAGTATACGGTCTTGCTGAAAAATTGCATAGCGTTCAGTTTCATTCTGTGAGTTCGACAGCTTGACTAAATGTTGTATTTTCGCCTTACGCGACTTGTTTAAAATCAAGAGTCAAACTGACACAAAGATTTTCACCTTCCATTTCTCTGTAATGGAGGCACGCAGAGGCACGACGTAGAGAGAGCGTCAGATAACCGCGACGTAGGTTTGGGGAGTCGGGTCGGGCACTAAGAGTACAGTTTATTTTTACAGAACTGTACATTAATTATCGCAACAGGTTTAAACAGTTCGCTTTACATTTGATTCTGTCTGTGTCTGTCTGTGTCTGTCTGTCTGTCTGTCTGTCTGTCTCTCTGTCTGTCTGTCTGTCTCTCTCTCTCTCTGTCTGTCTGTCTGTCTGTCTGTCTGTCTCTCTCTCTCTCTCCCTCTCTCTCTGTCTCTCTCTCTCTCTCTCGATCTCTCTCTCTCTCTCTCTCTCTCTTTTTTTTGTCGTTGGAATTTGAATTTAAACATATCTTTGAACATAAAACATAATTGTCAGAACGATTTCGAGTGAACAGACTTCGGCGTGTACGAACACAGATAACCCTGTGGGCTGCTGTCACATTTTAGGTTTCTATACAATGAGAAAATAACAAAGTGTTGTTGACTTTTCATGCAAGGAGGTCGATCCTTGCAATTTTGCATATTATGTTTGTTCTCGTATGTTAGCTTAAGACGGGAAAGTCAGACGCAAGCGAAGGGAAATTACCAGATCACGCTCACAAGTGTGTACTGAAAGTCACATCAAATCCAATCTTCGGCCACTGTGAGGCCACTAAATGAGAAACAGATGACAGGCACTCCGCCACTTCTGCTGAAGGACATAGCAGGTACTTGGCTACACTTCACTGCGCCACATGAGTGATTCCATTTTCCGTTCGGCAATCAGTCTGTCTCACGCACAAATTGTCAAGGGTAATTTTAAACTGAGTCTAATTTTGTCAGACACTGGGCAAGTTTTAATACCGGACCTTCAACATTGACGATTGGGGTCTAAAAAACACATTCCTTCCTTATAAACGATTCAGAGAAAATACCCCCCCCCCCCCCCACTCTATACCCCCACCCCCTTGCATTTTGAAATCTCCTAACATTATCTGAAATTGAAGCTGGCGTTAGAAAGCATGACTGAAACCCCACCGCTGTTAATCTCCTTCTCGATAAAAGAAGATATACACGTATTGTACGGCCGTTTTCTCAAGGCTGTCCAAATGAAGTGCTATCTGAATTTAACTCTTAAAAAAAAAAAAGACTAATACGGGGTTGTTTTTTTTAATAAGCCACGCCCCGGACTGCGCGCGCAACACATGCAGACGACGCATATATGTGTAGTAAGTTTGTCGGAACTTTGGCGGAGTAATTTGATAGAGTTTTTAGATTGTGTCAACGACTGTAGACGTGATGTAACTTACAGATAAATTATATCTGAGCTTAAAAAAGTGTTTATTTTCAATAAAAATCGGTTCGGGTAGCGATGTGATGTTAATCTAGCAAATCAACAGGGCTACTTCCTAATGGACCGAAGTTCTGTGGGACTGAAGAATCATCAACCGATGTGAACTGCTATTTGTTTAGGTGGTTCAGTCTTTCCCCATCGGCAGCCCTGTAAGCTTACATTTACTGAAAAAATCCTGTTTCATTTTTCTCTTTGAGTAAGAATATTTGTCCGCAGCTTACGGACTAACCCGTTCGATAGTATTACTTGGGTATAAACTTCCTTCCCAGATTGTCTCTGTCTCATCGCAAAATTACACAAACATTTTTCAATTTACAATATTTTACTTTGTCATTTTTTTCCCTGTTCGACGACTCTTCCGACTATGTGAGTGTGTATGCGTATGTTGAATCCGATTACGCTTGTCCGCTAAACTGAAACGTGATCGAAATGACATTCGATCGATATTGACACTAACTAGTTTAAAAAAAAAATGTATTCACACGCATACGCACACGTGCACTTTTGCAGTCCCATGCACTGACCGCTGGTTCTACCTTGTGCGCTTGTCCGGAGTTTTTCTTTGTTTCTTTTTTAATTTGAGGTAATCGATAATAGCGTGGCATGAAATACAATTTTGCGAAAACCCGGTGAAAACATATCGCTCCAATGAATGCTGTCCATCATGTGCGAGGTCGGGAAAAGTGTTACACGTATCGCATGAAAACAAAGAGTGTACAGATAAAACTGAAAAGGAATTAAAGCGGAGAAGTCGGCAACTCAGTCAAACCACCTCTAATAAAGTGACAAATAGTACTAAACTATCGACTACTAAGATTCATTTGATTTTGTAACCAAGAATTTAGTTTTTGTTTTTGACGGCGCCATCAATTTAAAAGAAATGCATCTTTTCTGGTTCACATTTAAATTAAAAAAAAAATTAAAAAACCTACCTTTCTTGTTTTTGATTCACATTTAGATAGTCAGCATTATATCATTTACATTTAACGTATACTGCATCCCGGTATCAGCATGCTTATTATACAATAAAATAAAAACAGCGCTAGCATACCATGAACATAATTAATTTCCTTGTAAATCTGTTTTGCTTCTTTCTTTATTTATTTATTTGTGTGGGGTGTTTTTTTGCGTGTTTATTTTGGGGAGAGTGTTTTATTGTTCCTCAAAAGCACTTTGGTCAATATCCCTTTAACTTTGAACTACCGTTCAGTTTGAGGACAGAATGCAATTCTTTTATTTTTGGACAACAACACTGTTGGGGTTGATGTACAAAATTGATGGTTGACTGATCAAAAGATCAAAATATTGTGTGCGATATCTGTTCCTTTAAACCTTTCGTTTAACCAGCAGGTGACATATGGCATGGCACGGCCCCCGTTTGACCACCCAGGCTCTCCCTCGCCCACTTTGTCCCCGCAAGTTTTTTTGCTACCTTTTCTATATGCACTGTCAATAACATTTTTTGAGGCGAATTTGTCGTTTGCTTGCAAAAAAAAAGATAGTTAATTATCAGATCAGCTTTGTAAAGGAGATACTAAAAACCGCACATAATTATTCAAAAAAAGTCTGATGCGTGGCGACAACTGCCGCTCCGACTGAAGGGCTATTTACTGAAAAGGAAGGTGGGGGGGTCCTGGGGAGAGGTGGAGGGGTGGTGGGCAAAATGAGACAGAGCCGATACGATTACGATGTGGAGGGGGGGGGGGGGGGCAGCAAATGTTCGCATGCACATGGTGGTCAGTAACTTTAGTAACACAAATCGACGTTTGATTTTAATCCCACACAGATGTGTTAATTTTTCTTTTGTTATTTTCTTTTTTCTGTCAAAATGTATAAATGAAAAACGTGACAGGCTGGATAAAATTTATCTGAGTGAAACGTTATTTCTTTCAGGGTCCGCATTGGTTTCTAAAAAAACAATAGTGTTTAATTTTAACTTGATTTCATTTACATGAATTCAAATCAGAAACGAAGAAAATATCATAACCCCGCAATATAACAGTGTCACAGAATCGTGAAACAATTCCGTGAAAACATTCTCTCAATGCTGACAATGTCTTGGTGCGTGGTTCTCACATGTGGTGTCCAGTTGTCCATCTTAGCTAATTTAAATTCCGCGTGTGATGTTTTAAGTGGGCCTATTGGGACGAAGCTGAGTAGATTCGGGATGCGAAAATCAGCAGATTATACGATTTTATGATCCGCGGCAGAGACTATCAAGTGCTCTTGCGTATACAAGAACCAGTCGGTCGGATCGAGTCCAGGTGTGATTTTCGCGTTCTACTTACAGTCGTTTTATCTCAGCTGATAACTCCTTGCCAAATGGTGGCAAAAACGCTCAATGGAAAGTGACATCGCATGCGTTGGGAAGACCGTGGGAAAATATTGAGACCTCAGAATAGGGTCCTACGATTGACCAAAGCAAAAATAATACGACAACACATCATAGTGTGTGTGTGTTTCTGCACGCGGTCTGTTTCTCATAAGACACGCAATAAGCACACCCTGGTCGTAAGGGAAAATAGCCTAACATGGACAACTGCCTGATATGGACCACCTCCTGTTCTGACAAACTAACGGTGCTATAGGTCTCAAAACAATTTCATTCTTTGGATAACTTGCATATATATGCGATATAAACATTTGTAACCACACAATAAGCTAAGCTTATATTAAATGTGGTTATAAATATGTACATCTAGATAGGAATTATTATTTCACGTTATGTCAAGGTCAGAGAATCGCTTATCCCCTTGTTATAAATGTAAGACAGACAAGATACAATTTTTACCAAAAAAAGAGGAAAAGATACAGCAAAAGAACCAGAGGATGTGACAGAGGACGGGAAGAGAGTTAATTTTATTTTTCAGCAAGCAAGGGGGGGGGGGGGGGGGGGGTCAGAGAGACGATTACTGTTACAGACTTGCCAATTCAATGTTCCTGCAGCAGCAATAATTTCATCCAAAATGTTGTCCAAACTAATTAAGCTTAGATTACTCATAATTTATGAATACAAAGAAAAACCTTCAAGAAAGATTCACTCAAACTTGATTAAATCCCCAGATGAAGCATCCGTCGCGTCGCACATATGGAAACATGCGTTCTTTGATATTACTGTTGCGATCGGTTTTGACGCTGCCGCCACCTCGCCGCAACTATCGTGCTGCCATCGCGTCGCGATATGGAAACACAGCTTAAGACTATGCATATAATACTGCTGGTTTTCTCTTCATTCTTCTCAAAATGTCGGTCTCTGTCTGTCTGTCCCTGTTTGTGTGTCTCTCTATCTCTATCTCGCACTAATTCTGTCGGTCGGTCCGTCTCTCTGTCTGTCTCTCTGTATTTCTAGCTCTGTCTCTCTTTTTGTCTTTTTCTTACTCTCTCAGTTTATTAAAACAAAACAAAAACAAGAAGGGCAAAGCCCATACGACTCACATGCTTGACCTTGACCTTTACATGACCTTGACCTTCAGGGTCAAGGTCAAATAACTAAACCTAGTAATGACATCATACACTAAGAACTGCTTTAGACATTTTTCCTACCAAAATACAATGTGACCTTGACCCAAGGTGAAGGTCATCCAAGGTCATGCAACACAAAGCTGTTCATTCAAGACATAGGAAGTACAATGGTGCTTATTGGCTCTTTCTACCATGAGATATGGTCACTTTTAGTGGTTCACTACCTTATTTTGGTCACATTTCATAAGGGTCAAAGTGACCTTGACCTTGATCATATGTGACCAAATGTGTCTCATGATGAAAGCATAACATGTGCCCCACATAATTTTTAAGTTTGAAACAGTTATCTTCCATAGTTCAGGGTCAAGGTCACTTCAAAATATGTATACAATCCAACTTTGAAGAGCTCCTGTGACCTTGACCTTGAAGCAAGGTAAACCAAACTGGTATCAGAAGATGGGGCTTACTTTGATCTATATATCATATATAGGTGAGGTATTCAATCTCAAAAACTTCAGAGAAAATGGGGAAAATGTGAACAATAGCTGTTTTTAGGCAACATTTATGGCCCCTGCGACCTTGACCTTGAAGCAAGGTCAAGATGCTATGTATGTTTTTTGGGGCCTTGTCATCATACACCATCTTGCCAAATTTGGTACTGATAGACTGAATAGTGTCCAAGAAATATCCAACGTTAAAGTTTTCCGGCCGGCCGGACGGACGGACGTCCGGACGGACGGACGGACGGACGACTCGGGTGAGTACATAGACTCACTTTTGCTTCGCATGTGAGTCAACAAGTCGCGTAAGGCGAAAATACAACATTTAGTCAAGTAGCTGTCGAACTCACAGAATGAAACTGAACGCAATGCAACGCAGCAAGACCGTATACTCGTAGCATCGCCAGCCACCGCTCACGGCAAAGGCAGTGAAATTGACAAGAAGAGCGGGGTAGTAGTTGCGCTGAGAAGGATAGCACGCTTTTCTGTACCTCTATTCGTTTTAACTTTGTGAGCGTGTTTTTAATCCAAACATATCATATCTATACGTTTTTGGAATCAAGAACCGATAAGGAATAAGATGAAAGTGTTTTTAAATTGATTTGGAAAATTTAATTTTGATACTAATTTTTATATTTTTAATTTTCAGAGCTTGTTTTTAATCCAAATATAACATATTGATATGTTTTTGGAATCAGCAAATAATGGAGAATAAGATGAACGTAAATGTGGATCGTTTTATAATTTTTATTTTTTTTTTTACATTTTTCTGATTTTTAATGACCAAAGTCATTAATTAATTTTTAATTTAATTAAGCCACCAAGCTGAAATGTAATACCGAAGTCCGGGCTTTGTCGAACATTACTTGACCAAAATTTCAACCAATTTGGTTGAAAAATGAAGGCGTGACAGTGCCGCCTCAACTTTCACGAAAAACCGGATATGACGTCATCAAAGACATTTATCAAAAAAATGAAAAAAAAGTTCGGGGATATCATACCCAGGAACTCTCCTGTCAAATTTCACAAAGATCGGTACAGTAGTTTAGTCTGAATCACTCTACACACACACACAGACACACACACACACACACACACACACACACACACATTCCTGCCTGTCTGCCTGTTCTTCTCTCTCTCTTAGGTTACTTTCACGGATTATGCAAAAAAGAAATATGCACGGCTGCTTCACACTTTTCTTGTTTTCTCTCTATTCTCAACCTTTGGTGTCTGTCTGCGTGTCTGTGTGTCTGTCTGTCTGTTTGTTTGTTTGTCTGTCTGTCTGTCTCTCTCTCTCTCTCTCTCTCCCCTTCTCTCTCTCCCCATCTCTCTCTCGCCATCTCTCTCTCTTTTTCGCTCTCTTCATCTCTCTCTCTCTCTCTGTCTCTCTCCCCTTCTCTCTCTCCCCATCTCTCTCTCGCCATCTCTCTCTCTTTTTCGCTCTCTTCATCTCTCTCTCTCTCTCTCTCTCTCTCTCTCTCTCTCTCTCTCTCTCTCTCTCTCTCTCTCTCTCTCTCTCTCTTACAGTCAGCATAATGTATTACAAATGATGGTTTATTCCTGGCAAATTTCGACCAAATGATTATCGAAGATGGTTATGCAAATAAGATGCAACAACGGAAAACAGACGAAATTAAACAGAAACCCCAAGCCCGTGACAGACAGACAGACAGACAGACAGACAGACAGACACAGAGACTGAGACAGAGACAGACAGACTAGACAAGCCGACAAACAAAAAAACAACATGAAAAGACACATGTAGGTGACGATGCTGATCCCAATACCGATGCCGATGTCGATGATGATGATGATGATGATGATGATGATGATGATGATGATATATCTCTTTATTTCCCTCTCTTGGAGAGTTTGCTGCGTGATAGCCTCTAACCCTATTCATTGTATAACAACGTTAAATCATCATCGTCATCTCTCTCTCCCGTTCTCTCTCTCGCTCCCCCCCCTCTCTCTCTCTCTCTCTCTCTCTCTCTCTCTCTCTCTCTCTCTCTCTCTCTCTCTCTCTCTCTCTCTCTCTCTCTCTTACACACTTTCTCTTTCCTACTCTCTCTCTGTTTTGTTCTCCTTTCTCTGTCAGATTTGTTTTAAACAAACACGTAGGAAAGAAATCTGCAGAGCTGTTGCAATTGTGTCTTTTATCTCTATCTCTTTCTATGATTTTTTTTCCCGGTTTTTGACTGTGTGCCTATCTGTCTGTCTTCCTCTCTCTCGCAGGTTACTGTCTGTCCGTATGTCTGTCCGTCTGTTTGTCCGTCTCTCTCACTCTGTCTCTGTCTTTCTTTCTTATTTAATTACCCCAACTCTCACTCTCTCTCTCTCTCTCTCTACAATTACAAATACAATTTTTGTATTAAACATGCCCCTCTCCTCTTTATTGGTATAATGTACACAAACCCTTTTCGAATGAAGGGACTTACAAACCAACCACTACATGTATTTAGATGTGTGATGATCTTGGCAATGTCTTGCTTGTTTGATTGATTTTCTTTAAAATGTAATGTATGGATTAGAGCATGATGTTGAGAAAGTGCAAGCTGCACTATACCACTTAATTCACATCAATCAACTCGCAATTTACCTCAATGTAATGCATTTTGTGTACATATGTATAATGTGCTTTCACTTTAGTTATCTGTTAAAATGTAGAATTTTAGTTATCTATTTTCTAATTTGTATCTTGTATTTTTTATTTCATTTTTTTAGTTAGTCCCTCTTTAGGGCGAGGGCTTGATGTAAAAAAGCAGACCACTGCTTAATCTACTACCCTCGTTAAATAAAGAATTGTCATTGTCATTGTCATTGTCTCTCTCTCTCTCTCTTTCTCTCTCTCTCTCTCTCTCTCTCTCTCTCTCTATCTGTCCCTCCGGCAGCACACATTTTTCGCTCCAGCAATTTACTTGAACAAGTGAAGAAAATGCCTGTCGTTGGACTACCAACTGCTGTGGAAGCTACCTTGACAGGCCTGCCAGCTGACCACTATGTCAAGTACTGGAAAGTCACCGGAGAATGAGAAGGAGCCACAGTCACACTTCAACTGCTCAGCACAGAGAACCAACAGGCCGCCATTTGCCGAGCTAGTCAACGCAACGTAAACAAAACCCCTTCGCAGCTCAGACGTGACAGACAATGATCCCAACAATTTAACAGCAAAGAGGTATGCGTTTCTTCTGTTGATACAGCTGATCGATCATCTGCGAAATCATGCCAGCACAACATCAGGCATAATTCACACAAACACGTACGACAAAGTTCCCGACGTTAGGCACAAACAGAAAATGAGACTACACGCCGGCGAACGCATTGACAGCGAGGCAAGCTGTGTTGTGAACATTGAAGCACGTGAATCACGGAGCCACATTCCATCCAAGCTGACGGAACCTGCCTTGCAGCAATCCGTTGACTCCACACTGTGACTCCACATGCGTGGCCACTGACAGTGACAAGGACAGATATTTTACGTCAGAGAGTGATACAGAGGAACCAGTGGAAAAGCAGTTGACTAAAGCTGAAAAGGATGCTTTGGAAAGGGAGTACAGTCTAGGGGAAGTAAAAGCACTTGCTTTAGAAATTACTACGAACCCCAGAACACGAAAGAAAGTGATTAGAATGGTGTACAATGCTTCATCCAAACAGCTGCTTGCAAAATCAGATGACTTCATGTTCACCTACGATTGTACCAAAGCTGAAACATTGTACTGGACGTTATTCAGGGACAAAGCAGACATGAGTTATGATGAATCAGAACGACTGGCATTTATTGAGGAGCCTGCGGATGTACGACGAACACTGTACCTTATTGAGATAAATCATATCGCCAAGGATTTGCATGCACTGGTTACACTTCTCAGAGCCTACCTTCAGACTTGAACTTTGATCGCTGTTGTATTATATCACATTTACGTATCATTACATGCTGCTTCTCTTGCAAAACTCGTAAAGCACTACTACTATATTTTGCAGCTGATACTGGTAAAACGTTAATACTCTATGATTGTATTAAAACATTATTGTACATAATGCACTGGAAACATTTTCAAACATAATGTGGTTAACTTCTATTTCACCTCAATGAGCGAGGGCGGGATGAAAAAAAAAAGTAGTTTAGCATTTCCTATTCTGTTACAGTGTTAAGATAAAGATCAATTCAATTCAATTTAATTCAATTCAATTCAATACAATCATCTCTCCCTCATTCTCGTTCTCATAAATAGGACTCAAACCATACCGGCACGGTGGCCTAGTGGTAAGGCGTCCGCCCCGTGATCGGGAGGTCGTGGGTTCGAAACCCGGCCGGGTCATACCTAAGACTTTAAAATTGGCAATCTAGTGGCTGCTCCGCCTGGCGTCTGGCATTATGGGGTTAGTGCTAGGACTGGTTGGTCCGGTGTCAGAATAATGTGACTGGGTAAGACATGAAGCCTGTGCTGCGACTTCTGTCTTGTGTGTGGCGCACGTTATATGTCAAAGCAGCACCGCCCTGATATGGCCCTTCGTGGTCGGCTGGGCGTGAAGCAAACAAACAAACAAACAAGCACATTTCACTGCTGTACAGCATACATCGTCCCCAAATACCTGTGTCTGTGTGTCACCGACTTAGTTGCTCTGCAGAGTGTGTGTGTGTGTGTAATACTGCCTTGCTGCAGAGTTTGTGTTATACCGCTTTGCTCTGCTGAGTGTGTTTGTGTTAATTACGGTCTGTCTGTCTGTATATTCTTTTGTCTGTCCGTCTGTCACTCAAGGGTAAGGGGGTGTCCTTAACCTCTCCTTTGTTGTCTCGGTCTGTCTCTCTGTCTCTGTCTATCTGTCTATGTCGCTCTTTCTGACTCTCTCCCTCTCAGCGGAGATCAAAGCCAATGAAAAACACACATCTCTGAAGCAGTTTTAGCTTGTGCCTCCAAATGACTGCTGTACAACAACCAGACCCCATCTGACTGCTGTTTGGGAAACAGTCCCCAATTCACTGCTGTACACCATTTACGTATCATTACATGCTGTTTCTCTTTCGAAACTTGTAAAGCACTACTTCTATTTTGCAGCTGATACTGGTAAAATGTTAATACACTATAATTGTATTGAAACATTATTGTACATAAAGCACTGGAACATTTTCAAACATAATGTGGTTAACTTCTATTTCAACTCAATGGGCGAGGGCGGGATGGAAAAAAAACATTTTAGCATTTCTTGTTCTGTTACAGTAAATAACTGTGTCTGTGTGTCACCGACTTAGTTGCTCTGCAGAGTCTGTGTGTGTAATACTGCCTTGCTCTGCTGAGTTTGTGTGTTATACCGCTTTGCTCTGCTGAGTGTGTGTGTTTGTGTTAATTACGGTCTGTCTGTATATTCTTTTGTCTGTCCGTCTGTCACTCAAGGGTAAACCGGCACGATTAGCTTAGTGGTAAGGCGTCCGCCCCGTGATCGGGAGGTCGTGGGTTTGAACCTCGGCCGGTGTCACGATTTCATCTTTCGCCTGTGTACATATTTCCCCCTCGATATTTACTCGAGACCGAAATGTTGTTTCCTGGTAAAATTAAGAAGAGAAATTATTTATGGACGAAAAGCATGTCAGTTTCTTGCATGTGAAAAAAATTGGTTGTGAAATTAAATAGATTTCACTCCCAAAATCGAATTCTTCGAAAACGTGTACCGAGTGGTTACGTCCCTTGAGTAAGAAGGGAAACATTTTAGGATGAATCAAATTTCTAAGTTAAATAAAATAATTGGTTGGACAAATTTGGCCCCATGAATGTAAGGTACACAAGGTCGCTCATCAGTACTATCGAAGGGTGGTTTTTTTGTTCAGTGTAGAGTTTATACTAGATCAACGAGGCCGAAAATCGAAATATCAACACGGCGAAAGATGAAAACGTCACACCGGGTCATACCTAAGACTTTAAAATTGGAAATCTAGTGGCTGATCCACATCCCATTTTGGTGCAATCCCATTTTGCCGCCGTCCCATTTTTTTCCCTATCCCATTTTCGCGACATTTCACAAGCCAAGCGTCATTTTATAAAATTTATAATTTTGGATGATTAATGAGATGAGGATGATTATAATGATGATGCTATGGATTTCCAATTTGGATTGAGACTACGTGACAGGGCATTTTACTAACATGTCATAACAATAGCGCGACATCCCATTTTGACACCATATCCCATTTGGCCGCCATGCCGTTTCACCGTATTCCATTTATCCCCCATCCCATTGTCGCGACATTTCACAAGCCAAGCGTCATTTTACTACCGTGTCATAACAATAGCACGTCATCCCATTTTGACACCATCCCATTTGGCCGCCATCACATTTTTTATTTATTCTTCTTGCCAAGCCTCACTATACTACTATACTGCGTTATTCAACTAGGAAGACATTCCGTTTAGGCCAAATTCCATTTTTGCCACAATCCAAAATGTCGCGAAATAGAGATGGCGGCAAAATGGGATGACGGCAAAACGGCATGGCGACAAAATGGAATGTGGCGCTAGTGGTTTGACACGGTGGTAAAATGACACATGGCCTATGAAATGTCGCAAAAATGGGATGGGGGCAAAATGGGATAACGGCGAAACGGGATTGCGCCAAAATGGGAAGTGGAGCTAATGGTACATGACATGGTGGTAAAATGACACTTGGCCTGTAAAATGTCGCAAAAATGGGATGGGGGCGAAATGGGCTAACGGCCAAACGGGATTGCGCCAAAATAGGATGTGGGGCTATTGGTACATGATATGGTGGTAAAATGACACTTGGCCTGAGAAATGTCGCCAAAATGGGATGGGGGCGAATTGGGATAACGGCGAAACAGGACTAATAGATCCCTTGACTTGGGGTAGTGCGACTATGTCACTGCTAGCTTTCCACTCGGAGGAAGCGACCGGAATTTCCCAACGATGGGACATCCTAGTAATTAATTTTTTTTTTTAATTCCTAAAATTAACAGAGTCGCGCTACCCCAAAAGTCAAGGAATTTCGTGTTTGTCCCTTGACTTTGGAGATGACAAGAAAATATCGGGCGCAAAAACGTGATTTGTAAAATTTTTCACAACATATGTCGCCTAGCGCCATGTATGTGATGAAACCATTCATATAGCTCTGCGGGAGCTCTGCACTTTTGGACGTCCCCATTTCACTGCTTTACAGCAAACATCGTCCCCAAATACCTGTTGGTTTCTAAAAAATCACGCTGGAGGTTGCATTTTATGTAATAACCTCCTGAAATGAGTTTTGACACTTTAGAATGGCATGTAAAATGACACATGGCCTATGAAATGTCGCAAAAATGGGATGGGGGCAAAATGGGATAACGGCCAAACGGGATTGCGCCAAAATGGGACGTGGAGCTAATGGTACATGACATGGTGGTAAAATGACACTTGGCCTGTAAAATGTCGCAAAAATGGGATGGGGGCGAAATGGGCTAACGGCCAAACGGGATTGCGCCAAAATGGGACGTGGAGCTAATGGTACATGACATGGTGGTAAAATGACACTTGGCCTGTAAAATGTCGCCAAAATGGGATGGGGCGAAATGGGTTAACGGCGAAACGGGATTGCGCCAAAATGGGATGTGGAGCTAATGGTACATGATATGGTGGTAAAATGACACTTGGCCTGAGAAATGTCGCCAAAATGGTATGGGGGCGAATTGGGATAACGGCGAAACAGGACTAATAGATCCCTTGACTTGGGGTAGTGCGACTCTGTCACTGCTAGCTTTCCACTCGGAGGAAGCGACCGGAATTTCCCAACGATGGGGCATCCTAGTAATGAATTTTTTTATTTTTTTTAATTCTTAAAATTAACAGAGTCGCGCTACCCCAAAAGTCAAGGAATTTCGTGTTTGTCCCTTGACTTTGGAGATGACAAGAAAATATCGGGCGCAAAAACGTGATTTGTAAAATTTTTCACAACATATGTCGCCTAGCGCCATGTATGTGATGAAACCATTCATATAGCTCTGCGGGAGCTCTGCACTTTTGGACGTCCCCATTTCACTGCTGTACAGCAAACATCGTCCCCAAATACCTGTTTGTTTCTAAAAAATCACGCTGGAGGTTGCATTTTATGTAATAACCTCCTGAAATGAGTTTTGACACTTTAGAATGGCATGTAAAATGACACATAACCTATGAAATGTCGCAAAAATGGGATGGGGGCAAAATGGGATAACGGCCAAACGGGATTGCGTCAAAATGGGACGTGGAGCTAATGGTACATGACATGGTGGTAAAATGACACTTGGCCTGTAAAATGTCGCAAAAATGGGATGGGGGCGAAATGGGCTAACGGCGAAACGGGATTGCGCCAAAATGGGATGTGGAGCTAATGGTACATGATATGGTGGTAAAATGACACTTGGCCTGAGAAATGTCGCCAAAATGGGATGGGGGCAAAATGGGATAACGGCCAAACGGGATTGCGCCAAAATGGGACGTGGAGCTAATGGTACATGACATGGTGGTAAAATGACACTTGGCCTGTAAAATGTCGCAAAAATGGGATGGGGGCGAAATGGGCTAACGGCGAAACGGGATTGCGCCAAAATGGGATGTGGAGCTAATGGTACATGATATGGTGGTAAAATGACACTTGGCCTGAGAAATGTCGCCAAAATGGGATGGGGGCGAATTGGGATAACGGCGAAACAGGACTAATAGATCCCTTGACTTGGGGTAGTGCGACTCTGTCACTGCTAGCTTTCCACTCGGAGGAAGCGACCGGAATTTCCCAACGATGGGACATCCTAGTAATGAATTTTTTTTTTTTTAATTCTTAAAATTAACAGAGTCGCGCTACCCCAAAAGTCAAGGAATTTCGTGTTTGTCCCTTGACTTTGGAGATGACAAGAAAATATCGGGCGCAAAAACGTGATTTGTAAAATTTTTCACAACATATGTCGCCTAGCGCCATGTATGTGATGAAACCATTCATATAGCTCTGCGGGAGCTCTGCACTTTTGGACGTCCCCATTTCACTGCTGTACAGCAAACATCGTCCCCAAATACCTGTTTGTTTCTAAAAAATCACGCTGGAGGTTGCATTTTATGTAATAACCTCCTGAAATGAGTTTTGACACTTTAGAATGGCATTTAACGCTCATTGAAGTTTTAACAAACTTTCTAACACCTAAAACATTCATAGCACCGATAACGTAATTCTAGCTCTGCACTTTGTGTACACATACGTCCCCATTTCACTGCTGTACAGCAAACATCGTCCCCAAATGTCTGTTTTTCTAAAAATCACGCTGGAGGTTGCATTTTATGTAATAACCTCCTGAAATGAGTTTTCACACTTTAAAATGGCATTTAACGCTCATTGAAGTTTTAAGAAACTTTCTAACACTTAAAACAAAAGAGACCCCAAATGCCTGTGTTTTGAGCAAGATGGCATTTTGATACACAGCCGACCCCAAATGACTGTAAAACCACCTATGTGTGTGGGTGGGTGTCTGTGTGTGCGTGATTTTACCAACACTACGCTAAATTCCTTGTGCTTTAAATGTTTTTTAATGTCACTTGGCTCAATAAATACTGTATTCTGTATTCTGTATTCTGTATATATATATATATACGACTTGTGTGTGTGTGTGTGTGTGTGTTCGCGATGCACGGCCAAAGTTCTCGATGGATCTGCTTCAAATTTGGTGGGCATATTCAGGTAGACCCCGGACACAACCTGGTCGATGAGAATTTTCAACACGTGCTCTGAGCGCGCAGCGCTGAACCGATTTTGGTTTTTCTGTTCATCTTCCCAGATCCATTCCCAGTAACTCTTCCTTATCTTCTCCAGTGTTTTGCGTTTATCTCCCTTCCTTCGTGTGGCGTCAATCCATATTCCCGTTACTATTTTTAGAAGGTCACTGTCCACAACGCTCAATCCATATTCCCGTTACTATTTTTAGAAGGTCACTGTCCACAACGCTTTCATCCTTATCTTCTCCAGTGTTTTGCGCGTTTATCTCCCTTCCTTCGTGTGGCGTCAATCGCGTACGGTGCGCCACTCACCTTTCGCCGGGTATTCGGCTCCACTTCTTCCCGGCGAAGCCGGCTACCCGGCGAAGCGGGTATTCATCTAGTTCAACATGAAGATGCTATAGTCTTCTTCTTCTTCTTCTCATTCACTAAGAAGCTAGTCATTGCCCTGCTCTGTTCTGGTCCTTGCTAGTGTGTGGGGTGTTGGTGTTGGTGGGGGATGCGAGCGTGTGTGTGTGTGTGTGTGTGTGTGTGTGTGTGTGTGTGTGTGTGTGTGTGTGTGTGTGTGTGTGTGTGTGTGTGACTTTGTGTTGTCACTATCACGCACTCAGTCATCTGCCACAATACCGCACACACACACACACACACACACACACACACACACACACACACACAAAATCTGTTTTGCAGGGCCGGACTAGGGGAGAGGGGGGGGTACAGGGGTTGCGCAACCCCCCCCCCCCGGCTTAAGCATGTACCTCCCAAACGCATTTTTTTGTGTGGGGGAGGGAGGGGAGGGGGTTGCATCTGGATCAATTCTTCTTCATTGCCTAGATACAGCTTGCTGTCGAATTTACCTTTTTTGTTCAAGGAGAGGCTTCTTTTCCCTCCAGAAACATCAAAAAACGTTCACGCTTGCAACCCCCACCAAGGGGGCTTCGCCTGCTGGACCCCCATTTGTAAACCCCCCCTCCCCCCTAGTACTTACCTAGTCCGGCCCTGTTTTGTTTAGGTCAAGGTCGACTGTCCCTGGTTCAGAAATCTCCTTCAGAATTTAAGATTGTGAACAAGCTTCAGACTTGTTATTTAAACACAGAAAATCTTTAAGCAATTGAGACAGTATTCCGAGTAGGTGTGTTTAAAACTCGTGATTTTTCGCACAGTAACCCCTGGCAATATTTTGCTATCACCGTGGGACTTTGACAGATGGCTCCATCTATAACCTGAGTTTGTCCCCAAAAACCTTCATTTTTTGCTCTGTCTTTCTCCAAGATAAGCTGTTTGTATTCCCTTCAGTTGGGTGAACAATGACGAGAAACAGAAGAAAAAAATCACAGCATGGTTTGGTGTTGATAAACGTGTATTTTAGACTGGCAATGACTTACAGTGAAGGATAATAAATTCGTTAATTGCCCTATCCAGTAAGGTAACTGTGACGTTCCTGTCACATTCGTTTGTCTTTCTGGCAGCTGATGAGATATAAAAAGGAAATCATGTGAAACTGTCCGCACAAGAAAACAAAAATCGTTTGATCGACGAAACCGCTGATTTGACGAAGATGACGCAAAATAACATTACAAATCAAAAAGACTCGCGCGCGCGCGCGCACACTAAAGTGACACTGTTACTTCTTCTTCTTCAGCGTTCCAGAATTGTCTGGTTACGTGTGAGCTCGTTTGCCCATTTGGGTTCCCCACACTATACTCCGAGAGCATAGTCAGCTTCACTCCGCTTTCGTTGAGTAGGCATGCTGGGTATTTTCGTGTTTCCATATTCCACCGAACTACAGGATTACAGGATCTTTTCCGTGCGCACTTGGTCTTGTGCTTGCGTGTACACACGAAGGGGGTTAAGTCATTGGCAGGTCTGCACATACGCTGGCCTGGGAGATCGAAAAAATCTCCACTCTTAACCCAACATGCGGTAACGACCGGGAGTCGAACTCCCGACCTCCCGATTAGGAGGCCGACGTCTTACCACCACGCCACTGCGCCCGACACTGTTACCAATAACCTCCTTGATGTTGAGTGAGAGAGAGAGAGAGAGAGAGAGAGAGAGAGAGAGAGAGAGAGAGAGAGAGAGAGAGAGAGAGAGAGAGAGAGAGAGAGAGAGAGAGAGAGAGAGAGAGAGAGAGAGAGAGAGAGAGAGAGAGAGAGAGAGAGAGAGAGAGAGAGAGAGAGAGAGAGAGAGAGAGAGAGAGAGAGAGAGAGAGAGAGAGAGAGAGAGAGAGAGAGAGAGAGAGAGAGAGAGAGAGAGAGAGAGAGAGAGAGAGAGAGAGAGAGAGAGAGAGAGAGAGAGAGAGAGAGAGAGAGAGAGAGAGAGAGAGAGAGAGAGAGAGAGAGAGAGAGAGAGAGAGAGAGAGAGAGAGAGAGAGCTTTATTTTTCGAGGGTAATGGAGTAGATACAGCAAAGATCTTTTTTCATCCAGCCCTCGCCCAAGAGGGAATTAACTAAGCAGTGCATAATATTAAAGCAGGAGAAGAAGCAAAACAAAAACATAAAAACATGGTTATTAAATCAGACAAAGAGAAAAAAAATGTTCATAGCATACATGCCAACATGGTCATTGGTAATGGTATACATTAAAACACACACTTTGACACACACGGTCACATGCATACAGACACACACAGACACAGAGAGAGAGAGAGAGAGAGAGAGAGAGAGAGAGAGAGAGAGAGAGAGAGAGAGAGAGAGAGAGAGAGAGAGAGAGAGAGAGAGAGAGTGGGAGGGAGGGAGGGAGGAAGGGGTATAGGATTTAGAGAGAGAGAGAGAGAGAGAGAGAAGGGGTATAGGATTTAGAGAGAGAGAGAGAGAGAGATTACTGTACCTAGTTATGTAATTAGAACGATTCCACTTGACTTCTTTGGAATTGTTTGAAATAAGTTTGTTCACCAAACGACCGACTCTTTTCTGCGAGTTGTCCGTGGCGTTTCACCCAATTCTTGTTTACCTGTATCGTTTATTCGGAGATTTGGTGACATAAAACGTTTGAATTACCACGAGAAGGAAACACCATCGAATGTAAATTGACAAGTGATTTGCATTTTCGACGGTCGTCTGATGAATGAAAGCATGTTACAGTTATATCTTGCAAATAGCTTCGTGGCCTGCGGGGAAAATGTCAGCAACGCTTACGGATATTGTTGGTCGAATAAGTTAATTACAAAAACATGAGCTCTTTTATACCTGTTTTGTATTATTGATTAACTGGAAAGGTAATAACAGAAATCGCCATCAGATACGTGGAAAAGACCAGTCGCTATGAAAGTTCATGTCACAAAAGTGTACCCAGATGTTTTTTTAGAATGACCAAACACATTATTCATGTGTTTTCAGTGCCTAGTTTACATGTTGCGTAACCAGAACGAGTCCATAGTCAGATTGTCTAAAGTTTATCCTGTGCCATGTCGAGTCGATGTTCTTTTGAGTCATTTGCGAGTTCTCGTGGTGTTTCGCCTAATATTTGTTAACCTGTATCCATGGCGTACCTGAAAAGGAGGGCGTCTTACAAAAATGGACCTTTTGGTACTGAACAAGCAGTGGAAGGTATGTACAGTTTAGGTAAGTTTGTGTTGGCCTGGTTAATAATTTCAGTCTTGGAATGTCTTGCAGTCCTTCTGTTTTTGCATTTATGGTATTCGGCTGATGTGTGCATGTGCATGTTTTTTTCGCTGACTGCAGTTACTTTGGCCGAGTTGCCGAACTTTCTCGCGCATGAAGAAAGGTAACATCAAACACTGTCTAAGACTAACGCTGGAACCTTTATGGCATTTTAAGCAAATTTGCAAAAGAAAAATTAATCCTAGCATCACCCCTGGCCTGGAATTTAACGGTCAGCGTGTTTGCTTTTTCGTCTAGTTCTTGACCTGGAAATTTGTGTGTTGCCTGTGAAGAGTAATTTTCTGAAGTCTCCTTCGGGAGTTGTTTGTATGCGACGACGAGTGACCCCCCGCGGGTTAGGGGGAAGAATTTACCCGATGCTCCCCAGCATGTCGTAAGAAGCGACTGACGGATTCTGTTTCTCCTTTTACCCTTGTTAGGTGTTTCTTGTATAGAATATAGTCAATGTTTGTAAAGATTTTAGTCAAGCAGTATGTAAGAAATGTTAAGTCCTTTGTACTGGAAACTTGCATTCTCCCTATAAGGTAATATATTGTACTACGTTGCAAGCCCCTGGAGCAATATTTTGATTAGTGCTTTTGTGAACAAGAAACAATTGACAAGTGGCTCTATCCCATCTCCCCCCCTTTCCCCGTCGCGATATAACCTTCGTGGTTGAAAACGACGTTAAACACCAAATAAAGACGACGAGTGTTCCTGTTTAAAACATAATCGTTGCAATTACATCGGTTGCTTTTAAAACAGGATTCTCGAACCATCAGTGTCAGAAACTTAAATTACAGCAGTTATCTCAGGGTTACTTAAGACCCTCCCCTTTCTCTGTCTGTCTGTCCGTTCTCCATGCCCGAAGTCACCGTCTCCCTCCACCACGAAGCATGCACACAAATTGAACTGCAAAGGGAGTCATCCAGGCGGGTATTTTATTTTTACTCATCCGAGTAATGATGTTTTCTTAGATGTGTTTCAAGTTGGAGCCTCCAAATTTCACACACTAAATCAATTCGTGAAAAAAACCTGTGTTGAGATTGTCTCATATGTTTTTGCAACTTTAGCTTTAAAACTTTACACAATTCTAGGGTTTGATGACCTCCCGACACGCCCCAAGTCTTGTCAAACTTTAATGTCACAGTGGGGTCGAGTTCGGGTCATAAATTCGAAAATTATTCATTTATTGAACGTTATTTTTAAAGCTAGAGCTTTCAAACTTAACACGCGTGTATGGTTTCATAACCTCCAAACATGACCCAAGTTGGGTTGACCTTCGTCAAACTTCAAGGTCACAACGGCGTTATGTTCAGGTGAAAATTTGGAAAATTATCGATTGACTTCTTAAACGATTTGAAGCTAGAGCTTTGGAGTTTCATACACTTCTAGGATTTGATGACCTCCAGACGTGAACCAAGTCTGGTTGACTCTAGTCAAATATCAAGGTCACAGGGGTGTCACCTTTGGGTTAAAAAAAAGGGAAAGTTATCATTTTCTTCGACATTTTGTTTGTTAAACAAGAGCTTTTAAACTTCACATACTACTATAGTTTAATGGCCTCCAAGCAAAACCGAACTCGGTTGACCTGACTCGCAACGAAATATACAAACAAATGACCATGAACAACAGTGGGGTTATGCATAAAGTTTCAGAAAAATCATTCAATGTTTTTGAAGCTTAGATATTTAAAACTAGCAATGCATTTAGGCTTTAATCAATTCTGGACATGACTCCGGGGTGATCTTTTGTTTCTAAGACAGAGTAGGGTCGAGTTTGGTTCAAAAAGTAAGAAATTGTCATTTTCTTTAATGTGTATAGAGCTCGCGAGCACCAGACAATGTGTGTGATTCATAATATTTACGATGAAGGCGAGTCGTTTGACCCTTTGCATTTCTTGTTTTCTTTGACAGTTTTGAGGCCCCTTTCGACAAGGAAACACATACTTGTTTTGTGTGTGTTTGCTTTGTCGAAGGTCCCCCGGTACAAACCGCATGCATAACAAAAGAAAAATATACGAAAACAAACAAAACCAAACCAGGATTGGTTAGGTTGTGGAACATTTTATCACAGAAAGACAAATCGAAACATTCACAGTTTGACATCAAGTTTCCTGATGATAACGTCGTTACGTACCGTACACAACGGTCTGATGGTTGCGATGTTTACATTGCTTGGAGTGATTTAGTTCAGCATATATATGATTTTAGACTACCAACCGAGTCACCAGCTGTCGCAACCTGATATTATGTCCCTCGATAGCATCGGGGGGTGTCACAATCTTTTCTTTTTTGCGTTAAACTGGAACGTCAGGTGCTGTAAGGGGTTGTGAGAGATAGTGGGTTTGCAAACTTCTAAATGAAATTTGCCAGGTCGGGGATCGTCAGGGGCTGATCAGATAACGAGGTATTTGTGTCTCTCCGTGTCTCCCCCGCATACGTGAACTACGTCGTTTGTTGTGGAGGATAGAATTAATGTGGATGTTTACGTTGATTTGTTTCTTTTTTTGTTTGGAGAGGGTTTGGCTAGACGTGGAGGGTTTCGGGTAGACTAAGAAATAAGTTTGGTGGGTGTTTGCGTGTGTGTGTGTGTGTGTGTGTGTGTGTGTGTGTGTGTGTGTGTGTGTGTGTGTGTGTGAGTGTGAGTTTGGTGAGTGTTTGTGTGTGTATGTGTGTGTGTGTGTTACTCTTAAACTGCTATGCCGTCCTTGTCAATAAATTTTAATAGGAGTTGTCAGAGAGAGAGAGAGAGAGAGAGAGAGAGTGTCACAGGCTCTGGTGTGGAGTGGGATGGTGATTATGCCAAGCTAGGACCCCCTTAAAGACCCCCCCCCCCTCCCGTTGATAACTAAAATGACAGTTTAACACATTTCACAACTTTCTACAGATGAACAATTTTGACGTCACCCCTCCCATAGGGTGACGGATGTCACAACTTCCTGTGTACACAAACTGATGACGTATTTCACAACAAAATGGCGCTGCCCATGGTCAACCTCTAAACTATCCGTATAGAATGGGGGCGTCCTCGCCCCCATAATGAAAAAGGGAGACTTATAGTAATACAGGATGTCGGAACGTGATATTGTACTGCGGGCAGACGAATTTGATACCCACACAGGTTGAAATGCAATCAGACGCAGAATCGAAAACACCCTAGTGCACATTTGTTGTGAGGTTGAAACATGATGTACATCTGGGAACCTGCAAGTTTACGCAGCTGTTGGCAGAACCGTTTATTCGCTCTGTGTATGAATAATAATGGAAACGTAAGTCTCCTGTGCATGTCTTCACGCTCATATATATCCTCATTGTTTATTCAGAGCCCAATTTTGATGGACACACAAAGCAGATGTAGCATGCACATGAATGTACATTCATCGTGATGGCAATTGAATAAAGCAAATGTAGCATGTACATGAGTGTGCATTCAAGCAATTCATTGTATTCGCGAGGCAAATAAAGCAGATGTAGCATTTACATCTGTGCGCATTCATCGTATGTATAGCTACTTAATACGAGCAACAACAAACAAATTAAAGAGTAAAATGGTGACGGGGATTTACAGGATGATTATGAACACGGTGATGACGACGGCGGTGATTAAGATGATGATGATGATGATGATGATGATGATGATGATGATGATGATGATGATGATGATGATGATGATGATGATGATTTGATTGATTGATTGATTGGTGATGATGATGATGATGATGATGATGATGATGATGATGATGATGATGATGATGATGATGATGATGATGATGATGATGATGATGTTTTGTGGATAATGGGCCTCAATTGATGAATTTCACACGTTCCTATTGAAATAAAGATGCAGATTACACATGCTGGGTACAAGCTGTGCATAAAGCAATGAATGTCATGAATTTATGTATACCATAATATCCATTTTGTTTGCGTTTGTATTTGTATTGACAAGGACATGTTACAGAATACACGGCTATGATTATTCGTGCCCTTGGGTATTTTATATAAAATGATCAAATTATTCCGTTTTTTTCTGTCTCTCTATAATCTGCCTGCTGTCTGTCTGCCTGTCTGTTTCTCTCCCTCTCTGTCTGTCTGTCTGTCTGTCTGTCTGTCTGTCTGCCTCCCTCTCTCTCTCTCTCTCTCTCTCTCTCTCTCTCTCTCTCTCTCTCTCCCTATGTCTCTCACACTTTTTTTCGTCACTGTACCCTATTGAACAAGTGTGTTGACAAGACTGATTGATTTCTTTCTCTCCCAACGCAGCTTGTAAGTCACTGGCGACATTTTTGTGAGTGGCTTTAAATTTATGCGTGTGTGCACAGTGTGTTAGCGAAGTAAGTGTAACCTCCCCATCTGTCGTTCATGCGTGGCCCCTGCAGTGGTTGTTACTTTATACCATGGAGATCCACAGGCTTTTAAAGATACATCCCTTCACGAGGAGAATGACCATTTTGTAAATCATATAAACCTACCAGTCCAGGTATTTACCACAGAGGGTAATACTAATAGCATCCTCCGAGTGGTGGTGTATTAAGAAAACATCTCCCTGATTGGCCTCTGCTGCCATTGATGACGTTAAAGGCACGCTCCTTCCTATGTAACCAGTTCGACCCCCCATCTCAGATCTGGCCAGACTTATGCATGGGATAAGACCATCCTTCCTCCACTTTGTCACATTAATTTTAAAAATCCACATCCTGCATGCTTGCTGTGGCGAGTTAGATTTTTTTAAATGAATTAATGTCATTAAAAGCCATTTGTAGCTTTTACAAAATTAATTCATTACAAATTCCCACTGGGCACATAAAGCACCTAAGCTGTTTATTTTTGGCATGTGGCGCCAACTGGAGGGACGGTATCATCCAATGTAAAAGTTTGTCCAGATCTGAGATGGGGGGTCGAACTTTTTTCACGGAAGGATTGTTCCGTTATCTACAGTTTGATCCCGCCACTCCATTCTGATAATCATCGGTCCACGCTATCGCTCAAGTCTCTCTGACAGGATGAATAATCACTACGCTAAGGAAGGGGAAAGAAGCGGAGCTAAAAGCCGAAATCTATCAAAACAAGAATACAGAGTTATCTCCCGTATGTTTTTCGCTAATGTTTCTTATAAAAGACGAAATCGATTTCGACAGTGATCTCCGTTCTGTTCTTCACAGATATGATAAAGACAGAGAAGGAAAACAAAGGCAGCCTGTCAGGGATACATGAGACCCGACGGGAAGGAACTCATTTTGACCTGAGTTCAGGATGCCCTCCACTCGGACCGCATACACCAAAATTCTACAGCCTAGCTGCTTTCTGTACAGGGGGGGGGGGGGGGGGGGGAATGTTTTTTGCTGATTTTATTTCGTAACTGAAACTTACGTCAATCTCTAAAACTAAATCAGTCAAAATGCCCTGCTGCGCACAAAAAGTGGATTAGCTGTTGAGTTTTGGAATATGTCAAAATGGAAGGATTCACTAATCCCATGCAAGAGCCTGCAGATATCTGTTGTGGTGCACATTGTTGTTTACACCCAGTATCTTTAAGTCATGACCGCATGCGTGGGTGATTGAGTGGAGATTGTTTGCTACGTCATTTTTGTGTGATCCTTGTTTGTTTGCCCGAAGATGTGAATTGTGATTGTCGATCGTTTTATGTTTAGTAGAAGAAATGTGAATATGTGACCTAATGTGTTATTGTTACACGAGTAGGCTTAGTTAGAGGTGTCACTTAGTCTGTTTGTCCTGTAATGAGTTTTTGTTTCTGTCTGGCTTGTAATGTTGTTTTAGTCAGTGCATGTGAGAAACTTTACACATCACACGTATGTTGTTTATTACATAGACGCAATGCATTCTATCCCGCAGTGGGGCACTGCGGTTATGAAATTAAAGGCCCCTCCTGTTTTTGGAACCGCAGGAGCTTTCTAGTTTGCTGTTAGGTAGATTTTTGGTTCCTCTTTCCTGTCATGCTCTCTTTTTCTTCATGAATTCTTTTCTTTTTTCTGCCTTCTTGCTCATTCACCTGTATTTTTTCCAAAAATCTCTTCTCTTGCCGCTTGTCTCGCGATTCATGTATAGTTTAATCTGTTAGTGTTCTGATGTAAGCCCAGCAGTAGATAGGTTAAGCCTATTTTAACATACTGGAAACTGGTAATCTTCCAGTAGGTATTAATTTAGTTTTACTAAAGCCTGCTGGGACATAAGTAATGGGTTAGTGCATTTGTAAACAGGAATCGCTTGACAAGTGGCCCCCTTCATCCCCCCCTTCCTCGTCCTGATATGGCTCTGCGTAGTCGGCTGGACGTTAAGCAACAAATAAACAAACAAACAAACAAAAATGCATTCTAAGTAGCAATTGAAAATGTCATTAGTGGCAGCATTAACTTTCCCGGTACGATCAGTAGGGTATTTTGTTAAACGCTCGCTTTCTTTAGCATTAAGTAAATGATTTTAATATTAGATTATCTTCTGCTTCTTTAAAAATGTGTTCTTGCAATTAAGCTGTCATTGCCGTTAAAGGTAACATTATACGTGTAGTGGGCTGTAGATGATCGGTAGAATGGAACTGTTAGAAGTAGTCTTCTGTGCAGATTCAGATGAATGTCTGTAAGTTTGAAATTACCACATACTTTATGAGGACATTAGAGTACTGTTTGAATTCTCTGTAGATTTTATAACTCGTAAGTTACAGCAAGTTGACTTGCGCTATTAGCCAACCAAAAACGGTCATAATTATGCGTAAAGCCCCACTCGTGCAAACACACGAGTGTACGTGGGAGTTCAACCCATGAACGCAGAAGAAGAAGGAGAAGATGAAGAAGGACACTGTTTACGGCATCCTGTCAGTCACTTCTTCTTGTATTCAGTGTCAAAACCCGTTATTTGATTAGCCTTGTTTAGTAGCCTACGGGTGGTGATTTAAATAGTAATATTTTAAACCTTAGAAACACACACGGCAGCTTCATAAGAATCACTCGATCGGCCAGCTGACGATATCGGGTCTGTTGATCTGTATATATGTAATGCCTCCAGGAGAGATGTCTTTGTAGCAAGTTTCAGTAGGGGTAATTTTAATAGACTCATAGAGACTGTGTAGTGTGTATAGATTGTGTAGCCTGGGGTCAAAATGACAGAGAGCTGTACGTTGAAATGAAACGGTAGTTAGCTTTGCGGTAACAAATAGATTGTTGTGGAAACGTTGATCGTATCGCTTATCTTATGGACGTAGTTTTATTCTATGTGAAAATGAATATGCATGCTACTTTTGTTGTAACTGCGATGAGTTTCTTTGTTTCATGGAAAGAACTATTTGTGGGTGATACAAACTTGTGTCGAGTGATTTGAAGACATCTGTAACTATCTGAAATTAATTCATATAATTTAATTACATGCATATATATGCCTTTTGATTTGTTATATTTTTCTGTTCATATGAAACTTTTACGCTGAGGAAGCTTTTCTTCAGACCATGATATGCGGGGATAACAAATGCAGGCACTTGTTTACACGAGAGAAAAAAACACTCTGTTTTCAATACATTGTTGCTGTTGTTGCAGAAACCTCAGGGGGGGGGGGGGGTAATCTCCCGTTCTATTTCATTATGGACGTGTGATTCCTATCTGCATGCCTACCTTATGCACGTGTAATTGAAATTTAGCCTGTATAGGTTTGAATGTATGTCTGGGCCTTTCCCTTTCGATAAAATCTTTTTGAACAAACAGAATGTTTACAAAACACACACACCAACGTAAATATTGCAAAACGCAGACAACAACAAAAATATTGCAAGACGCAGACAACAACAAAAGTATTGCAAGACGCACACAACAACAAAAGTATTGCAAGAAGCATACAACAACAAAAGTATTGCAAGACGCACACATCCACAAAAGTATTGCAAGACGCACACAACCACAAAAGTATTGCAAGACGCACACAACAACAAAAGTACGTGGTGTATCATTTGATGGACACATATATGAGGAACTAGATGAATACCCGCTTCGCCGGGAAGAAGTCGAGCCGAATACCCGGAGGAAGGGAGATAAACGCGGCTAAAAACACTGGAGACGATAAGGAAGAGTTACTGGGAATGGATCCAAAGAAAAACCAAAATCGGTTCAGCAACGTGTTGAAATATCTCATCGAGCAGGTTGTGTCCAGGGTGTACCTGAATATGGGCACCAAATTTGAAACAGATCCATCGAGAACCTTGGGCGTGCATCGCGGACACACACACACACACACACACCCACACACCCACACACCCACACACCCACACACCCCCACACCCCCACACACACACCCACCACCCCCCACACACACACACACACACGCACGCACGCACGCACGCACGCACGCACGCACGCACGCACACACACACACACACGCACACACACACACACACACACACACACACACAAGTCGTATATATATATAGATAGAAGCGTGACTCACGAGTGGAACAGGTTGCCAGTCATATCTATCTAGATGTATTAATTTTGCACTTGGAGTTGGATTTTTGACCTCGATTGTTTTGAACTTTGCACATTCAAGAACATTAGTAGGTAGAAAGAACCATTCGGGCCAGTAACGTTTATATGTAGGACAGACATACGCATTTTGAATTAACATCCACGAAAGCAACGCGAACAAACCTATTCAATCGAGGGGAAAGCGCCAATCCATCTCTCGTAACTCACAATTGGCCATAAATATTGATTGTTTATGTATCTGGCAAGCGATACGGTTTTGATCATTTCTGTACGTGCAACCCTGCAACAGATGCACAATATTATCCATTGAAGAAGAAATATGACAGCATGACGTAATGACACAAATGCCTGTACAAAAAGTGACGAAAACACCGGGGGGTCACACGGTTTAACAAAAGGAGAGAAGAGATGAGTGGAGATATCTTATTTTCATTGTCCGCAAGAGAAACAGACTTCATTACAAAGCAAAACAAACAAGAACAAACACTTTCTTTTTAAATGAAGTAAAAAATGCCTCAGATTTGTAAAGAGAGTGTTTTTGAGGAGAGCTGATTGAGTATGAAGGCGATGCATTGTTTTCGGAATAACTAACTGTAACATATTTTCGTTCGAAGGTAAACTTTACTGTTTTGTTGTTATTTTTGTGGATCGGTGTGGTAGATTACATTGACAGTAGCTTGGGTTTTGTCACTAGGCCTAGGCGAAGAAACGAAGGATTCGCGTGTTCATCGAAGCAGACTCTTCACTCGATCGACAAAGAAAGTGCACATATGGAATTTTGCTTTAATCTGCTGCTCAAACGTCTTGTGACAGGTCGTGTATTATAATATTTGAACGAACATTTGAGACTGCTTTGCTGCGGTTTTCTGATGGAGGTCAGGCGATGTTGATATGGGCTGAATGTACATGTCTGTCTTTTGAAAAAGAACGCCTGCAGTAACCTTGCCCTCTTTCTGTATGATCTTCTTCCCGGAAATAAAAAGTACAAAATAGCAATAACTGTTTTAATTAGCTGAATATTAATCGGAGGCACCGACCTATCCCACCTCCACCATTACCACCCACCCAGCGGTCCGATGAGCTGGACAACCACCAACCCCCCGCGGGTTAGGGGGAAGAATTTACCCGATGCTCCCCAGCATGTCGTAAGAGGCGACTAACGGATTCTGTTTCTCCTTTTACCCTTGTTAAGTGTTTCTTGTATAGAATATAGTCAATTTTTGTAAAGATTTTAGTCAAGCAGTATGTAAGAAATGTTAAGTCCTTTGTACTGAAAACTTGCATTCTCCCAGTAAGGTAATATATTGTACTACGTTGCAATCCCCTGGAGCAAATTTTTGATTAGTGCTTTTGTGAACAAGAAACAATTGACAAGTGGCTCTATCCCATCTCCCCCCTTTCCCCGTCGCGATATAACCTTCGTGGTTGAAAACGACGTTAAAACACCAAATAAAGAAAGAAAGAAAGACAACCACCAATCCACCCCCCCCCCCCCTCTCCTCTTCAACCAAAAAACAAAACAAACAAACAGCTGAAAAGAAACAAACTGAAACCCGTTTTTGTTCACCACGCATGTACCGATAAATGATCCTGATTTTGCGAACGGTGATATGCTGATTTTGGACGAGTTGAGTGGGAACTTAACATCTTTACGTATATTAACATATATTTTGTTTCTGAACAGATGTTTTCACAATAAAATGCTAACGATACGAACAGCAATTCTCTTGTTCCACACGGGCAACACATGTTTTGTACACAGGCAGATAGATTACAGCGTACCCATAGCTTGTAGTTTTAAACATCGATGGTTGTTTTTTTTTAAGGATTTGTGTCGAAACTAATGATATTTTGGTACACTTGTAAGAGAAGTTGGAAAAGCTAAGATCAACTTAATTTTAGTCGTATGGGAAAACTCCCACCTCTAGTGGTTTACGCTTGGGAAAATCATCAGAATCACACACCTAATGTGATGCTTGTGACGTGACTGGGACCCACATTTCAACCTCAACCTCCCAAGCGTTGCACGTGAGCAGAGACATAGTATGTCTCTGACGTGAGCAACTATCTTAAAAAATAATTTATTTCGCACAAACGATTATGTACACCATCTCAAATCTACCCTGAATTTTACACGGGAGAAGAGCATTCACCCACCTTGACACCGGGACCACACCCAAAGGTTACTTTCTCTGCGGGATATTAAGCTCATTTTTATTTTAAATGTAGGAAATACATGACTGTAATTTTGAAAAATTGACATAGATGTCGCGTTCGAAAATAATTCAGGAAACAATCCCTTTATGCACAGAAAGCAGACATTTTGTTTAATTTGTGGCATGTGTCCATGCGTGTGGGAGGCTGCTCTTCTCCCATGTAAAAACCTGAACAGATCTGTGGTGGTTTACACGATAACGAATTTATCTTTAAGACAGGAACAGCGCTTGGAATTTACATAAGATAGACGCTAAATGTACATATACAGCAAAGCTGTATGGGTATTGAATGTGTGTGTGTGAACACAGAACAGGGCACTTGTCTTCTTAGCCATTCATAAAAAATAGAAATTTCTCAGATCTTTTTAGAAAGTTCTAGAATTCACGACAAATAGACAATTAATATAAACATACAGCTAAACTAAGTCACATGGTGATCAGCGAATCAGAAGATGGGTATATTAAAATTAACAAATGTCGTTTTGCAAACAGAGCACTTGTCTTGTAAGCCGTCCGTAAAGGAAAACGAATTCTCAGATCTTTTAGAAAGTTCTGGAATTCACGACGGATAGGCAATAAATATAAACATACAGCTACACTTTTTCACAGGATAATCAGCGAACCAGAAGATGTTTGAAGAGTTTAGAATTGTTGAATTTCTGTGTGAAGAAGTCGCTTGTCTACTTCGCCTCACAGAACCGAAAGATAGATTGTTTACACGCACGTACGCACAGTTTTTGTTGTCAGCACTTTTGGGAATAGACAGAAGTACCTTCATGTAAAATAATGTCGTAACGGCTGCAGTGATGTCATTATTATTATAGTCGAGACAGCTGCAGGGGAATCGTTATTGTCTGTTATTCATGCGGGAAGATACAGGATCAAATTGCCCTTTTGACCCGCCGTGTCTAGCCAAACAAGGTCAAACGAAACCGAGAAAACTATTCTAGCTATAGTTTAAATAAATATAAAATGTTGTAATACAGTGTAACCCGCCTTTTAAGACCTTCAACAATCTGAAAAACCAGGTCTAAAAGAAGGAGGGAGTCTTAAAATGGAGGTAAATTTATAGACGTTATGAACTGAAATTGACACACACACACACACACACACACACACATACACACACACACACACACACACACACACACACACACACACACACACACACACACACACACACACACACAACAAAACCAAAACAGAAAGTTTGATAAAACATGGTCTTTAACAAAAAAAGAAGGAGGGGGGGGGGGGGTCTTAAACTAGGAGGTCTGAAATAAGAGGTTCCACTGTACTAGCTGTGTAGTTGTAGTCGTAGTAGTGCATTGCATGAAGAATCAGGTAGTAGATTGTCGATTATAGGTTAAGTACGTCATAGAAATTAGGTTAGTGGCTATGAACATGCGTGTTTGTTTTTAAGAGTGACCTTGTGTGTGTCACTTCAGAAGTCATTCACTTCTCTCTTTATTGACACTTGTGAAACATAGCGTTGCAATATGGAAACAAAGTATGAGCACACAAGCTGGTACACTTGGGCAGACACACGGTAACAGGCGGATGGAGGGACAAACACATGTACGGCCAGATAAGACATTTACATGGATAGATTAGTGATGTGTACACTGCCAGACATGGAACAAACAAACGCACGCACGCACGCACGTGCGCACACATACACAAACACACGCACGAACGCTATACGTTCGTGTGTGATGTTTCGTATAAGTGGGCTCATTAAAATTAATGGTACTGGGTAATGTACCAGGGATGAGTGGCCTGATGTCCTGGCATGAGTGGTCACAGTCAACACTGATATTTGTGTTTGATTTTGCGTGTGAAGATGACGGATGTGTTCATTCGTTTGTTTGCTGTTTCGTTAATGGATTTATAAATTGATGTATAATTGTAATGATTGATTTGAATGTAGTTGACTGTAGAGTGAGTACCTTGATTAAAGCAAGTGACCTGTGATGACCTTTTGGATACTTTCGAAATAGCTGAGATAGATTAAATGATAGGCGGATGAATTTGTGGCTGCATGATCAAATAGAAGATAGTGGAACTGAAAACAAAAACACTGTTACATTGAAATGCATCAGTGATGATCACAATCGAAAAAGCCAAATTTTATCTGACTACCAATGCCAGCCTTTTACTCAGATAAGCATGAAATCAATCTCTTCAAAACTTTCTTTGCACACACGAACTTATGCCCACATGTACCCGTTGTAATAAATTCAATTCAAGAAGAGATTTTAACATTCCCAGAGTCAGTTAGAATAACAATGCATTTCGTTATATCTTTTTGGTCACGACACTGAATTTACGATATTACACACAATCTATATCTATATACGGCTTGTGTGTGTGTGTCTGTCTGTCTGTCTGTGTGTTCACGATTCACGGCCAAAGTTCTCGATGGATCTGCTTCAAATTTGGTGGGCATATTCAGGTAGACCCCGGACACAATCGTGGAAAATTTTGAACACGTGCGTGCTCTCAGCGCGCAGCGCTGAACCGATTTTGGGTTTTCTGTACATCCATTCCCAGTAACTCTTCCTTGTCTTCTCCAGTGTTTTGCGCGTTTATCTCCCTTCCTTCGTACGGTGCGCCGGCAAAGCCGGCGTACACCCGGCAAAGCCGGGTATTCGGCTCTACTTCTTCCCGGCGAAGCGGGTATTCATCTAGTAACTAATATTCACGAAAGAATAGTTCGCTTTTGAAATAAGATAAACTTGAATTAAAATAAAAACGTCTTCTCGGTTACAGCTATCCTATACGGGCCAAGTTATGATCATTTGGTACAAGGATGCACAGGATTTCACAATTATTTTTTTTCTGACGCCAGGCACAGAACAGCTGAAGCGGATGGTATCGGACATGCAGCGCAGTGTCGGACAGACGTCCGGTCGCCTGGTGCGTCAGCTGAAACGGCGTGACCGACGACTGGCCAAACAGTCACGTAACTGTGACGTCGTCACTGCAGTCCTGCAGGCTGCTTCCTTGAAGAGACGTGAGTGTGTGTGTGTGTGTGTGTGTGTGAGTGTGTGCGTGCGTATGTTTTTTGACAAGGTGGGTGGATGGATGATTAATTAGGTTGGTCGAGTTAGTCAAGTTGTTGGGTTGAAGAGTTGGCTGGTTGGCAAAATATTCCTGATCGACACCCCTCGAAATGAAGTTATTGTTGACATCACCTTGTTGTTGGAATCACCTTATTGTTGAAATCATCTGTGACCCGAGGCTACGACAAATACATCGGGAAAGAAAAGGAGCGTTGTAATTCAAGGGAGGGAACGCGAGTAGATTCGTGCGCTCTGCGTAAAATAAGTGGTTACTTCCCCTGCTTTATCTCTTCTCTTCACCTCTGGCGCTCGCTCGCAAACACACACACAGACACACACACGGTACACACACACGTACACCACACACACACCCACACACACACACACACAAAGCCGCACACAATCAATCACACGTGTTTATCAGAGGCGTTTCACCATTCTGATCACAAATCACACATATTGTATCGAAAAAAGAAGTACAGCCGCACACAATTTCTGTGATTTTCTCTTCTTTTTCAGTTTGCTGTCTTTTTGTAGTGCTTTTGTCTTTTCTCCTCTCTGCGCGGTCACCAACAAGGAGAATGCTGTAGTTTATTTTATTTTTATTTTTTTTCTTCTTCTATAAAACGATCCAAATTTACGTTCATCTTATTCTTCATCATTTTCTAATATAGATATGTTATATTCGGATTAAAAACAAGCTTTGAAAATTAAAAATATAAAAATTATGATCAAAATTAAATTTCCGAAATCGATTTATAAACAATTTCATCTTATTCCTTGTCGGTTCCTGATTCCAAAAACATATAGATATGATATGTTTGGATTAAAAACACGCTCAGAAAGTTAAAACGAAGAGAGGTACAGAAAAGCGTGCTATGCAGCACAGCGCAACCACTACCGCGCTAAACAGGCTCGTCAGTTTCACTGCGTTTTGCACGAGCGGCGGACTACGGTCATTGTGAAAAAATGCAGTGCGTTCAGTTTCATTCTGTGCGTTCCACAGCTTGACTAAATGTAGTGATTTCGCCTTACGCGACTTGTTGGCATTTAAGGCGAAGAACTAACGTCTGGCGAACATGTATTTTGCATTACCGCTAATTATTGGAGTGCTGCCTTTAACGCGAATGTAAGACAGGGTCATTTGCCCCCCCCCCCCCCCCTCCCCCCCCCCCCCCCCTTTCTCTCTCTAGATTAGTCCCCTCTCTGGGCGAGGGCTGGTTGAAAAAAAGCTCGTTGTATTGCTTATGCCACAACCCTCGAAAAATACAATTTGATTTGGTTTGATTTGATTTGATCTCTCGTTAACACCCAGCCCCCCCCCCCCCTCCCCTCTTCCTCCCTTGACCTTGTCCCCTCTCCCTCCCTTGACCTTGTCCCCTCTCTGTCTGTCTTTCATATCCCTGCCTTTCTCTATATCCGTCTCTGCGCTTAGTGTGTGTGCGTGCGTGCGTATGGGAAAGGGAAAGTGACAGGTAAGAGAAAGAGTGAGACAGAGAGAGGTAGAGAGAAAGAGAGAGATAGACTTAGAAAGTGACTGATAGAGAGGGAGACTTGAATGAGAGAGAGAGAGAGAGAGAGAGAGAGAGAGAGAGAGAGAGAGAGAGAGAGAGAGAGAGAGAGAGAGAGAGAGAGAGAGAGAGAGAGAGAGAGAGAGAGAGATATTAGTTATGTATTTTCGTAATATTTCAGAGGGAAGGGTATGGTTGGGACGAGATTGGTAGAGTGGAAATAACGGAGATTTACGGTGATGGACCGAGAAGAAAGGACGACCCAGCAAGCCTTCCACCAGCCTCTTTTTCTCCAATGTCCCCTAATAGACCTCCAATAACGTAAAGCCATTTTCTTGCCATAGTGGACGCTGTGTTAAATGTTCGGGGCCGTCTGGCAGCGTGCTGCGTCTGTAGACTCATTAAAGGCACTGCGCTTCCCTTGAAAACAGTCTTGCTCACTTTCTCAGAGCTGGCCAAGCTTTTACATAGGAATCATTAAGAGTGGTAGGTTATTGGAACGCTTTATTTATGAAAAAAAACCAAAATGTTAATGTAACTTTATGTGTGTTTTGTCTTAAACTGACTGTTCCAATAACCTACCATACTTGTTTTGTGATTCTGAATTTTGGAACGTTAGCAGTCTATCTGTTTATTGATTTTCACATGGGAAAAGACCACGTGACACCACCACTTGGACACGTACCGGAAATCAATTGCCTTGCCGATTTCTGTGCAGGTTGGGATGTGTATGGTGGGTTGATGGTTAACTGAAATGTGTGCAAATCAGCACATTTATTGATTAAAAACAAATCCACTCTTCCCTTGAAGCCGTCAGTAAGTTGAATTGTGGTATGTGTCAAAGTGGAGGGGTGCTCTTATCTCATATGAACATTGGATAAGAGCATCCTTTAACTTCGACACATAAAACAATTCGTACAGCCTGACTGCTTTCTGTGCCAGAGTGGGATTTTCTTCTCTGAAAAAGAATGAGCGGTGCGTGGACATTATCTTTCTCGTGACTTTAGCTCCGCCCAGTCCACCACGACTGACAGCCGTTTGATTTTGAAATCAAATTTGGTGAGTGAATTTTTTTTCTGAAAGTACGTTATCCAGGACTTATTATACATACTTTTTGGGGTGCATGTGTGGTGTACACCTTGAATTGTTTGCCTGACAAAAATGGTGCTTTTGAGTTTGGTAGAGACAGAGTATTTTTGAAAATAATATTTCAAGTGAGAGCTCGTTTCCTGAAAAGGGTTGGACATTAGACTGAAGTGCCACGCGCCGCTCTGCTTTTATACCCGACCCTCGGCCTCTAAAGAGAACTGTATCTCTTTGAATCTGTGAATTGAGTTATAACTGCATACAAAAAAAATCCCATTCGGTTCAGGAAGCAGCCAAGCTGTGGAGATTTGGTCTATGTTCAAGTGCAAAGATGAACTTGTCCCATATATAAAACCTTAGCCAGATCGGTGGTGGTGGTAGGGTGCGCGAGCGAGAATTATGGTACCTTTAAATGTAAATTGAACAGATCCTGCTTGGTCATGATATTTCCTTTTATTATTACACTGCCCATCATCCTCTATATGAGAGTGTGTGTCCATCATTCCCGGCAATTAGAGTATCCATTTTCTTCTTGTCTGTGTCTGGCCAGCTGTTGTGTCTCATCTGCCCTCGTCGGTCGCTCAATTGTGACTGAGATAGCTGAGATATCTCAGTATCTCTATTCCGAGATGGTGACTTTTCCCCTCATGCCGTCTGCGATGAGCTAAGCCGGTTCACACACACACACACACACACAAATACATATATGAGCATGCGAGAAAGAGAAAGAGAAAGAGAATGTTGGGACAGTGTGAACGACGTTGTTGTCTAGCAGACGGATGTTTACCATCTATAAAATGCCGCAGGTGTCAAGTTAAAGCTAGCTAGCAAGCTTGTTGGAACATTGTGAACAGAGCGTCAGTGTCGTTGTGCTGCTGAGCTTTTGTATATCCGAGCCGTAAGCTTTCTGTGAGCAGACTGAAAGGGACACCATAAAGAATACCCCCCACACACACACACACACACACTCACACACATACGTGCGCAAAACGCGCGCAAAACAATCACGCATATACACACAGCCACAACAACAGAGCAAGATTTATATTTCAACTAAGATGTAAGAATTTACCTTCTGGCGGGCAAGTGATGCTCATCAAATATACATCGAGAATGTATAGCCTACTAGGCCAGCGAAAAGACGGCACAATGCCTGGCAAACTTCTTCAATAATGCACATGATTGACCGTACCTCTTTTTTTCTTTTGAGAACCATGCTTTGTGGTACTGTTTCCGTGGTTTTACTAGCTTAGTGTTATGTTATGAAGTGTAGTCACGTGTAGTGTGATGTAGTGGCAGAGAGAGAGAAAGAGAGAAAGAGAGAGAGAGAGTGTGTGTGTGTGTGTGTGTGTGTGTGTTGAGCAATCATGAGCAGACATTTTGAATGGCCCATAGTGTGTGATGTCGCGTATTTGTCGGCCCTTAGATGTTAGGTGCTGAAACAATGAGTGTGCAATGAAAGAGAGAGAAAGAAAGAGAGACAGACAGACAGACAGACAGACAGAGAAAGAGGGAAAGTACTTTACCCTTCATGTACTTTTCCCTGCAATGCGATCTGTCATCTTCGAGTTTCGTTTGCTAATTTTAGAGATCAATGGTTGGCGGAAGTAATAACGTTAACATTTAAAAGGCTAGGTTTCTTTGAAAAAAGTAGTTGGGCAACTTTTACAGACTCTGCAGATATCGACCTGATACTCGTAAAGTAAACAAATTTCGAGTCGGTGACAAAAAGTGGTTGTCTGGTTGGTATAGTGCCTCCAGTAAATAGACGCAGAATTTGGTGAGCGAAAGAAAAAATAAGGCTTTTTCAATGCCTTCACTCCATAGAGACAATATTTGGTTAGTAGAAATTGGCCATTCTAGTGCCTCGATTAATAAACACAAGCAGCTAGTATTTATAGAGTGATAAGTTGAAATGTATAGCGCTTTCGTTATATAACTATTATTATAGGCCGTATTTGACTATGAACTAATTTGCTTTTTATTGCTTTTAGTGCATCCGTTATATAAAGACATTATTTGACGAGCTAAAAAAAATTAATAAAAAGGGCCTTTTTGGTGCCTTTTTTACACACAGATACTACTTGCCGAGAAAAAAAAAACTACGGTGCACAGTGGTCTTTCTACTTCTTCCATACAAAAAGATTCACTCGAAAGATCATTCGGAATTCTTCTTTTTCTCCTCATCGGACCAGTATGATATCATGCGCCTGTGCTTGCAAAATGCTGCTACTGTTAGTGCCACCCCCCCCCCCCCCCTTCCCACTCCCCCCCCCCCACCCCCCATAACCCCACTCCCCCTATCGTTCTCTCCGATCGATGTGGCTGATGGCAATCTACCCTGTAATCAAGAAACGCCCTTATCTGTGATGTCAGTTATTCAGAGTCATTCCACGAAAATAAACTGAATTCTGTAAAGAAGAAGTAATTATGCCCCTGCTCAGAAAACGCAACAAATGACCTGTTTTCTCCAAATTAATTGCCTGGAAGCAATTTCCTCAGCGAAAACAGTATCTTGTGTCTAATTGCATGCTGCATGTTCGAGTCCCATAAACTTGCTTCTTTGAAACCGGTTGTTGACTTCTCAGCGTCTGCGTCTCTTTTAGAGTTTTCAAAACGGCGACCTAAACAGAAGAAAACAAACACCATCGTTGGTTGCATCCTTTTACTAGTGGGACGCTGCAATTCTTTGTTGAACTCATCGATTGAGCTTACCTTTACCTGGAAGAGAAAATTTTCTCTTGTCTTTTATCGTTGTTGGCTATAAGGTCATTCTGTCATATCACTATAAGTTCTACAAAAAGCCTACCAGAGCAGGGTGAACTTCCAACGGGTGCCTGCCCATTGTGGCATCCCAGGGAACTCTAAGGCCGGTGTACCAGCGACTAATGTTGTTAAGAAAAACTCCCGAAGACTTGTCTCAGCTGTAAGGAAAAGACAATGCTCATCATACACCTCTTATAATCCGGAGTGGAAATAGACTGCATTGCTTTTCAAAGGGAAAAACTAGTCGTCGTTTGGAGACATCGCTCTGGACACAACTGACATCTGGCCACACATATAAAGCTGATTCCTTTGCCTCTCTGCACGTGTGATCAAGAAACACAAGCGACATGATACATTTTGCAGAGGTATTGAAACGACTCCAGCCAGAGGGTGGCCGTTTCTCCCACGGAACAGTCACACTTCGTAGCTGAAATGAACCAGAGAAGGCAGTCCAATCAAGTTTGACTTTTGTTTAGCTAATGAGTTAGAGGTGTGCGAGAAGAAAAGTAAGAAGAAGAAGAGGGTAATATTTCAGACAAGAAGACGAACAAGAAGTAATAATAATGATACCAGCGCTATTCTTCAACTGTCTAAGACAATCTTATTTCTACGATGTCTTCTCTTTCCGTCAGTCAGGAAGAAAGATGACCAGGATAGGGACAATGAGAGGGTCAGACACAAAGTACAAGACGCTTAAAGGCACAGTACGCCTCCCGTAAACCATCACAGATACTATACTGTCAGGCTTTTACACACAGTACAAACCCTTCCATTTGAACACTCACCGAACGGGAACATCCTAGGTGCATGCCCTACGTAAAGAGCGAGCAATTTTCAAAGAATTAATTTTTCGGGTTGAGACCATCTCAATCGGACCCATCCTGAACTCAGGTCAAAAATGAGTTACTTCCCTTCAACTGGCGATAGCCGTGGAGCGATGATTGTGCGTTTTGGCGCTAGACCTAACTTTTAAAATCTAAATAATAAATTGACAGCTTGTTACACAAACATTCTTAAATCATACAAGAAATATTTTTTCATCAAGACAAGATCAGTACAATTCGAAGTTTTGAAAGTTTGAAAAAAGAAAAGCCCGGAAGCAGGGTCACGCAAGGTCGTGGTTTTCGTAGCAGACGACGGTTTATATGCAGTCACAAGCCATCGCTCGAGTTCTTATGAACCAAATTCGTTTGTTTCGTGAAAAGTCAAGAGGTACATAATAACGTGCTATTGCAGAAAAGCTCACAGCGAGCTAAATTCAAATTACAAACTGACGACTGCATTGTGAAAAAGGGAAACTGGATCACACGGGTTCACGATGGCTCAGGGGTAAGATAAACCACGCAAAAATAAATTCTTTGAAAATTGCTCGCTCTTTACGTAGGGCACCTAGGATGTTCCCGTTTGGTGAGCGTTCAAATGGAAGGGTGTTTGTACTGTGTGTAAAAGCCTGACAGTATCTGTGATGGTTTACGGGAGGCTTACTGTGCCTTTAACCCAGCACCTCTTCTCCATCCCAAGAGGACAAAACCCAGTCATCCCATAATACCTTCTAGAGAGGACAATCTCTTCTGTCCCAGCCGTTCTTCTGCATCTGTCATTGGGCCCAGTGACATTATTTTGTTCTCATCCTCAGCCCACGCATTTCCAGCCCATTGAGCTATATATAGATACAATCCCAGTATTCCACCCCTTCGTCCAGCGTATGGTTTCTACCTCAATTGGAGTTTTGCGCATGGAGTAAGCTGTTTGAGTATGTCATTGCGTTGGTCTCGCAAATATATTCTCCCCAAGTGCCCAAAGCCAGGTTGCACCGAGGCAGATGAGGTTCTATATCGGGCTCTCTAGGGAACGTGCTGAAAATGGTGCTTAGCGCCCACGCACTTGGCATTCTCTCTGGGTCTGGGGATACGGAGGTGTGTATCTGACGGAAGCACAACGGCCACTGATGGGTCTGCAATCGCGCAGCGGATATTACTTGTGATTAGGCGTCACTTGCAGTTCACGTGCCCACCGCTGATTGCCTGTTTTTCTTCGATGTTTGGTGCACAGATGTGTTTTACTGTTTTCTATGGGGTCCTGATTTGGCCTATTATGGTCCGCTGGACCCGAAAAGCAACAGCTAACTAACTGTTTTCTATGTTTTCTTTTTTTTCCCTTGTTGTTTTGTTCTTTGGGCGTTCGTTTTTTTGGAATTTGTACGTGAAAACTTGTTTGCGCTTTTTCGATTAGTTTATTTCCTTTGTTCATGCTTGCACCGCATAGAAAGACCATATTGCGGGGTGGGGGGGGGGGGGTGTATGCCATACAAGCACTTTTTGTATGTCAGTCGCTCCGACCAAAATAATGCATACTTGTTTTGGTGTGTCACCCCGAAATGTGCCTGTAGCGAATCCCTTTGTTCTTGCACATTTTACTGGCATATAAAACCATCGGTCTTCTTCTGTTTTTTTGGTACCAACACAGCGCTGTTTTACGAATCTGCATACAAAACAGTGCCTATTTCCTGTGTTCGTCTTCTTCGTCCAAAGAGAAAAAAGCAAATTCACCCCATTAAACCTTGCAGAGATGACCATTTTTTCTGTCCCAGCTTATTTCTACATACACCATTGTGATCTGTGCGAGGAGTTTTTTTCTCAGTCTCTGCCCACGCATGTCCGCACCTCTGTCCATCGTATAATTTGAACCTCATTTATAGTCCCGCGCACATTGCAGGCTATTGAAGTGAAGCTTTGTGAGTCGACTGAAAAATAGAGCGATGAATGCAAATTGTTTTGGCACGATACGTCAGCAGTGCTTATCATCTGTCTGTACGGGCCTTTCCTCATCTCCAAAGTCTCCTGAGAGGCTCGCCTGAAGTCGTTGCTCCTTGAAGAGTTTGGTAGTGCTTGCATGACTATCTTCATTTGTATCCAAAGCCTGTGACTTAAGTGAACTCCCAGAGAACTGTATGAAGACACTTCCACATAAAAATAAAACACCACACACAACAGAAAATAGTTTGGGTATACTCTCCATCAATATTTCGTCACTTTACTATCGCTGACTTCTTCGGTATGGTATGGACAACTAAGAAACTAAACACACTTTCCACAGTGAAGTTAGCTATAGCTACTTCGATTACCGATTGTGAAAGAGAACTATCAGCAGCACTAGGTTATAATGACCTTCCTTTACATCTGCATTGCACAAAGAAACAAGTCGCGTAAGGCGAAAATACAATATTTAGTCAAGTAGCTGTGGAACTCACAGAATGAAAGTGAACGCAATGTAATTTTTCAGCAAGACCGTATACTCGTAGCATCGTCAGTCCACCGCTCATGGCAAAGGCAGTGAAATTGACAAGAAGAGCGGGGTAGTAGTTGCGCTAAGAAGGATAGCACGCTTTTCTGTACCTCTCTTTGTTTTAACTTTCTGAGCGTGTTTTTAATCCAAACATATCATATCTATATGTTTTTGGAATCAGGAACCGACAAGGAATAAGATGAAAGTGTTTTTAAATTGATTTGGACAATTTAATTTTGATAATAATTTTGATATATTTAATTTTCAGAGCTTGTTTTTAATCCGAATATAACATATTTATATGTTTTTGGAATCAGCAAATGATGGAGAATAAGATAAACGTAAATTTGGATCGTTTTATAAATTTTTATTTTTTTTTACAATTTTCAGATTTTTAATGACCAAAGTCATTAATTAATTTTTAAGCCACCAAGCTGAAATGCAATACCGAACCCCGGGCTTCGTCGAAGATTACTTGACCAAAATTTGAACCAATTTGGTTGAAAAATGAGGGCGTGACAGTGCCGCCTCAACTTTCACGAAAAGCCGGATATGACGTCATCAAAGACATTTATCAAAAAAAATGAAAAAAAACGTTCGGGGATTTCATACCCAGGAACTCTCATGTCAAATTTCATAAAGATCGGTCCAGTAGTTTAGTCTGAATCGCTCTACACACACACACACACGCACGCACACACACACACACGCACATACACCACGACCCTCGTTTCGATTCCCCCTCGATGTTAAAATATTTAGTCAAAACTTGACTAAATATAAAAACAAACAAAACAAAATACCAAAACACCCACACCAACATTCCGTGTCGAACTCATTAATTTAAACCCATTCGTCTGGTGAGGCTATTAATTAACCACAACCCTTGCTTTGAAGAAAGCAACAACGCAAATCCACAACGAAGGCGATTGAAATGTAATTTACCTCTAGTTTAGATCCTTACAAAAAGCCCAGCGTGTAGATTCCACTTCAACTTCTTTCTAGAATCGAAGAAAACAGCATTTCAGGAAGCGGACTCTGGTGAAAGCAGAAGAAGAAGAAGAAAAACAAAATGGTGCATTTTTGCTGACTGGCATTGATTTGGTCTTGTTGTGTAGGCAATCCAGCGCGCGTAGAATGTAATTTGACACTAATTCAGATCCCAACAAAAGGCTAGGATGCAGATTGCACCTCAACGTTCTCTCTAGAATTGAAGAAAACGGCGAACAGAGAGAAAAGAAGAGGAAGAATGATGCCTTTTTGTCGAAAGGCGTTGATTAGGTCTTGTTGTCTAGGCAATCCAGCGCGTATAGAATGTAATTTGTGACACTAATTCAGATCACAACAGAACGTTAGGATGTAGATTCCACCAAAACTTTCTTTCTGAAAGTAGAATTGAAGAAAACGGCGATTCAGATAGCGAACAGAGAGGAAAGAAGAAGAAGAATGATGCCTTTTTGTCGAAAGGCATTGATTAGGTCTTGTTGTCTAGACAATCCAGCCCGTGTAGAATGTAATTTGACACTAATTCAGCAGATTCCAACAAAACACTAAGATGTAGATTTCACCTAAACCTTTTTTTATTTCTTTTTTTCTCTCTCTTTTGTTTAGAATTGAAGAAAACGGCGAACAGAGAGGAAAGAAGAAGAAGAAAACTGAGGCCTTTTTGTGGAAAGGCGTTGATTAGGTCTAGTTGAGGAGGCAATCTACTGCATGTAGGGGATCGATGGGACGGACCTCTCTCTCTCTCTCTCTCTCTCTCTCTCTCTCTCTCTCTCTCTCTCTCTCTCTCTCTCTCTCTCTCTCTTTCTCTCTCTCTCTCTCTGTACGACTCTCTCTCTCTCTCTCTGTACGACTCTCTCTCTCTTCACTCTCTCTCTCTCTCTCTCTCTCTCTCTCTCTCTCTCTCTCTCTCTCTCTCTCTCTCTCTCTCTCTCTCTCTCTCTCTCTTCATCCACAAAACTAAATAACATGGAATTTGTTGCAGGCAGGGAAATGCGATTGCTGTCCATTTTATTTCCGTTTCCATTCAGCTTATGCATGTCGTGATCGGTTTATGGCAGATTGATTGCGAAGGACTTCATTGTAATGCCTGTCTATTTTGTCGAATTACAGTTTTCATAGCCGCTCCTTACAATGTTGAAACCGCCGATTTTTTGTTTGTTTGTCGATGAAACTTTTCTTCTTTCAGTTTAAATTGACAGAACAAAACCTTCCTGGCTTTCTCTATGCTTTTTTTTAAAGGCGTGTTCCGCGGTAAAATATCAAGTAGTTCGTTCCCCTATAACAGTCAATACAAAGAATTACGCTCATTTTCCGATTCTTACTCTCTGTCGCGGCTTCATTCATTTCATTTCATTCCCTTGACCGATTTGGCCGTCGGGGGGGGGGGGGGGGGGGGGGGCATGAGGGGACGACGAGACAGCAGTCCTCCTCCATTCGGGTCTGTTCTGGGCCGTTGTGAGCAGCTCATCCATGGGAAGCGAGGTCCATTCCTTGACTTTGTCTGTCCAGCTCTTTGTCGGTCGGCCACGGCGACGACCACCCTCCAGAGTTCCCTGAAGTATAGTCTTGCACAGGGAGTCGTGCCTGGTGATGTGACCGAACCAGACAAGCTTGCGTCGTTTGACAGTTGCCAGGAGGGGTTCCTGGGGTCCCACGAGTGCCGTTGTTGTGTTCCGCACGTACTCGTTCGTCTTGTGTTCCAAGTATGAGATGCGCAGCAGTCTGCGCAAGCACTTGAACTCGAAGGCTTGGATCTTTCGTTCTGTTTCGGCTAGTAGTGTCCAGGTTTCACAGCCGTAGAGGAGGATGGAGACTACGAGGGACTTGTAGAGCCTGTACTTGGTGGAGAAGCTGATGGAGTTGCTTGTCCACAACCTGCTCAGTCTGGCCATCGCTGAGGTCGCCGTGGCGATTCTGATGCGGACCTCCGCGGTACTGGTGCCGTCCTTGGACAGGGTTGCTCCCAGGTACTTGAACTTGCTGACCTCTTCCAGCTTCTCGCCGTTCATGGTGATGACTGCACTGGTGTCGTTCGTGCTGTTAACCATCGTCTTGGACTTCTCCGTGCTGACCTCCATCCCGTACGCTCCTGCTCTCTCCGATAGTCTGTTGGTGAGATCTTGTAGCTCGCTGTTGCTCCCACCCATGAGGTCTATGTCGTCAGCGAATCTCAGGTTGGAGATGGGTCTGCCGCCGATGGAGATGGAGGTGTGGTGGTCGTGGAGGGTCTCCTGCATAATCTGCTCCAGGAAGAGGTTGAACAGGACAGGGGATCCCGCAGTGGGGCACTGCGGTTATGAAATTAAAAGCCCCTCCTGTTTTTGGAACCGCAGGAGCTTTCTAGTTTGCTGTTAGGTAGATTTTTGGTTCCTCTTTCCTGTCATGCTCTCTTTTTCTTCATGAATTCTTTTCTTTTTTCTGCCTTCTTGCTCATTCACCTGTATTTTTTCCAAAAATCTCTTCTCTTGCCGCTTGTCTCGCGATTCATGTATAGTTTAATCTGTTAGTGTTCTGATGTAAGTCCAGCAGTAGATAGGTTAAGCCTATTTTAACATACTGGAAACTGGTAATCTTCCAGTAGGTATTAATTTAGTTTTACTAAAGCCTGCTGGGACACAAGTAATGGGTTAGTGCATTTGTAAACAGGAATCGCTTGACAAGTGGCCCCCTTCATCCCCCCCTTCCTCGTCCTGATATGGCTCTGCGTAGTCGGCTGGACGTTAAGCAACAAATAAACAAACAAACAAACAAACAAAGGACAGGGGAGAGTAGGCATCCCTGGCGGACACCTACTGAAGTCCTGAAGAACTCTCCTATCTGTCCATCGAGGAGCACTGCACTGCTGGCGTTCGCGTAGAGTTCTTGGATGACTTGCACTAGTCTTAAAATAAAAAAAATAAAAATGATAAAGAAAGATATGTTATTCGATGCTTACTCATAGACAAACGAAACATTTGCAAAAAAGTCCACGTAGTCTGTGTAGTTTTATTTGTCTATAACTTACACAGTTTATGCATGTCTGCTCTTGGTGCAAGCAAGTCATTTCTTTCTTCCTGGAACCCTTTCCTGTCAATGATTTCTAATACATGTATATATATCAGACACAAGCGGTCAATTCACGACCATAACTCCTTTGGAAACAGCAAAGCCAGAGAAGTAGAAGTCTCCGTGGATTTGGAAACTGGCCTTTTGCCTTATCAGTCTAACTCTTTGGAGGTTCAAGCCATGTCTTTATTGGTGTGCACGGAATTTATTCCTTGGTTCCGGCAACCCTTTCCTGTCAATGATTTCTAATACATGTATATATATCAGACACAAGCGGTCAATTCACGACCATAACTCCTTTGGAAACAGCAAAGCCAGAGAAGTAGAAGTCTCCGTGGATTTGGAAACTGGCCTTTTGTCTTATCAGTCTAACTCTTTGGAGGTTCAAGCCATGTCTTTATTGGTGTGCACGGAATTTATTCCTTGGTTCCGGCAACCCTTGCCTGTCAATGTTTATCCTCTAAATCCCTGGCGCGGCTGCTTCCTCAGTGATTGACAACAAAGATTGTCCCTCACCAGTGCTTATTTCCTGAAAGAAGAAAACCCCTTTGTAGGATTTATATGGCGGACGGATAACGGTCAGTTCTCTACCACTAGCTGGAGCTGGATTTGGGAACTGCCAAACCACAGGATGTTCTTATTTCAGTTTACATTGAGAGAAGAAAAAGCAACTGTCAGGAATTCTTTGGGCGTTGCTGAAAGGCGTGTTTTGAGGTAAAATGTCGAATGGTTACCAATGGCAAATGAATACAAAGAAATGTGCAAACTTCCCGTTTTTAACACTCTAAGTCAGAAAGTCGTATTACTCTACACTGTAGAGTTTTAGTGATTTATACCATATCTGCTCTCGGTTGAAACAAGCCAAAGTCAACTCATACATTTCTGTCCCAGCCAATACAAATTCTTGCAGAAGGAGACAAATATGTATGATTTATTTGGCGGACAGTAGGCGGTCAATTCCACAACCACTATTCCTTTGAGATCAGCAAAGAGGGAGTGGGGAAGCCTCGGTGGATTTAGAAACCGGCCCTCGGTCGACATTTATCGGCTTAAAACTTAAGTGCCATGTATGCTCTTGGTGCACACATTACAAGTCATCCCTTCGTTCTAGAAGTATCATATTTTGTCAACTTTCTTCCCCCAAAAAAACAGGCCAGTGACTTACAACATAATTATGACTGTCCCAGCAAGGGCAAATTCTGTTAGAAGGAGACAAATATGTATGATTTATAGGGCGGAAAGAAGGCGGCCGAATTCCAATACCACTATTCCTTTGGGAATAGCAAAAGAGGGAGTGGAGAAGCCTCGGTGGATTTGGAAAGTGGCAAGCCACACGATTGGATCAATAATCCCGTGTGTGCTTACGTCACGCCTGGGTTGGCTCTGAGGCTAAGCCTGCTTGCGTGATGCCTTGGATTAATGTCAGGGTACCGGGGGCTGAGTTTTCTTGTCTGTCTGCTATAGTGGATTGATTTTTCTTCTTTTTCATGTTTGGGAGTCGTTTTGGTGAAGATTTTTGGAAGTGTTTTTTTTTGGTGGGGATAGAGGAGATTGAAAGTTTGGTGGGCTTTGGGGGTTTGTGCGCATCTTGTATCTATTCTTCTGTGAAGACTGTTGCCTAAATGCTCACAGACTGACAGAGATATAGTCATACAGATACCGAGACAACAGATAGTCATGCACACAGACTGACAAACACACACACACACACACACACACACACACTTTGAAACACAAGGAAACGCACTTAGACGACTAAGCTGTTTACCACATTGCACTCTTAGTGAAGTTCAATGGATACACACATGCATGTGACACAGGTTTTAGCGAGAGAGAGATACACATTTTTTGGTCGTTCTCCCAAGTTTTCGTCAAGACATACGGAGAAAACCAAATGTTCAACCGCAGACCTGTGTGAAGTACGCATCTGTATCGAAAACCGTTAATTTCATCGATTGTGAGTTATTCCGCCACCGTTAGCAATGCATACTCCCACAAGTTACATTAACGCCACACTGTTTGGCGTTGGTTCCCATCGATTGCTGGACCCCGTGTTCCACAGGCGTCACAGAACTCTCACAGAATGTAAAATTCAGTCTGCGCGTGCGGCACGATCCCATTAAACGACGTCACAGCACAGGCAAGCGATGACGACAACTATCCCACCACCACCATTTCTCTTTTTCCATATCTCTCTCTCCTTCTCCTCCCCTCTCTCTCTCTCTCTCTCTCTCTCTCTTTGAGATACATTTAACAAGACAGGAGGCTGCCATGATGATTACTAGCAAGCAATAGCAGCTAGGACGCACGCGTTCGTTTCACGTGCGCGTTGCCTCCCAGTGCGGAGTTGACGTCAAACGCAGAAGTAGGTCATTTATTTCAGGGAGGCTGTTTGTCGCATAGAACCGGTCGACGGTTATTCTGGGACTCTTTGGGTATTGGAGCCTTCTCTTGTCTCCTCTTCTTCGCTGAATTCGGCGTGTGTGTGTGGTGCCGTGTGTGTGTGGTTCTGACTGGTTGACGGTCTCTGCCTCTGTCACTTGGTCTGATCAGTGTGTGGGCGGAGGAAGGGCTGTCGACAGTGTGTCGGGTGGGATCTGCGTTTTTGTGGTGTGCCTGTAGAGACAGGAACAATTCAAGGTAGGTTGGATCTTGTTTCTGGTTTGATTTTGTAAAGTGAAACCTTTGTTTTACGACCTCTTTGTTTTTAAGACTTTGTTGCCCAATAATGATTTTCATTAAATAAGGGCGATACAATTCTCTCTGTTCCAAGACTCCCTCCATAGACACACCTAATTTCTTGCCTTTTGCTTTTAGATCATAAAACAGAGTTGTTGGTGTCCTATAGTAGTTCGTGTGTAATTTGTACTAATTGAGTCTTAATACATTTGTCAGAATTGTCTGTGTGTTGAAGCAATTTCTCTTGCCTGTTTATGGATAATTTAGAAACTGATTCGCCGTGTCTCAGGTGAGTTATACACATGTAGTTGTTGTTAGTGGGTTAGTTTGAATTCTCTCACATTGATCGGAACGATAGTGTTTCATATGTCATTCATGTTATCAGTGTACGTTCCTTGTAATATGATGCTGTTCGTCGTTGCGTCTTAGGAGAAAACTCAGTGAAGGCAGTCGACAACTGATCGGTGTTGATTACCTGTACTCAGTTTTGCGTACCTAATTTTGCTGTTTATCAACTTTTCCAGTTTTACACTACTTAACAAATGAACGTTTCAACGGGAAGTTCTTAAATGGAATGAAAGAAGGTTAAGTAAGGTCTGGTTATTGCAGTCATGCCTGACAATCTTCTTTTTAGTTCGGTTTTTGAGTGTCGCGCATCCCGCAAATAGAGCAAACGAATGCTTCTATTACATGGATAAGGGGTAACAAAGATTTTTTTTAAAAGGTTGCATACCTGAGATGGCATTTTCTCCCGTCCATTTTATTTGCCGAAATGGGTATAACAGTTTCGCCAATTTTCGGAAGTTTGAGGATATTCTTGGCGTCACATTTTCCGTACTGTGAAAATATTTGCCGAAAAGATGGCAAAATGTGCGACGATTTCTGCGTTTCAGAATATTTTTTACTTTTACCTCTTCAGGGTAAAAAGACAATCAAAACTGACCAAGTTCTGATAATTTTCTGATCAAAGTCTCTTGATAACTTCTAATAAAAGTGTCTTGCCCCTGTAATCAATCAGACCGTCATCAGTAGACAATAATTTTACTGCAAGGTGAAGTACTGTGTTCCACTCTTGAACATACTTTTCGTAACCAGTGGCGGACTCTGTGTGAAATACTATTATGTGATTCTATTAGCAAAATCAACACACATGGTAGTGTTTACCATGTGTGCTTCGACAAGTGCTTAGAACTGGGTTCCTATTGATTGATTGATTGATTGCTTCTTTTTCCAGTGCAGAATTATATTATTCGTTACAGTGTGTTCACAACTGGCTACAAAAAGTGTTTTCAAAAGTGGAACACTTCAGTTTACAGTGAATGTTTTAGTAGAATTCCTTATCTTACATGTCCATGATGAAGGGAGAAGCAAAAATTGCTGTCATTATGATAACTGTTTCTTCAAAGTCTTACGTTAACACTACCTGAACAAAATGTCCTTGCCTCGTATACAATGAGATCCTCGTTAGCAGTAAACCACCATCGATCAGCAGACTCTGCCTGCAAATCCACTGCGCCCGCGGTGTCATGAACAGAAAATCCCAGGGGATTTTACACCGCTTACGGGGAATAATCAATCAATCAATCAATCAATATGAGGCTTATATCGCGCGTATTCCGTGGGTACAGTTCTAAGCGCAGGGATTTATTTTATTTTTATTTTTATTTTTTTATGCAATTTATGTCGCGCACATATTCAAGGCGCAGGGATTTATTTATGCCGTGTGAGATGGAATTTTTTTGCACAATACATCACGCATTCACATCGGCCAGCAGATCGCAGCCATTTCGGCGCATATCCTACTTTTCACGGCCTATTATTCCAAGTCACACGGGTATTTTGGTGGACATTTTTATCTATGCCAATACAATTTTGCCAGGAAAGACCCTTTTGTCAATCGTGGGATCTTTAACGTGCACACCTCGATTTTTCGTCTCATCTGAAAGACTAGCACTTGAACCCACCACCAAGGTTAGGAAAGGGGGGAGAAAATTGCTAACGCCCTGACCCAGGGTCGAACTCGCAACCTCTCGCTTCCGAGCGCAAGTGCGTTACCACTCGGCCACCCAGTCCAATAATGACCCCTTTTGAATGGCTTTGGGATTGTGTGTGGATGGACTTGACTCTTTGGTATCTACTGATCGGACAATGTTCTGGAGTTCGTGGTAGAATGGAACAACCATGACATGAAAGAACCTAGGTTTAGTCGTGAAGTTATTCATGTTTTCCACTATTTTCACCCATCAATATCAATTTATTTTTGTGTGTTTTTTCCTTAAAAACTGGGGAAGTTTAAAGTTGTGCGAGTTTTGTTTTCGAGTGTATGTTAGTATAAATAGGCTAATCAGAAGCAACATGTTGATGTAATGCAGTACTGTAACCGTTCGCAAAAAAAAAGAGTTTCGCAAACAAGATATTTAAAAAAATTATTCACTAAAGTAGATTGATAAAAATAAAAGTCTCAATGATGTATGGTTTCAATATCTTTCCATCTACCCAGGTTAGTGTGCACTACAAGAAATGTAAGACCAAGACGAATTGCTGTTGCTTTTAGAATTATTCACCACTAATATTAAATCTATGTTCGGACGATTGGAAACTAGAGAACAAGATATTTATAATGTATGAGGTGAAAACAGAGGTCGATTGCATAACAGGTGACAACTTTGAAATGAAACAACGACGTAGTTTTCTTTGTGGCATCATCTATTTCTTCCTAGGTTTATTTCGGTCGATTTGTCTTCGTTTTGCCCTCTCCTGGGCTAGATACACAGAAAACGGCACGGTATAAAACCCATCGACCAAAGACCTTCGACAACCATAACAAAGGGCAAAAGGCCATCATATTCTTGCCAGTGTGTCTTTTGTGGATGATGGTATCCTCCTAAACAGCAACTCAGCATCGATCAAGGGATGTATACTTGGCAAAGAAACACAGTGCCGGAAGGGCTACCGACGGGGAGTCTAGTGGGGGCAAAGAAACACAGTGCCGGAAGGGCTACCGACGGGGAGTCTAGTGGGGGCAAAGAAACACAGTGCCGGAAGGTCTACCGGCGGGGAGTCTAGTGGGGGCAAAGAAACACAGTGCCGGAAGGGCTACCGACGGGGAGTCTAGTGGGGGCAAAGAAACACAGTGCCGGAAGGGCTACCGACGGGGAGTCTAGTGGGGGCAAAGAAACACAGTGCCGGAAGGGCTACCGACGGGGAGTCTAGTGGGGGCAAAGAAACACAGTGCCGGAAGGGCTACCGACGGGGAGTCTAGTGGGGGCAAAGAAACACAGTGCTGGAAGGGCTACCGACGGGGAGTCTAGTGGGGGCAAAGAAACACAGTGCCGGAAGGTCTACCGGCGGGGAGTCTAGTGGGGGCAAAGAAACACAGTGCCGGAAGGGCTACCGACGGGGAGTCTAGTGGGGGCAAAGAAACACAGTGCCGGAAGGGCTACCGACGGGGAGTCTAGTGGGGGCAAAGAAACACAGTGCCGGAAGGGCTACCGACGGGGAGTCTAGTGGGGGCAAAGAAACACAGTGCCGGAAGGGCTACCGACGGGGAGTCTAGTGGGGGCAAAGAAACACAGTGCCGGAAGGGCTACCGGCGGGGAGTCTAGTGGGGGCAAAGAAACACAGTGCCGGAAGGGCTACCGACGGGGAGTCTAGTGGGGGCAAAGAAACACAGTGCCGGAAGGTCTACCGGCGGGGAGTCTAGTGGGGGCAAAGAAACACAGTGCCGGAAGGGCTACCGACGGGGAGTCTAGTGGGGGCAAAGAAACACAGTGCCGGAAGGGCTACCGACGGGGAGTCTAGTGGGGGCAAAGAAACACAGTGCCGGAAGGGCTACCGACGGGGAGTCTAGTGGGGGCAAAGAAACACAGTGCCGGAAGGGCTACCGACGGGGAGTCTAGTGGGGGCAAAGAAACACAGTGCCGGAAGGGCTACCGACGGGGAGTCTAGTGGGGGGGCCCACTGCATAATTTGTATGTAGGAGATACGGATCTTCCGTTCTGAATGATTTTTATGGCTCTCAGAGGAAGCACGCACATGGAAGTCTATATCAAATAAATGTGCGATGGAAGTTTGCGAACTGATACGGTGTGCTTCGTTGGAAATTGGTGTCGTAGTTTTGTTTGTAGACATTTTGCATTTGCTCCTTGTTTTATTACGATTCCTTGACGACTTCTTTACTCATGGCTGGGTTTTTTTCTCACCCACATTTCAGAGACGTCCGCTTGTAGTTTTGCGAAGATCATTGTCGAATCGGCGCAGAAAACAAAGGCAATACAATCTCGTCTGCTGAAGGTCAAGTCCTCATTAACAGTAATAAGCGACCATCGACCACTGACGGTATACAGTCAGGGCTAGGAGTGGTAGCACCCAAAGTACGTGTAAACAGCAAATTCCCGAGGCCCTTCCAGCGCTTGCGGGGGATAATGATCCACTCTGAGCAGATAATATCATACGCTTTCTCTTGTGGACTCCTTTGCTCTTAGTATATGTTTAGTATAAGTGATGGGTTAGTAGAAGGCCGTGGACAGGTTCATACTGAAAGGCTTTCGTGGAAGTAAACTGCAAAACTTGGTTGTAAAGGACGTCCTTAATTGAGCCCGAAGTTGACTTCGCGAAGTATTTTTACCTAACATTCAGTGCCAAAGCTTCGTGCAGCAAGCTTCGTGGAGTAGACTTATTTCTCCAAAATTAATAGCAGGCTTTATTTTAGATAGTAGGTTGCAAATTCACACCGGAAGACATTAACGGAAGTGAATTGCGAAGGTTGGAAATAAGATTGAATAGTTTGTTTTTAAAGTTGTGCCCAGCCGACAAATGAGTGCCTGTTTCGGCATATCCGTTTCCACTTCCGTACCTAATTCTAACGTTTTGTGAACTGAGACCTTTTGAAAAGGTCTACCAAAATACCAGAAAAACAGTAAGTCGCAAGGGTCTTTATACTGCTTGCGGGGGATAATGATCCACTCTGAGCGGATCCAGGTTTCTTGCGGAGGAGTGATTTTTGTCTTTGTATCTACTGAGTGATTCTGAGGGAGGTCATGGACTGTAGTAGGTAGAAGGCAAATTCTTGCTGTAAGACGTACAGTTGTTTGTGAAAGTTAGCTGCGACTTTTGGCTGAATGCCTAAATAGAAGCTGGCATTTTTGTTTACCTCACACATCTATAATGGTAAACAGCGAAGCCTGAATAATAGATTGATCAATTGTCTCTGTTGAATAGATTAATCAATTGTCTCTGTTGCCGTTTGTATGGCACCGAGCTGTTACAATATGTACGTGCTGGAACGCTCACCGACAACGACCTTGTGATGTTATCCAATAAATCCATTCTGATTCACATACTCTCAATCTGTCCCATGTGTTCATGGAGACTGAGAAAACGTCCTCCATGGCACCTGATCCTGGAACAGATTTACACCCTCACCAAAAAGCCGCACCATGGTCTCCTCTGTGGGAGGTCCAAGATATATTTATAAGCAATCCACTGAAGTGTCGATGAGACACGGCAAGTAACTAAGTGTGCAGTTAACGAGAAATCCCCGAGGCCTTTGCGTGACTCGTACAGGTGATAATGAACCTTTGTCAGTAAACGTAGGTAACAAAGTTATGGGTTGAGCCTATTTCACACTACCAAATTTACGAAAACTGTTTCGTACTGCTATTAAAACCGAGACATTTCGATACATGGATGTGACAAACTTCTCAGACAGTGGAATAATAGGAGTTCCAGTTTCCAGCATGACAGCTAGTGACTTAACGTTCTTAGAGGAAAAAAGTTCACTGGGATAAAAAAAAAAATTAAAAAAAGGGATTGCCGACGTTATCTGCTTAGCTGTGGTTTATCCTGGAATCCTGATCAAATCCAGCTTAGCTTGACCACCTAGGCCTGGGCGTGTACAGTTCAGACGCGGTCCAGTCCAGACTCCCTTATTTATGCAACGCAGCAAGACCGTAATACTCGTAGCATCAGTCCACCGCGCACGGCAAAGGCAGTGAAATTGACAAGAAGAGCGGGGTAGTACTTGCGCTGAGAAGGATAGCACGCTTTTCTGTACCTCTCTTCGTTTTAACTTTCTGAGCGTGTTTTTAATCCAAACATATCATATCTATATGTTTTTGGAATCAAGAACCGACAAGAAATAAGATGAAAGTGTTTTTAAATTGATTTCGAAAATTTAATTTTGATAATAATTTTTATATATTTAATTTTCAGAGCTTGTTTTTAATCCAAATATAACATATTTATATGTTTTTGGAATCAGCAAATGATGGAGAATAAGATGAACGTAAATTTGAATCGTTTCATATAAAAACATTTTTTTTTACAATTTTCCGATTTTTAATGACCAAAGTCATTTATTAATTTTTAAGCCACCAAGCTGAAATGCAATACCGAAGTCTGGGCGTCGTCGAAGATTACTTGACAAAAATTTCAACCAATTTGGTTGAAAAATGAGAGCGTGACAGTGCCGCCTCAACTTTCACGAAAAGCCGGATATGACGTCATCAAAGACATTTATCAAAAAAATGAAAAAAACGTTCGGGGATATCAATCCCAGGAACTCTCATGTCAAATTTCATAAAGATCGGTCCAGTGGTTTGGTCTGAATCGCTCTACACACACACACACACAGACAGACAGACACACACACACACACACACACACACACACACACACACACACACACACACACACACATACACCACGACCCTCGTCTCGATTCCCCCCTCTACGTTAAAACATTTAGTCAAAACTTGACTAAAATTTGTAAAACAAGTCGCGTAAGGCGAAAATACAACATTTAGTCAAGTAGCTGTCGAACTCACAGAATGAAACTAAACGCAATGCAACGCAGCAAGACCGTATACTCGTAACATCGTCAGTCCACCGCTCACGGCAAAGGCAGTGAAATTGACAAGAAGAGCGGGGTAGTACTTGCGCTGAGAAGGTTAGCACGCTTTTCTGTACCTCTCTTCGTTTTAACTTTCTGAGCGTGTTTTTAATCCAAACATATCATATCTATATGTTTTTGGAATCAGGAACCGACAAGGAATAAGATGAAAGTGTTTTTAAATTGATTTCGACAATTTAATTTTGATAATAATTTTTATATATTTAATTTTCAGAGCTTGTTTTTAATCCAAATATAACAGTAGTTTAGTCTGAATCGCTCTACACACACACACACACGCACACACACACGCACATACACCACGACCCTCGTTTCGATTCCCCCTCGATGTTAAAATATTTAGTCAAAACTTGACTAAATATAAAAACGGGCCTGGTTTGAGCAGTGACACAGGGAAATCTGTAGCCTACATCAAACCCCTGCAGCCCTACACAGAGAGAAATTCTCTCCACAGAGTCCAGAGTCTTCGGAGTTGTCAGCGTTTGGAAACTTGATAGTCTGCTACCGCATGTGGGAAAGTTCTTGACCGCAGCATGGCAGGTCAAAATAACACACTGGGACCGAAGCCGCGGTGGAGCTTAATTGATACCGACATGGTTACTGCACAAACGGCTAGCTAAGCCCCTCCTCCTACTGCCACGTGCGAAGACTGCGATGGCGCGTGCTAGGACTGCGCCTAGACTGTGTAGAGACGATTTGTTCATCTTTTCAGCGCATACATTTGAAGAAGATGAGCTTTGGCGCGTGGGATTGGGTAGAAAGTAGAACAAGACAACTTATTACAGCGTTTACTGCTTATTCATTTGTGTTCATCATGGACATAGGACGATAAGCAAGTTGTTATGAAATTTTTTTATTCATATATTCATGCCTGATTCACTTTCTTGACATTACATCAGATTTGTCTGTACTTTGTCTTCACTGCACGTGCAATGATCGCGATATTAAAGGCTTCTGAGCAATGCAATTTGACCCTGGAAAAGTGTATGCAGAGGGCATCTCACAATTTCGCTGTAAACTGTAGTGCTCTTTGGTGACGTGATGTGTGTACATGTTGTTTATCATCAGCAAGAGCTGAACTCTCTCTCTCTCTCTCTCTCTCTCTCTCTCTCTCTCTCTCTCTCTCTCTCTCTCTCTCTCTCTCTCTCTCTCTCTCTCTCTCTCTCTCTCTCTCTCTCTCTCTCTCTCTCCCCCCGCCCCTTAAGATGAACGATTTGCCCTTTTTAGGATATCCGCCTCAGTCTCTTATTCTCACTTTCCCTGTTCCCTTATGCCGCATTCCAACGCCATTTTCTCTAACTACCTCTTTGCATTCCAATGCATTTCGCCTTTCGGACCACTTTTTTTTTTCTCTCTCCTATTCTTTTTGTTGTCATTGAAGCTTTTTGGAGTGGAGACGCAATGGACGGCCAAAGAAGGAAAAGCTGATCAGAATCGATCTGCATGCAGGCAAGAGGTGTTCAAGTTGGATCAGGGGAGGGTGAAAAAATCCTCTGGGTATTCGCAGGAATGGATTCCTGTGTTTCTATGGCCTGGGTCTAGATATTCTTTGGGTGTACAATGTGCTGGTGGATGAAGATTGTTATTTCTTGCGTTTTCTTCGTCTTCTTTTATTTGAAGGCGTTTCTTAATTGAGCCAAAAGTCGACTTCGCAAAGACTTCGCGAAGGTTTCTTTTTTTTTTTACAGAAAATTCAGTGCCAAAGCTTTGTTCAGCCAGCTTCGTGAAGTAAACTTTGCGATGTCGACTTCGTTAAATTAAATTGAGGCTATACTGGTGCTCTTTTATCCCCTCTGCGTCTCCTTCTTCAAAGGCTTCCTTTGGTATTGGCAGGAATTGAATGCTGTGCTCCTTTGGCTGCCCCTGGCCTGGGCCATCACTCAGTCATAGCGTTTGACGTGCTGGTCGATGAAGCTTTTTAAACTGCTTTTATTCTTTATTTTATTTTTTTTTATAGGGAGGGGGGGGGGGGGGTGTCCTACCGCTACCTTCTTTTTGTCGTGTTCTTTAAAAAAAAAAATAAAAAAATTCTGTAACATTTTTTTATTCCATGTATGGATTCCTCTGTTGGTGTTTTGTGTGTGTGTGTGTGTGTGTGTGTGTGTGTGTGTGTGTGTGTGTGTGTGTGTGTGTGTGTGTGTGTTTTAGGAGGGCGGGGTAGGGCCTGGTCCTTTGGTATTGGCAGGAATGGAATGCTGTGCTCCTTTGGCTGCCCCTGGCCTGGGCCATCACACTCTCAGATCGTTTGACGAGCTGGTCGATGAAGCTTTTGATACTGCCGTCTTTTGTGTCCTACCGCTGCCCTTGTCCGTCTCCCGCAGTGGGGCACTGCGGTTATGAAATTAAAGGCCCCTCCTGTTTTTGGAACCGCAGGAGCTTTCTAGTTTGCTGTTAGGTAGATTTTTGGTTCCTCTTTTCTGTCATGCTCTCTTTTTCTTCATGAATTCTTTTCTTTTTTCTGCCTTCTTGCTCATTCACCTGTATTTTTTCCAAAAATCTCTTCTCTTGCCGCTTGTCTCGCGATTCATGTATAGTTTAATCTGTTAGTGTTCTGATGTAAGTCCAGCAGTAGATAGGTTAAGCCTATTTTAACATACTGGAAACTGGTAATCTTCCAGTAGGTATTAATTTAGTTTTACTAAAGCCTGCTGGGACACAAGTAATGGGTTAGTGCATTTGTAAACAGGAATCGCTTGACAAGTGGCCCCCTTCATCCCCCTCTTCCTCGTCCTGATATGGCTCTGCGTAGTCGGCTGGACGTTAAGCAACAAATAAACAAACAAACAAACCTTGTCCGTCATGTTCTTACTCTCTTTAAGTTTTTGTTGTTGTACTTGTATAATGTAGCCATGTGTATGGATTTATCCGTTGTTGCTTTTTAAGGGAAGGGGGACGGTCTGGCCTTTTGGTATTCGCAGGAATGGATTCCTGTTTTTCTTTGGTCGCGCCTGGCCTGGTCTATTGTTGGATGCTCTCATGGAATTTCACGCGTTGATCGACGAATGTTTTTCCTTTCTTCTTCCTTTGGTTTTCATAGGAAGGGATTCTTGTTGATTTTCTTGTCGCGTCTGGCCTGGGTTTGTCTGGGCTTCTAGATCTCTCTTGGCGTTTCATTGATCGATGCCACTATTTATTTCTCCTTCTCCTTAACTTCTTCTTCTTCTTCTTCTTCTTCTTCTTCTTCTTCTTCTTCTTCTTCTTCTTCTTCTTCTTCTTCTTATTATTCTATTTCGTTAAAAAAAAAATTAAAAAAATTACGAATGCATTCCTGTGTACTTTAGTCGCGGCAGGCGTGGTCTGGACTTGGATACTCTCTGGATATTTGAATAGGCAATGGAGCTTGTTGCTGCTTTTTTCCGTCAAAACTTTCCTTTGGATATCGCAAGAATGGATTCCTGGTTTTCGTCGGTCACGGCTGGCCTGGTCTTGGTCATGATACTCTCTGAGCGTTTCCTTGGTCGATGAAGCTTCTTGCTGTTTTTTTCCCCTGTCCAAACTTTCCTTTTGGTATTCGCGAATGCATTCTGGTGATTCTTTGGTCTCGCTTGGCCGGGTCTGGTTCTGGATACTCTCTTGGCGTGCCTTTTGTCGATAAAGCTTTTCGCTGCTGTTTACCTGCCAAAACTTTCCTGTTGGATACTTTTTTGGTGATTCTTTGGTCGATATTTCCTTTAGGTATTAGCGGAATGGATTCCAGTGTTTATTTGGTCGTGCCTGGCGTGTATTTCTTTGCGCCTGGATAATCTCCGGGTGTTCCACTGGCTGTTCAATACAACTTTTTTTCATGCCAAAACTATCCTTTCGGTACGTGCAAGAATGGGTTTTGGTGTGCTTTTGGTCGCTCCCGGCCAGGCTTAGTCCGGGTCTGGAAAGCATCCGGGCGTTTCACACGCTCGTCGATAGAGGTTTTATTGCTGCCTTTTTACTTTCCCTGCAATTTTTATGTCTTCCGGGGTCCCTGGAAAACTTTCCCTGTTGGTTTATGGTTGGCTGCTCTGGGAACTCGATTTTCCTGATCGATATATAATCACCACTTTTATCCTGCATGCGTGAGAGAGACCACTCATGAGATAACAATTCGTTTCCACCACTCGTGTGTATATCATGTAAATTAATGAGGTCGTGTCAAACTGTCTGGCATGGACCAGCTTTTTCACTGCTTATGATGCCAAAGTCACCGAGACGAACGTCATTATGGATACATTTTTGTGCCTGCTGTACCCACTGGAAGGGTTTTTAGAACTCGCACGTCACAATACACTTTCTAGAGTGACTTTTCTTTGCTTTGACGTCAAAGATTGCACGAGGCTTTGTAAGAGATCGAGGTTCCAAAAGAAGCGTCTTTAAAGGTCCTTGTCTACATTTTTATACCGAAATCACCATTTGACCATTAAAATGCAGTCTATTATCTTCAAATATCAACAATACACCCCCATTCGATCAGGAAAGACGAAGCCAGTGTAGCCGTTTGAAAATTCATTGTAGTATTCCAGCGTAGTACTCATAGTAGGATATCCTTATTTGGAAAATGCCAAGCGCAAAACTCCTCTCAAATCCCGTGCATTTCGTGCGTTTAAAAAAAGCGTGGACAGCGCTCCAGTGTCAAACTGTTGCTGCACTTGTTTGGGCGTGGCTATAAGCATAGTGACATGAATTTGATTGGTCAGTATTTTTAGGCAAAGCACATGTTCTTAGCAAACAGAAAACAAAATATTGGAAGCGTGAGTCACGCTACTCAAAAATAAAATCTTATTTTATATATTTTTTTTTCTATAACTTTTTTCCCCATGGTTCATTCATCATCTGACATAACTTTTTAGCGAAATCTAACCATAAGATTATTGAAAAAAAGCAAAAATGTAGACGACCACCTTTAATTTGGACTTTAACTGCGGGACGTTTTGAGTAAAATACAGTTTCTGAGAGAGGGCAGGCAAATACGACAACAAAAATATTCTTTAGAGCTAATTGAATTTGGGGAAAACCTCAAAATAAAACATTCAAAAAAGTTAAGACTAAGAGGCTATTTTGGAATCTATTCAAATAAGATCACTTTGCCACCAAAAAAAAAACTAAACAAAACTTGCTCTATGCATGTCCCAGGCTGGAAATGTTGAGTTCTTTTTTCTTTGCTACATTAACACCCCTTAATCTCGGCGTGCGACTATGGATATCGACCAGCAGCACTGCCGTGTCATGAATGATGGAAAGGTCGCGACTCTGTATTGGAGTAACCAATCTTGTCTGCCTCTTCTGTCCTTGTCTGTTCTTTGTGGTCTTACTGTTGGCAGTGCATTTCGTCAGACTCCCCTAGCCCGATGTCTGTCTACTGTGCTTTTTAACTGGAAGTACGGGTCGTAACTATTTTCTGCCTTGTATGTTAAGGTACCATTGGCCGAACATTTCGTGAGAGTTTCCTGTATTTGTCTGTGTTTTGTGGTCTTATAGTATATTAAATGATGATTGTTCATCAACCTTCTCTGCCCTTTTCTGTCCTTTATGTTCTGCTTCTGTTGGCACTTCAGTTCGTCTGTCTCTCCTGGCCTTGCCTTTTCTCTGTGATCTTGTACTGCTGGCAATGCAGTTATTCAACCTTCTCTTTTCTTGGCCTGAAATAATTTGTTGTCCTTTATTTTCTGCTATGTCGTAATTGGCATTGCCGTTCGTAAGCCCTGTGCTTTCTCTGCCTGTCCTTTCTTGTCTTATAACGTTGGCACTGCGGATTTTTGACAGCCTTTCTGTAGTTATGTGTGTCCTTTTGTGTTTTGCTACCGTCCGTCCGCTCCGGTACTAGAATCATTTGTAGGGCTAGTCATTCGGTGACTATCATTATGTTGGACCCACTGAGGACGGTCAGTTATTGCATGTTTATCGATCTGCTTACCCACAGTTGTTGTCTCCACTTAGGTAATGGACCCATTTGCATCTAGTCAACCGCCCCAGTGTCAGGGTGTTTAAAAAAAATTATGGCTAAACCTTTGATGTCATGTATTTTAGCTTGTTGGAACCACCGAGGGCGGTCATGATCAGTTATTGTGTTTGTATCGATCTGCTTCCTCACCTTTGTTGCTCCCGCTAAGGTAGCGGGCTCATTTACATTAATTTTGGCCTACCGCTCTCAGCAGTTTGCAACCGAACATAGAAATCCTGGCTTAAATGAACCATAGCCCTTAGTGTCGTGCTTTTATTACTCGCAAAGCGCTCTTCCAAGAGTCATCGAGGACACCAGCATCCTGTTGACCTTTTCGTAAACTGTTGATGATAGACCAAGCAGATAGGTCAGAATAGTGTGGCGCATGTTACTTAATAATGAGGATGTGGAGTTATGTATAGAACTGTTTGGTCACTTGTGAGCCAAGTTAAACTGTTTGCGATCTACTTTGACATCCAGACGTATTGGGGAATGGTAAGTAGTCTTGCAGCTGCTAACACAGGTCGCACGGTACAGAAAAGACAGTCATTACATCCCAGTGGTTTTCGTCAACTTTCCTTTCCAAAAGTGGCAACACTGGCTGATCGGCGGAGGGTTAAATTTGGCCGCGAAACAAGACTATAATTATCCCATCATCGGGTATTTTCTCCCCTGAAAGGCATTCATCTGAACGTCCAGATTTTCGTGGTCAGGTCTACGGTATCTCACGTTCACCCGATTAACGTGTTACTATGCTTGAGTGATGTCAGTTGGTTGCGATCGAAAGTCTTGGTGCCAAATAAAGCACTCATCTGAATGTTGAGATATTCTTTGTCAGTTCTGCTATCTCTCACCACATTTTCATCCCAGCAAGGCTTTTCAGAGGTGGAATTGGTTGCGGTCCAATCGCAGTGCCAATGAACCATTCATCTGAACGTCGAGATATTCTTTGTCGGGTCTTCTATATCTCTTGCTACAAGTTCGCCCCAGCAACGCTTTTCGGAGATGGAATTGGTTGCGTTCCATTCGTGGTGCCAATACTGAACCATCAATCTAAACGTCGAGTTATTCTTTGTCAGTTCTATGATACTTTCTTGTACGTTCACCCGACAGCGGCATCACTGCGGCTGACTGCGGGATTTGCACTCAACACTGGACTGGACATCTAGATGTATGGCCGGGAACGTAGAAGAAGAAGAAGAAGTACGTTCACCCGAGCAACGAGTGTCTAAGCTGGAATGATGTCAGTTGGTTGCGGTCCCAGGTCGCGGTGCCAAACAAGACATATTCGTTTTCAGTTCTACGATATCTCACGTTCAACCCGAGCAACGCGTTTCTAAGCTGGAGTTGTGATGTTGGTTGCGGTCCAAAATCGAGCCGGTGCCAAACAAATTTACTCTTGGCTCTTGGCATTTCCTGAATTTGATCAGGTTGTCGTAACGCCGTGAAACGATGGCAGCAGCGGGCAATTTGCCGGAGAGCGTGAGATGCGATTCCCCAGACCCTGTTTGAAGGGTTTCTGCCATAATGACAAATGCCCCTCCGGGTTACATCCTCCGTTATCATCCCCCACACCCCTCCCCCTTCTACACCATTTTATCGATTTTGTTCCTCGAGGCGTGAGGGGTGTTAGGGAGTGTGGGATGTGCAGGGTGTGTGGAAATAGATTGGAGAAAGCTGCGATGTGGGCTTTGTATTGTAACAATACGATGTGCGTTCGCTTTGCTTTAATGTCTTGAAGATTGAGAAGAGTACGTCGTTGCCAAAGGCAAAGACTCAAAATGGTGGTAAAATAGACTTGCGTTATTAACAGAGACACTCTTGAAATTGTACAGGCTCAACGAAGAGAAAATATGAGTAAACTTTAAAACAGACGGTCTCCAAAGAGTATAATGTGTAAATCAGATTGTTGTTTATTGTACTAGTACAAACCACTAATTACAATTATCAACGTATATGTGCATGGAGAAAAATTGGTTGAAATCAGTTTAGAGGACTTTTTCAGGGACAAGGGAACCCAAGAACCATTCAATTACCTTTCTGTACTCAATATCGCAAAGGAATATTTGCTCGGTCCCACAGATCTGGGTTATGCATGCACATAGGTGCCGCGACGACTTTGCGTTGCTTCCTTGCGTTTTTTCTGTCATGTGAAGGATGTCATACAGACATAACACCACCACCACCACCACCACCCCCCCCCCCCCCAAACACACACATATTCTGTCTGTGACCGACTTTTCTGCTCATTCATTTCCCAGTCCCAATGTATTGATCTGGTATTGGCATAAACATGATATTTATGTTTCCATTTGCAATGCAGGCTTTTAAATTAATGTTGGGTCCATTAGTGGTTTTCTTTTTCTCCTTCTTCCACTCGCTGGTCGTGGTGGATTTTACTGTCTCTGGTTACGACATTTGTGTCCGCCCATTTAGCTTGAGGCGGACTTCGATATGTTTGTATATTGTCACACACACACACACACACACACACACACACACACACACACACACACACACACACACACACACACACACACACACACACACACACACACACACACACACACACACACACACACACACACACACACACACACACACACACACACACACACACACACACACACAGAGAGAGATGAAGGAAAGAAAAGAAGGAAAGAAAGAAAGAGAGAGGGAGAGTGTGTGTGTGTGTGTGTGTGTGTGTGTGTGTGTGTGTGTGTGTGTGTGTGTGTGTGTGTGTGTGTGTGTGTGTGTGTGTGTGTTGTATTTCCTAGGGTATGTACGCATCATTAAAACACTGTGTTCTTTGTACGTTCGACTGATTTAACTCGATAAACAGGTTCATTTACATGATTAATAATTTAATAAAAAGAAAAAATGAAATGCTGGTTTCAGTGTAATCTTTGAAAGACGTGATCATTTCTTGTATCAAATAGGAATTCAAAACATCAGCTGAAATTGTGCAAGCGAAACTTCAGTTTGAAATGCTGTGTCGTCAAAGAAACAAACAAGGCTCTGTCCTTTTCAGTCTATGTATATCCTCCTGTCTCTAAACATAGATCGTCTGTTGTTCTGTTGTTTTCTCTTGAGAACGGTATCGAGGATGCTAGCACTTTGGTCGAAATTGGATGTGCGTGGGTTAAAATAAAGAAAAAACGGGTAATTTGAACGCTTCGTGTGGGTGGCTTGCCTCGTGTGTTTCCATGGTTTCTTGACCGTCAGCTTAGCAATTTTCTCTTGTTACTGTGGTACTTGCATACACGAATGATTGTGTGATGGACATCTAATTCGTTTGCTAAGCGGAGCGCATTGTGCTGTTGTTTTGAATGTCTTGGGTGAGTAGAGTTTGTGATTGATTATTCGTTATGATTTTATTGTTCGGTACTAGTGTGAAGATAAATGTTATTTTGAAGGAGGGGAGGTGGGTCGTATGAATCGAAGACAACCCCCCCCTCTCTCTCTCTCTCTCTCTCTCTCTCTCTCTCTCTCTCTCTCTCTCTCTCTCTCTCTCTCTCTCTCTCTCTCTCTCTCTCTCTCTCTCTCTCTCTCTCTCTCTCTTTCTTTCATTTACATGTTATGCCTATATGAATTCATTATATTATGTTGTTTATATGCGTGCGGATGTGTTAGTGTGAATGTAAAGGGCACGTTGTAAGATTAGGCCCTTGGCTTAAAATGTTTACCCTTTATGTCAATAAAATGTTCTAAGTCTAAGTCTCTCTCTCTCTCTCTCTTTTCACTCCCACGCACGCACGGACACACACACACACACACACACACACACACACACACACACACACACACACATCGCGCTGCTAAATTCATTTTATTTACCTCAGACCTCCGTGTGGAGGAGCAGTTATTAAACGATCTATAAGAGGATATTTATCCCTACCGGATCTCAACGTCAGAAATATGTTTTTGATGGAATACTGCTGGCTGCGTCTTGATTCATTATGGATGACTCGCTCTTTCTTCTCTTTTTATATTTAGTCAAGTTTTGACTAAATATTTTAACAATCAATCAATCAATCAATCAATGAGGCTTATATCGCGCATATTCCGTGGGTACAGTTCTAGGCGCTCTGCAGTGATGCCGTGTGAGATGAAATTTTATACGGCCAGTAATTGCAGCCATTTCGGCGCATATTTACCTTTCACGGCCTATTATTCCAAGTCACACGGGTATAGGTAGACAATTATTAACTGTGCCTAAGCAATTTTTGCCAGGAAAGACCCTTTTGTCAATCGTGGGATCTTTAACGTGCACACCCAATGTAGTGTACACGGGGGGGAGTTCGGACACCGAAGAGAGTCTGCACACAAATTTGACTCTGAAATAAATTTCCGCCGACCCTGGGATCGAACTCACGCTGACAGCGGCCAACTGAATACAAATCCAGCGCGCTACCAACTGAGCTATATCCCCGCCCCGAGGGGGGAATCGAGACGAGGGTCGTGGTTTATGTGTGTGTGTGTGTGTGTGTGTCTGTCTGTCTGTGTGTGTGTAGAGCGATTCAGACTAAACTACTGGACCGATCTTTATGAAATTTGCAATGAGAGTTCCTGGGTATGATATCCCCGGATTTTGTTTTCTTTGTTTTCGATAAATACCTTTGATGACGTCATATCCGGCTTTTTGTAAAAGTTGAGCCGGCACTGTCACACCCTCATTTTTCAATTAAATTGATTGAAATTTTGGCAAAGCAATTTTCGACGAAGGCCGGGGTTTGGTATTGCATTTCAGCTTGGTGGCTTAAAAACTAATGAGTGAGTTTGGTCATTAAACATCGGAAACTTGTAATTAAAATTATTTTTTTATTAAACGATCCAAAAACAATTTCATCTTATTCTTCGTCATTTTCTGATTCCAAAAACATATAGATATGTTATATTTGGATTAAAAACAAGCTCTGAAAATTAAATATATAAAAATTATGATCAAAATTAAATTTCCGAAATCGTTTTAAAAACTATTTCATCTTATTCCTTGTCGGTTCCTGATTCCAAAAAACATATAGATATGATATGTTTGGATTAAAAACACGCTCAGAAAGTTAAAACGAAGCGAGGTACAGTAAAGCGTGCTATGAAGCAAAGCGCAACCGCTACAGCGCCAAACAGGCTCGTCACTTTCACTGCCTTTTGCACTAGCGGCGGACTACGTTCACTTTCATTCTGTGAGTTCCACAGCTTGACTAAATGTAGTACTTTCGCCTTACGCGACTTGTTACATTTAGTCAAGTTTTGACTAAATGTTTTAACGTAGAGGGGGGAATCGAGACGAGGGTCGTGGTGTATGTGCGTGTGTGTGTGTGTGTGTCTGTGTGTGTGTCTGTGTGTGTGTGTGTGTGTGTGTGTGTGTGTGTAGAGCGATTCAGAGTAAACTACTGGACCGATCTTTATGAAATTTTACATGAGAGTTCCTGGGTATGATATCCCCAGACGTTTTTTTCATTTTTTTGATAAATGTCTTTGATGACGTCATATCCGGCTTTTCGTGAAAGTTGAGGCGGCACTGTCACGCTCACATTTTTCAACCAAATTGGTTGAAATGTTGGTCAAGTAATCTTCGACGAAGCCCGTACTTTGGTATTGCATTTCAGCTTGGAGGCTTAAAATTTAATTAATGAGTTTGCTCATTAAAGTTGTCATTAAAATCGATTTTTCGCAAACAGATTTAAAATTGATTGCATCGTATTCTTCATCACATTCTGAATCTAAAAATATATACATATGTCATGTTAACTCTTAAAATGAGATCACAATTAACGAAAATAGAATAATTAGTCTTACGATTAAAATGTAAGAAATCGATCCAAAAATGATGTCATCTTATTCGTGATCATTTCCTGATTCCAAAAACATATAGATATGATAGGTTGTATTCAAAACAAGCTCAGAAAGTTAACAAGAATACAGAAAAGCGCGCTTTCCTGCTTAGCACAATACGCTACCGCGCTAATCTGGCGTGTCAATATCACTACGTTTTGCACGTGGAAGGTGAGCGATTTCCTTCACGCGGGGATTGACGAAGCTGTACCAGAGACTGTAGAGTACACAGAGACGCTTCATTCGGCGCTGAAAATTGAAACAGGAAGCCCTGTGGCGCCACCACGCGGAAACATGTAAAAACCTACTTTCCCTTTCCACAGCAGTAGCGATATCGTGCAGCACAACCATGGCCGCACCAAAAAGAAAACACAGCGGGGCATGGTCTTTGGCCATCAATTGCTCAAACTCACATGCCAAAGGCTTCAGGATGTTCAAATTTCCTGAGCCTCGGGAAGAGAGCAAGTGAAGATTGTTTTTTTGGTTTTTTTCTCTCGTTAAATGTCGGAAAATCAGTAAAAAGTGTAGCGTCGAACTGCGTGTATTCTACCAGAACAGAGAAAACACACACTGTACACAAGCTCAACAATGTGATTGCGCAGTTGTTTAATTAACATCAGGCTTAATTTTGTTTTGAAGGACAACTGAACAATTGATTCTATTCTTCGTCCAAGCGCAAAAGTCGAAAACTTCTCAAACTAGAATACTTGTGACGATGCTGTTCAAAGTGTCATCCAGTCGGTCCGTACCTCGTTAATTCATCTCAATTCATGTGTGTGTGTGTGAGTGTGTGTGTGCGTGCGTGTGTGTGTGTGTGTGTGTTTGTGTGTGTGTGTGTTTGTGCGTGTGTGTGTGACTCAGAGAGAGAGAGAGAGAGAGAGAGAGAGAGAGAGAGAGAGAGAGAGAGAGAGAGAGAGAGAGAGAGAGAGAGAGACAATGACAATGACAATGACAAATCTTTATTTTTCGAGGGTGACAAGAATAAGCATAGATATGCTTTTTTGCATCTGGCCCTCGCCCTAAAGAGGGACTAAACTATTTTACTATAACTATGACTAGGGAAAAAAACGAGAGAGAGAGAGAGAGAGAGAGAGAGAGAGAGAGAGAGAGAGAGAGAGAGAGAGAGAGAGAGAGAGCTTTCTGAACAAGAAAGAAGCAACCGATAAGAAATAAGACAATCATCGATCGATCAAGATTCTTTAATTAAAGTCAGCTATGTCACAATAATGTTGTTTAAGTTGCTGTATTTTACAGTTTTCCTTACATGATAATTTCTTAGCACCGTGCAATTGACTACCCATTTCACTTTAGAGGTGCTGGGACGACGCCAATTCAAGTTGACTAAATACCTTAGTTACCGATTTGACCGGGAACTATTTCGTTAACGATTTATTCCTGACATATTTTCTCAGGCTTAAGTGACCATGTATACAGTATGTATTTGTATTTGACTAAAACACACAAAAATAACGACGGTTAGGTCGTGAAAAGACACCGACTTGAATCATGTTTGCATAACTACAGCGATGCAGCGGGTATTGCCGCCTAAGTAAATTTGATTTAATTTTAATCTACACCATTTTCTGCGGTGTTTTTATGGTCATTTAAAAAGGATGTTCACAAACAAACATATTTTTTCGTTCAGTTACTTTTTGCAGCACTGTCAGCCGGACAGAACAGACACTATGTTAATATAAACGTGATATAAACACAGCCGACAGCAGCCGCGATACGCGAACTTCCTTGTGCGGCAGGGAGTGGCTCTTTTCCCGCGCTGGGCTGGCCGGTCTCACTTTCGCACCGCAGCGCAAAGAAGGATGAAGCGTCTCTGTATACTCTATAGTCTATGGCTCTACTGTCTTAGTGAATATATACAGTGCGTTCAGTTTCATCCCGTGAGTTCGACAGCTTGACTAAATATTGTATTTTCGCCTTACGCGACTTGTTGTTCTTTTGTTCTTATTTTCAGGAAGAGAACTGAACTTTCGTGGTCAGGAGGTAAATTGAGATTGTACGATGGGAGTAGGGGAGGGATAATAACATACACCATACAGGAGGAAAAAAATAAAACAAAAACTCGAGTAAATCGCAATGGCTACATCTTTAAGGCTACGTCTACGTACTGCCTCTGTTATTGCTAAAGCATCTGGAGTTTACAGCTGCTGTTTAACCGGAGATGACAAACAACACATTCATCTGATATTATGTCAGTTTGCATTTTGTAATTACCACTGCTGCTGCCGCTGCCCCAATTGCACTTGTTTTATTCGCGTGTTGACGAATACTGTTTAGCGGAGGGATTGAACACGTTAATGGAGGGAAGAAGGGACAAATCGCGTAAATGATCGTGCACACCGACACCGTCACCGATCTGCCCAGGTTTCACACAGGATGAGAGAATCTTTCCATTTGGTCACAATCAAAGCAAAACAACAAAATCTACAGGCTGGCTGCTACATTGGCTGACATTACTCTCGTAGTGGACATAGACTAAGACCTGAGTCAAATACGAAATCAAATCAGCAACAATGAATCTTACACCGCACAGGAAGCAGCCAGGCTTAGTGTTGATTGTTCTGTGATGGTTGACCTGATGATTTACATTGGTAGAAGGTAACTTTAAAACTAATGGCGTTTGTCTGATTGTGCAAGGCAGCAAACTTGGCACACTGCGCACGTTGTATGACATGTGTTGTGTGATCCATATTTAAAGGTCACCGTGATGTGAGCCGCTGTAAGCCTATATGTCATTAGTTAACCGATGCGGGCTATCTGTTCTTGGCTGCTGAAGTTTCTTCTTGATTTCATTGCAAACGCTTAAGTTCCCTCCTTTCATCAACCTCCCATATCCACCCGAATCGGCTATCAGAGCTAATGTGGTTTATCGTTCAGAGAGAGAGAAAGGGACGCAGAGGTTGGGTGGTGGAGGGGGGGGAGGTTGAGAAATATAGAACGAAACATCCTTTCACACAGACAAACACACACACTCTCTCTCTCTCTCTCTCTCTCTCTCTCTCTCTCTCTCTCTCTCTCTCTCTCTCTCTCTCTCTCTCTCTCTCTCTCTCTCTGTCAGATACACACACACACACACACACACACACACACACACACACACACACACACACACACACACACAGTGTCTAAAGTCCTCTTCACGCTCTCTAAAACTTTCCCAGGATGTCATTTTGGATAGATCAGAAAAGCAATTGTCGGGGTTGGGACGGGGTGACTCTCTAAGGAATGAGAAATAAACGGAAAAAAGGAAAGCAAGCAAAAAGCGTTTAACCTTAAGCACTCGAGATAAAAGGTTGAAAGTTTACGGGCAGTAGATTGCAACGGAATCGGGAGGACGCGTATTGGGTCCGGGCGGAGGACATAACATAACGTATGTCGTTCCTTAAGATTGTATCGAATTGGTTGGTGGAAAATTCACATGCTTTAACAAGAACAAGACGAGTGTTAAAAACAAATTGCAATCTTTTTTTTGAATTGAAGAATGTAACATTTTCAACTTCATGACTGATTTATGGAAACGTTGCCGTAATTGGCTCATTGGGGGTTAGGTCCTACAAGACTTGTAAACATCACGTCGTGTCTGCGGCAAGATTGGTTTATTGATGTTGTGTGTTTGTGTGTGTCTGTGTCTGTTTCTCTGTGTCTGTTTCTCTGTGTGTGTTTGTGTGCGCGCGTGTGTGTGTGTGTGTGTGTGTGTGTCTATGTGTGTGTCTATGTGTGTGTGTGTGTGTGTGTGTGTGTGTGTGTGTGTGTGTGTGTGTGTGTTCGTGCCTGCGTGCGTGTGTAGAGTGAATCGTCTGTTCCTTCCATTCAACTGCTCTTTTCTGTGCAGTGAGAATGTCATCGCTGGTCGAAGTGACATGGTTAGCAGTATTGACTTCTCGAAAATGTCAACGTTTTAATAGGTTTGTACGGTCAGGCAGACGTGGTCTATCAAACTGTTATTGATCCTTGACGTTCATTAGTGAGCTAAGTAACGTCAATTTTCAGCATGTTTCAAATGTTGCTCTTACGACTTCTGGTTTAAATTTCCTGACCCTGTGTACTGGCTAGCTCAGGGGAAATAAATACAAGGGTTTGCATCACAACTTCGGCTTTACAGATAAGTATGTACACTGCACGATTAATATGATTGAGTTTTTAGTTTTTTAACGTTTTTTAAAATTGTGATTATGATTAACACGGGTTGCAACTAAGTGTAAAAGAAGAGCTTTGATTAAGGATTTCTCTGTCTTGCTTGAACAAAATATTAACTAGTTTTGTTAATGACCATGTGGATCGTCCAATATCATCTCAAGGACGTTGAATAAATACTATAACCATAACTCTTGCCAGTCTCCTCTAATTAAAATTGTGTCACCTCTGAATGCCCTCAAGATATTTCCACAACTTTCACGGTAATAATTTCTGCTTTCGTGCGAAAATAAAATAATAATATTAATAATGTATAATATTTCTATAGCGCATGTATCCAGGGTTTAACCCTGCTCAAAGCGCTGTACAATCAAAATCCTACGACAACAAAACATTATTTAACGTGCAATCACACACATATCAATGAATAGCACATTGCTCTAAAAAAAAACCATAATCACAAACACACTCATGGGCAATAGACACGGATGTCATCATGATAGACGGTGCTTGCACGTTCGCGCGTTCTGTGTTTGCGTGGACACTTGGGTAGACACTTGCAGCAAACAGTTATTATTCTTTCACAGTATCTGCTGATGAAATGACCGAGAGCCGGCGGTGATGGTTCACCCTTGAAGGTTACCTTGACTGTTCACTGCGTAATGTTTTGGGGGGCCAGCAGACAAGGTCAAAACGATGTTTTGGTGTTGTATACACTTGTTTTGAACCGTTTTTATTCAGGTACCTGTGAACAAAACCATGGAATTTATTATATACCAAAGGCGGACAACAAGCTGAACTTATAAATGTGCTCTTATAGAGACAAAATGATAACGTGGTGGACGATATTGTAAATTTATAATGTTCACACCATCCAAAACAATGCAGACACTTCTGCAAAATATGTCCTGAATTATCTCATCGTAAAAAGACAAGTACATGCAATAGCTATTTTGGTGGTATTGATAGCGATAGGGCGGTAGCAACATAAGCAACAACAACGGAAATGCTTAAAAGTGGTAAGCATATTCTGAAGAAATAGAAATAGTGTTATATATGATAATTACGTAACAAAGACTGCTTTCATTTTACTATCTCGACGTTAGCAGTGTAAATTGATGCAATGTGCTAGAGTAGTAGCAACATAAGCAACAGCAATGAGGAAATGCTAAAGATAATAAGCAAATCTGGAAAGAAGAAGAACAAGAATTTAACATAATACATGTAGTTACTTATTAGGGACTTTTTCAAACTTACCATCTCACCATAGGCACTTGAACATTACTTTAGTTCCTCTGGGGTCGTTGTTGCGCACCAGGATGTAGGATAAACATTACTGCACCTATGATAAGTGTATTGTTTAACGCCCTCACGGTAAAACCATTAGGGGCATGTTCCCGGGTTTGACCCCGACTTTAGATGGTATAAATTACTGCACCAATCTTCCTGCTTGCTGGCATTTGCTTGAACTCATTCAAATTGACAGGTGTGTCAGGTCCTGTTATTCGAGAGTCTGACCACACACAACCGCATCTATCACACACAATCACACGATCTATTTATCATCGCGTTCTGCCTCATTAAGCAGAACATTGGAGTCAGTGATTTACCCCAGAAAAATATAGATTTTTTGTTAACGTCAGCAACTGCCTGATTGGCAGCATATTATCTGTAGATAACACGGTATGAAGCCGCTTTGAGTTCTGAATTGGAATCATGGAGTTACGGAATAATATTATCACACAGCAGGAATACAGTAACTATGTACGTGGGTAATGCTCGTGTAATTAGGCTTACTGTTCAGTATTCTTCCCGTAGGCTTGAAACTAGAGGGGACGACTTTGCCGCGAGTGACGTAACTCATTATAGTCCTGCATACGCAAGAGAGACCACCTATGTCATAACTTAACCATCGCATTTGAATATCTTTAAAAATGATAATAATAAAAGCTTAAAAAATCTCGTGTAAATCTGTTATAACAAAGCAAGCCATGTATTATTCTCTATTTCGTCTGCAATCTCGAGACATGGATATAATATTACTGCCATTCGAGGATTGAAAAAATATCTCAAAATAATATATTCTGATGGACACGTGGGGGAATTCGGGGGCTGTGATTGGATGGTCTCTTCCGATCATCAAAGCATAATGCTACGGAAGTCGGCCATTTTTGCCAATATCCAAAAACATATTGGCAATAACAAAGACGCATGGTTCCGGTTTACCCATCTGTACCACACGATGTTTTAATCGACAACAGCCGCGCATGATATACTGAAAACTTGAAATTCTTCTCGGGAATGTTTTTCAGCTTTACAAATGTCGATTGCATACCCTTTTCTGCTAACTTCCCGATGAAACAGGACTAAATCAATTATTTTCTGTCCCTAAACACCACAAAATGCCCAAAGTCGAAAGATGTAGTACAAACAGGGGAGTAAAACGGAACAGCCGTTTTTGTTTGCCTGTGTCAGTTGCCGACTGACACAAACTTTCGCATTCGGCTTTTCTTATCTCGTAACTCCAGACTAAATACCCCACTTCCCCTCTGAAGTATTGATGTACAACCCATGGCACTAACATTCATGTAGTCGTTTATAACTGAGGTTGAAAAATTCGCTTCATGACGAGACAAGTATAAATGCCATTCACCCAAACTGAAAACTTCGCTGCCGTCTGCTCGCGATTAGCTGTTCTCTTCTCCTCCCCTTGTTGCATCCTAGTTCTTCAGTTGTTTCTAGTTTTCCGTTTATGTTGTGTTTTGGTCTTCTTCGTAAGTAGTCTTGTTCAAAATTAAAAAAACTCAAACTTCTTTTTGTTGTATTCGAATGAACTAATAAAAAGCTGTTTAACAGCTGTGTTGTCAAAGCTGTGGCGCCTGCGCAAAACTAATGCGCATAAGAAACGGCGTCTGCTATCAAAACCTGAGATCAACGCATCGACGCAAAAACTGTCATTTTGTAAGTTTGGAACAACAAATCAAGGTCAGAACAGCTATATAATCGCTATTGTGTTTTCAGCGTAGCAATAGGGTCCGATATTTAGACTCGAACAACTTAGTCTTCGACTCGTCGGCATTATACTTGTCTCGTCTAAATATCGGACCCTATTCGGCTACGCTGAAAACACAATAGCTGTTAATGTTATCACAAATTCTAGAATGCATGTAATTTTCTAGTGTGGAAAATACAAGAAATAGTTGCACTCTAAAATAACATAGATAAAGAGGAATCTCGTGGGAAAGAAGAAAATATTAATCACCGACCTGTGTGCTAGTGGGAATTTGATGCGCATTAACTTGTCGCGCCTTTTGCCCTTGGCCTTGGGCAGAAATGAGCGAGTCAACATTGATCCGCACTGTTCTATTGTAGATATTTCGCATCACCTAGCCAAAACAACGTAAAGTTCTTGATATTTTCACATCACCAAGCCAAAACAATGAACACGACAGCATTGATCTTCGTGGAACATCTCAATAAAAATCGTTCCAAGATGTATGTATGTATGGTAAAGACGTTTGTGGCTGAAGGAAAAGAGGATGGTGTAAATCACCTCCTATCATCCATCTTGTGAACCACAGAATGCTGACGCTGCAATTTCGAAACAACGATCGCAAAGAATGAAATTGGATTACCAGTTTGTCGAGGCTTCTCCTCTTTCTGTGTCTTGCTAATATCGATTGGGGATTATTTGTTTTTTGTTTCACGTTCTTTCACTCTCTTTTTAACCCCCTCCCCATCCCCCACCCCCTCGTGTTATCTCTTGTTGTTCCGATCAAATCAGTTCTATTAGCGGTATACTGGATCTGTTTCCAAGTGATACAGTGTCCCTGAGTTTTGTTCTGCCTATTTTTGTAATGTCTTTCTGTGCTTTTTTCTTTTCTTTTTCCACCCTTTTCTTTTCCTTTGCCTGTTTTTTTTTTTATCAGCCAACAGCATGTATGATTGTACACATTCAAGCTCTCTCTGTAAATGTTCTTGGTGTCAGCGATGTGGTCGAATTGAATTGCGCATGTTTTCCTCTGCAGTTGTAACCCTACCCGCCTAATGGTTTCTTCTGTTTGCATCTCGCCCGTTTGCTCTTTACAATACCAAGGTGCACCAGGTATATTTGCAGCATTACTTCTGTTCTGTAGCCATACTTCCTGTTATTTGATCTTTTTTGTCATTGGCCCTCTGTCTCACTCTGTTGTGATTCATACTTTCTGATTTCCTGCTTGGATAGCACACATTACTTGTTCTTGCGTCCGTCCGTCGCTTCTTATGCCGCTTTCGAACTTTTTTCTTGACTTTCCGTTTGGGTTTTTTCGGAGGGGGTGGGGGGGGGGGGGGGGGGGGCGTCAACTCCGACTGCTAGCTCTGCGACCCGTACCCCGTATTGTTAGTGCACAAACCTCCTCTGTCCTTCCGGGTATATTTTCCTTCAGCGATTTTTGTTTTGTGTGTTTGTTATATTTGTTGCCTCTTGTTTGTTTTCTTGAGTGGTTCGTTATGCATCTTATGCGTCTTGGCTGTGCAGCAATAGAGTTGTTCTTGCCATCTGCTGTCATTCGCGTCGTGATTGGGGTCAATTCCTTGAATGGTCACAGCTGTTATGATTGTTATCTAATTAGGGGTTAAATATGCGAAATTGATCAGGTTTTTGGAATAACTGTCGGTCGTCAAACGCAATGGGCGTGCGTGTGTGGTTGTGTGTGTGTGAGTGTGTGTGTGTGTGGGGGGGTGTATGTGAGTGTGCGTGCATGCCTGCATGCGTGCGTGCTTGCGTCCTTGAAGAAAAGTGGGTTGCTTGCCTTGGACAGTTGACAGCATTCACCATTACTTTGCTATGCATCTATCATTACGTGCCTGCAAAAATCTTACCATCACGTGCAAACTATATTCAAACGAAATTAATCACTGTTTGTCTTTATCCTTGTGTATAATTAGCTGAGACTGGTTGTATGAAAAGAAAGCTCCCTCTACAGGGCTGTGATTATTATTATTTTCTTCTTGGAAAATTAACTACGTGATTAACTTTCAAGAAAAACAAGACGTACACAAGTTGATGGGCAAAAATGAGAGGACATTAATGACATTTTGGTAAGTTTTTCGGCAGTTCGTGTTTGTGTCGGCTTTTTTTCACAACGAGTTGTTGTTTTTTCAAGCTAGTGCGGAGTAATGATTTTAATCAAAGCCAATGTGTTGGTATGGACGTCATTAACGGGTAATTATTTTTCTCTCAATAAACGGATGAGACTTGTTTTTTCTTGGCTTTTCATGGCCCATACCATCCCACGTTGATCAACATCTGGACTACTGCGCGTCACAATTTGAAATCTTTGTTTGTCTTAGCCTACACAAGTCGTATTGGGTGATTATGACGTCTGCATGTACGAGATGATGACAACCTGTCAATCTCTGTGCTGTGATGATCTGTCTTTGGGCTTATCGAGCTGAGTACAAAATATAAAAACATTAAATTGATGGTACAATTAACTTACTGTGATGTGATTCCCTCCGATGAGAGGTCGTCTCCGGAAAAAGGACATAGTCTATTGTTTCTTTGGCTATTATCTTGACCAAAACAGACATAACTCATTCAGTGACAAATATAACGTGCGTGCGTGTGTGTGTGTGTGTGTGTGTGTGTGTGTGTGTGTGTGTGTGTGTGCGCGCGCACACAGTTTTCTGTGAATTATGTACGTCACTCGTGCGTATTCATTGATCACGAGCTCGATTCGCCTTGTCAATTAAACAGCTGTTTAGTCTGGGGACTCGTGGCAGGATACTGCATATCATTGAACAAAGCACCAAAATTGGCATACATATACCTTTTTACATTCTCTATCGAATAAGAGGATGACACAACTGATCGGAAAAGGTCATGACCTTCAAACCTATACTCTTCATAAAAAGAAACGCATCAATTCTAAAAGTCTCTATACTGCCAGTTTCTGTCAGAATCAGGTTTGCAAAATAAGAAAAAGAAAGCCCTTTAGTATTCCTAATGGCATGAGAGGATGACAATTTGATTAAATCATCACGATTATACTCGTCATAAAAAATAAAGCATCATTTCCTAAAATCGCACACAAAATTAGCAAGTTAGTAAAAGTGCAAAACAGAGCAAGAACACATCCTTGTTAGTATCCCCTGCGACAATTAAACACACAAAAGCACGCAGTCTCAAGTTCACAGTGAAAGAAATACATCTTTCACCAAATTGTAAACTCGGTTTCGGGGCGCGTGTTGTTCGTTTTACTCGCGAAAAGAGAAACGATGCCTACGCGACATCTTCTCAAACTTTCGCAAAACAGCAATGTTTGATGGATCCATATCTGCTTATCAGAGTAAACAATGCATCCATTGGAAAGGTAGCAAGGTCACTAAATCGCTTGACACGCGTTTTGAGTGATCATGAGCTTGATATCACTTACCTCACTTTCCCGCAAACAACAATACAGAACTTCCGTCTATCTCGATGTTTATGAGGCCTGGATGTCACTTCTGTAGCATGAGCCGCCACAGGAGCACATGACTTCCTTCTGCCTTGTTCTGAGGTATAAAAGAAGGCCAGTATAAATATGGCCAGCGGCTATGTCAACCATGCCAATGACAGACATTCGGCTCTACTGCCAGGAAGCCAAACTGCTGCTATTCATTCATTCAATGCCTTTCACGCCTGGTGGCGTGTAGGGCAGCGACAAAGGACCTCCACTTTTGTCTGTCTCTTGCAAGCCTTTCCAGGGTCGCCCAGGAGTGGTTGAGGTCCTTTGATTCCCCCTCCACTGTTCGTCTCCAAGTCTGCTTGGGTCTTCCCCGCTTCCTTTTTCCTTCTGGGGTCCATCGAAGTGCCACCTTCGGAATGGAGTCGTTTTCCATTCGTAGTACATGGCCAGTCCATCTCCATCTTCTCTGGGTTATGAGTGTCTCCATTTCTTCCATGTTGCATCGTTGGAGAAGGTCGTTGTTGGAGATCTTTCTGGGCCAGAATATTCTCAAGATCTTTCTGAGGCAGGTGGTGTGGAATGACGACAGTTTTGCTGCATCCGACTTCGTCATGCGCCAGCATTCCGACCCATACATGAGGGTAGACATCACACAGCTTCTGTATAGCTTGAGTTTTGTGTGAGTGCTGTACTGGGCTGATTTCCATATGTTGTTCATGGTCCGCATGACATTTCTTGCCTTGTTCAGTCTGCTTTTGATGTCCTTCTCGGCGCCTCCGTCCTTTCGGATGATGCTGCCCAGGTAAGTAAACTGTTCTGTTTGCGGTAAGTCGGCGCCATAGGCTTTCACTGGGGTAGGTCTTTCGGCGTTGAGTAGCATGGTCTCGGTCTTCTTTTGGCTGACACTAAGTCCAATTTGGCCTCCAAACATACACAATCGGTCGGTCTTCTCTTGGATGTGTTTATGTGTATGTGATAGCAGTGCCAAGTCATCTGCAAAGTCCAGGTCGTCTAAGAAGGAGAAAAGAAAACTGCTACTAGCCAAGCTAAAAAGAGAGGAAAGAGAGCAGACTCTGTCACAAACATGTGAAGAGAGAGGATGGATACACCTCCCCTACAATAGGAAAGGGCACCACCTCCCACTCCCCCCGAGACCCATGTTGCGTCGCTTGCGCACGGTCAGCAGCCGCATCTACTGGGACAAGGCAGTCTGTCAGTGTGGCAAGACTGGACACCTCACACACGTGTTTGAAGGTTGTGACACTCTCAAGGAAGAGATGGCTAGTCTCATCCGCTACAGAAGGGAGAATGCCCTCAGTCCGGGAGACTTTCTCCGCCCACACCCATCACTCGGAGAGATACCGATGATGGTCTTGGTCACCAATCTGTTCACCTCAACTGTTGCGAGCTGGTTCTAGTGTGCTTGCAGCAGATCCAGCACAGCACAGATCCACTTCTGGAATCTTAAGCTAAATGTGTCTCAAGACACACATTTTGTAGTCCTGGCATCCTGAAAGGCAGAGGCCCCAACCTACAGGTTTGCTTCCATACCAAAAACGCCTCCTGAGACACGGGAACGTGGGAGCAGAGGCAACAGCTCCGCTTGAACCTCAGAAACCAAATGTGCCTCCATACACACAGTAACCATTTCAGCACTGACCCAAGACGACCCAACCCGGTCCCTAGCTCATTTCAGGTCTCCTCTAGCAGCCGGCAGCCAGCGGTCTACACCCCTCTCCCCCCCCCCCCCCCCCCCCCCCCTTCATTTTTATTTTTTATTTTCATACAAAGTTGGATTTTTTCCTTGTAACATGCCCCTAATGGCTTTGCCGTGAGGGCGTAAAACTTACATTTTCTCTTTCTGGACAGTGGTGTTTCCCTCGACGTTGAGTGAAATTACCTTGAAGATGTGGGTCGCTTACTTCTCTTGTCTCCTTTCCTTGTGTTGAACATCAGAACTTCGGAAACTGACGACACTGACTTCTGCTTGTTGCTGATCTCCGTCAAAGTCGAACCAGACACGTTTCCATGCATTATCATACCTGTGAGTGCACGCAGACTTTCGGGAACAACGTCTGCTGAGGCCTTAACAGTACCGTCAAAACAATAGTCTTTGGAAAGGATATCTTTACGGACAATCTGTGCGGCACGTGCAAGATGAAATGCGTCATCATCTAATGTTCTTGCAAAATTCAGCAAACTGCTGACGTCTGTATCGAAAATAAGGACAGTTTCTTTCCCTTGCCTTTGAGCTTGCAGATTTGGCACCATATGAAGAAGTCTTTCTTTGAGTCTTGTTGTATGAACCTTTTTGTTATATGAACAGTGCAGCTCACGAAACTGGCTGTCATACACTTTGCACAGTTCAGACATTTTGAACAGTGACATGGACTTGCTTTCTCTCTCTTCTTCAATGAAAGAAAGGAGTTGACTTAACACTGTTAACTCATTTTGTTCGTGTGCGTCATTAATTCCCCGTTCTGCTATGGCTTTTTTAGATTTATTGTACAAAGTCAACTTGCAAGATGAATGATATTTGGCGTCCAAGGCATGCATATCCCCCTCTGATAATTTTCCCAAGAGTGATCGGTCCTGCACAATCTCTGCATATTCACGAATTGTTTGGTCGATGGTAAATGTACATGCGTTCACAAGTTTTTCAGAAGTACCATCTTTTCCGCATCGCGGTCACACACAGGTCCTATCGTCCTCCTTGTTTTGACGGGGCTGTGCAGTTCTTTCTGGTCATTATCTTCTTCTTTCAAGTATCTCTTCTCAGCACGAGCAACTTTCTGGTTATCAAATTTGTTCCTGCAGGTTCTGTGCCATACAGCTTTTTTCTCTTCAAAGGTTGTCTTCATATCATTACATTGTTCAAGGAGATCCTTGTTCAAAACAAACACAGACGAATCCCCAAGGGCTTCAAGTTTCAAAATATTGTCGACGACACGACCGTACCCAGTCTGCACGCCAGCTTTGGCAAATGTTGATTGTGTCGGATTTACTAATTTTTCTTCTGTTTCTGTTTGGCATATCGCACATAAAGACCAGTCGACCAGGGCACGGGCCTCCAACATTGATGGGTGTGAATTACCTTCATGAACCGCTTCTTCTGAAGACTCCTCTTGTGTTGGCAGTGGTCTGGGATCCAAGCTTTTTTCCTGGACAGATTCCGGGAGATTGTGAGGGTCCAGGGAAGTCTCTGCATCCAGGATGAGATAACCTAATGAAAACAAACAAGGGCAATAAATCAACTGCAAAACAATTTTGTTTGTGACTTAATCAAACACACACACACACACACACACACACACACACACACACACACACACACACACACAAACACACACACACACACACACACACACACACACACACCTAATACACAAGCGAGCAGGCATATCCCCCCCCCCCCCCCTCACCCTTTCGCCTCATACCTTCGCGAACCGTGTCTTCAGAAGACGTTCCTTGTTTTGGCAGTGGTCTTGAATCCATGCTTTCTCTTGACTGATGCAAGGGTCAGGAAACGTCTCTGTATCCAGAGTGATAAAACCGAATCAAATACAGACAAACAAGGAAATAATCACATGAAAGACAATGCTGTATGCGACTTAACTACCCCCCCCCCACACACACACACACACACATATAAAAACACACACATGCACACATACATTCTCTCTCTCTCTCTCTCTCTCTCTCTCTCTCTCTCTCTCTCTCTCTCTCTCTCTCTCTCTCTCTCTCTCTCTCTCTCGTTGTTTTTCTCTACCTTTTTTTCTACGTTAATATCCGTGTAAATATGTGATTAGATTAGTCCCCTCTCTGGGCGAGGGCTGGTTGAAAAAAAGCTCGTTGTATTGCTTACGCCACAACCCTCGAAAAATAAAATTTGATTTGATTTGATTTGATTTGATCTCTCTCTCTCTCTCTCTACACACCCACACAGGCACGCACACGGCACACACACACTGATACGCACACACAAACACAGACACGCACACAAACACAGACACGCACACACACACACACACACACACACACACACACACACACGTACCAACACGCATGGCTAGAATATTAGGTTACATTGATTGAATGAAGCATGCACTTCAAATGTCTGTGTTTTCTTATGATACATATATAATGTTAATAGACTGTCGTACCGATTTCTGTACTTGCAATAACATCATCAAGATTCAAGAGTTAATTACCAATTACCTACATATCGAAGATGTACAAAATTCAATTTGATTTCTGACTGTCAGGGCCACATAAAAACGAAAGCAAGGTAAACACGAACAGATCTAAACAGCAAGGCGTTTTCAAGATTTTGTGTCAACAAATATTGTTGAAACAGTGTTACGAACAATAGCCGCTGCTTTCATTCACAGGAACTCTTATTTTCCCAGGACGATCGTAGACTGGAACCATCTACAGGACGATCAAGTTCTGGCAGGATCTATGACTATGGAGATCTTTAAATCTGATCTCCACCCAGTTTAGGACTTATTTATATGCGCACCTCCCTTCTGTCGATCAAATGACAGAAGTGGTTTTTCAACGTATTGACACAGATACAGATCTGGCATTCATTGCAATCACTTTCGCGCCCCCCTCACCCCCTCCCGTCTACCCTCCCCCCCCCCCCCCCCCCCCCCCACTAAAAACATGTATACATGTAACTGAAAGCATCTTACCGTTTACTCGAAGGTCGTGGGTGCAAAATATATAGCAGGCGCCTTCATTCTGCAAACTCAAACGCCATGCTGTTGTTCTTCAAGCAGACGACAAGTATTCCGCGCAAAGCGATACGTCTAAAATCTGATTGGCTAATATTCCCAAGGTCGCGGATAACTCGTGTTGGAGTTATCTCCCGCACTGCGTTGTTTACCTTCGAAACGATTTTTATTTAATTAATTTTTTCACCCTTTCATACTTGCTGGATGACTTGTGTCATCCTCTTAATCGATTCTTTGTACTTTTATGTGCAATTGCTGAGAAAACTACAATTTGTTCAATGATTTGCAGTATTGTGGTGTATTCTTGCCACGAGTCCCCAGACTAGTTTGTTGACCATGCAATACAGGCGCAATTAACGTACTACATGTATACGTACAGCAGCTGACCAAATACTGCTAAATTCTGACCTCTCTTTATGATTAGGTGTGGGTGCTGAGGATTGTGTTGTGAGGTCAGAAGACGAATTGATGTTATGGCGTACTTTGCTACTCAGAAAATGTGTAACTTTACGGGAGCGAACCATTTTCTGATTTTAAACCCTAAGAAATCAATGTGTGTGTGTGTATGGGGGTATATTTAATAATGAAAGAAGTGGAATAGTCGTACACATTTCTGTGGTGTCTCGAGTCTCAATTGGACGTCTGGGATTACAATTCAGCGAAAATATATCTTACAGTCCTTGAAGTTCTGCTTAGAACATGTTCCCCTGCTTGTGTGTACAATCCCAGTCATAAAACCATCCAAACCAAGCAAACAGCCAAGAAAAGGCGAACAAGTAGGCACGCAAGCAAAATAAACCAATATTATATTGTTTTCAGCATGAAGCCCTGTCTCATAACGGTGTACACTTTACAAATATTGTAACTTTGACATAACACTGACATACAAGAGCTCGCTGTAATTCTGTTGTAAAATGTCTGTTCTCAGCTGAGCCTTTGAAATCGTCGACATTTTTTTGTCATGGCTTCGTGCTTTTTTTGCTACAGCTTTTAACTCTCCGAATTTTACGAGATTATGACATGACCTTTGGAATGGCCGGCAAAAATGACTTCCAATTTAATAAACCGAACCTGAAGTGCTGTGGAAACGAGCAGCAGTCTATACACGCCTCTCTCTCTCTCTCTCTCTCTCTCTCTCTCTCTCTCTCTCTCTTTCTCTCTCTCCGTTTCCGGAAAGAAAGATCTATGCTTCATATTTGCATGAAACGCCCGAGAAATTGCCAGCTGTTTGTATTGATTCAGGAATCCGTGCTTGCAAATACATTTTCTGCTTGTTATTTATACCGTTCTTTTCCATTGCCGTTTTGATCCAATCGGCGGTTATTTGTCCAATTATTTGTCCCCTTTTTTTCTTTCCACTATTTTCTGTCTTTTTCCCCCTTCCAAATTTCCCTCGAGAGTGACTATTGTGATCCAATCACAACGGATTGGATTTCCTTTTCTGGGTCACAAGGGGGATATACTCCCTTGTCTGATCTGATCTGTACGTCTTCGGGGTTCGAGGTGGCGCTGCGGTTAATTTTAGTCTCGGTCAGACGAATGATCTCGTTGGCCTGGACGAAAGAACTTGAGAGGTTTGTCCCAAATTGGAAAATCTTGAAAGTGCGCGTCTTACTCCTCGTCTGTCTGTTTTTAGACGTGAAGGCTATAGTACAGAGAAGTCGGCGAGGATTTTCTATTTTGTCTCCTTTCGATTCTTTTCTTGGGCCGTGAGACACAATTTTCTGGAAAAATGGGTCAGAGCAAAGGTGGATTTGATCAGAAATGGACATTTTAAAATTTGAGGATGACTCAACTTTTTCCGTTGTTCTCTTCCGTTCCTCATCTTTTCCACTCCCTATTTTTACATTTTGTTCGTCATAATCTTCTCTGTATGTCTTTTTAAGCCTGTGTGTGTGTGTGTGTGTGTGTGTGTGTGTGTGTGTGTGTGTGTGTGTGTGTGTGTGTGTGTACGCTTGCTTGCTTGCTTTTCTTCCCTCGTGCAACCTCCTCAGTCGGGTTTGTTCTTTTATTGAGTTTTCATCTGTTAAATCTCTTCTCTCGAGAATACTCCCTTCATTCTGTTCATTCTGGCGATCAGTGGAAGCTCTTTCCGAGGCTGGCAGCGAAACTCATCGGATCAATCAGGATCAATCCAAAAACTCCCCCAAGATTTGATCGGCTTTCGATCACTCTCCCGTTCCCTTTTTGTTTGCCTCAAGCCATTGTACGTGCCTATTTGTGACCGTCTGGTGGGCATCTTGCCACCGCTGATAAAACATACATCATCTCTCAAGAACCCGTGATCAATGTTTTCCAGCAGAGACACGAACAAATATGAACAATTTCGAGTTTCCTGCGATTTTGGAATCATCATTACTCACTTCGGACGTGCGCATGATCACTAGTCCTGCGTAGCGTTTTTTCTTCTTCTTTTTTTACATTTTGTCAAGTTTTGGCTGTGCGTGTGTGTGTGTAGAGCGATTCAGAGTAAACTAATGGACCGATCTTTATGAAATTTTACATGAGAGTTCCTGGGTATGATATCCCCAGACTCTCTTTTCTTTTTTTCGATAAATGTCTCTTATGACGTCATATCCGGCTTTTTGTAAAAGTTGAGGCGGCACTGTTACACCTTCATTTTTCAATCAAATTGATTGAAATTTTGGCCAAGCAATATTCGACGAAGGCCAGACTTCGGTATTGCATTTCAGCATGGAGGCTTAAAAATTAATTAATGACTTTGGTCATTAAAAATCTGAAAATTGTAATTAAGATTATTTCTCTATAAAATGATCCAAAATTACTTTTATTTTATTCTTTATCATGTTCTGATTCCAAAAACATATAAATATGTTATATTCGGATTAAAAAAAAAAGCTCTGAAAATTAAAAATATAAAAATTATGATTAAAATTAAATTTCCGAAATCGTTTTAAAAACAATATCATCTTATTCCTTGTCGGTTCCTGATTCCAAAAACATTAGATATGATGGTACATTAAAGCGTGCTATGCAGCATCTATGATGAATCTGTGAATTAGCCTAGTCTCAATCTCAGTCTTGTTGAAAGTCACACAGAGATTGACTAATATGCTTTTTAGTTCGATGTCGGCCTTCTTGTGCAGGAATGAATGGTGTAGACTTCATAAATGATAGTTAACAAAGATGTCATATGTCCATCAATAGGCAGGCTGCGGAAACAAACAGGGGACGAACGAACGAGGGGGAAATTCAAGGAAAACGTCCACAGAAATGTTGATTCTTTTCGAATAATTCATCACACCTGACAAACATCAGGCAGCGGTATTTGCCTTGGGCTGCATTAAGATTAAACAAGTCGCGTAAGGCGAAAATACAATATTTAGTCAAGTAGCTGCCATTTTTCAGCAAGACCGTATACTCGTAGCATCGTCAGTCCACCGCTCATGGCAAAGGCAGTGAAATTGACAAGAAGAGCGGGGTAGTAGTTGCGCTAAGAAGGATAGCACGCTTTTCTGTACCTCTCTTTGTTTTAACTTTCTGAGCGTGTTTTTAATCCAAACATATCATATCTATATGTTTTTGGAATCAGGAACCGACAAGGAATAAGATGAAAGTGTTTTTAAATTGATTTGGACAATTTAATTTTGATAATAATTTTTATATATTTAATTTTCAGAGCTTGTTTTTAATCCGAATATAACATATTTATATGTTTTTGGAATCAGCAAATGATGGAGAATAAGATAAACGTAAATTTGGATCGTTTTATAAATTTTTTTTTTTTTTTACAATTTTCAGATTTTTAATGACCAAAGTCATTGATTAATTTTTAAGCCACCAAGCTGAAATGCAATACCGAACCCCGGGCTTCGTCGAAGATTACTTGACCAAACTTTCAACCAATTTGGTTGAAAAATGAGGGCGTGACAGTGCCGCCTCAACTTTCACGAAAAGCCGGATATGACGTCATCAAAGACATTTATCAAAAAAATGAAAAAAACGTATGGGGATTTCATACCCAGGAACTCTCATGTCAAATTTCATAAAGATCGGTCCAGTAGTTTAGTCTGAATCGCTCTACACACACACACACACGCACACACGCACGCACACACACACGCACATACACCACGACCCTCGTTTCGATTCCCCCTCGGTGTTAAAATATTTAGTCAAAACTTGACTAAATATAACAAAAAAGTAGGACCTCGATTGGAATAATCATGGCCACAGAGTGAGGCCAAGACGATCTCGTGTGTTGGCAAACAGCAAAATTGCATAGGAAGTTAGAACAAGTTCGAGTCAAACAGCATTAATACGAGAATTTATAACGCGCACATATCTCACCACAAGGCGACTCAAGGCGCACTCAAGGCTAACAACTGAGAAGCTTTAGGGGTCAAACTTAGAGCCTTGTCTGTTAACAGTTGAATAGCCGCAGAGGCAAAAGTTGAACACTACAGTCTTGTCTCTTAACAGTTGAATAGATGCAGAGGTAAAACTTAGAGCAAAACAGCCTTGTTCGTTAACAACTGAGAAGCTTTAGGGGTCAAACTTAGAGCCTTGTCTGTTAACCGTAGAATGGCTGTAGAGGCAAAACTATGAGCAAAACAGCCTTGCCTTTGTTCGAGATGCCACCACACACACACAAATCACCTTGAAAAGTTTAGCCTGAATTTCCTGTATAAAAAGCTGGATGAGGCAGCAGCTGGGTGAAGGGAACGCCAGTCAAATGCCAAGGAGGAGTTTGCCAAAACATCTTGCGGGCAGCTCAGTCAATAAGCGTTTCCTGTGCTGCTGTCACTTGGGCCTAGCGCCTCGAGCACGTTCAACACGATTTTGTTTTGTAGTTGTTTGTTTGTTTGTTTGTTGATTTTTACATTTAGTCAAGTTTTGACTAAATGTTTTAACATAGAGGGGGAATCAAGACGAGGGTCGTGGTGTATGTGTGTGTGTCTGTCTGTCTGTCTGTCTGTGCGTGTGTGTATGTAGAGCGATTCAGACCAAACTACTGGACCGATCTTTATGAAATTTGACATGAGAGTTCCTGGGAATGATATCCCCGGACGTTTTTTTCCTTTTTTCGATAAATACTGTTGATGACGTCATATCCGGCTTTTTGTAAAAGTTGAGGCGGCACTGTCACACCCTCATTTTTCAATCAAATTGATTGAAATTTTTGTAAAGCAATCTTCGACGAAGGCCGGACTTCGGTATTGCATTTCAGCTTGGTGGCTTAAAAATTAATCAATGACTTTGGTCATTAAAAATCTGAAAATTGTAATAATTTGTTTTTATATAAAACGATCCAAATTTACGTTCATCTTATTCTACGTCATTTCGTGATTCCAAAAACATATAAATATGTTATATTTGGATTAAAAACAAGCTCTGAAAATTAAAAATATAAAAATTATGATCAAAATTAAATTTCCGAAATCGATTTAAAAACAATTTCATCTTATTCCTTGTCGGTTCCTGATTCCAAAAACATATAGATATGATATGTTTGGATTAAAAGCACGCTCAGAAAGTTAAAGCGAAGAGAGGTACAGAAAAGCGTGCTATGCAGCACAGCGAAACCACTACCGCGCTGAACAGGCTCGTCAGTTTCACTCCGTTTTGCACAAGCGGCGGACTACGGTCATTGTGAAAAAATGCAGTGCGTTCAGTTTCATTCTGTGAGTTCCACAGCTTGACTAAATGTAGTAATTTCGCCTTACGCGACTTGTTATCTTTCTTTCCGAACGTTTGATGCAGGACAGTAGTATTGGCGTCAGTGTAATCTTTCCCGTGTGTTATGGGTAAATAGATAAGCTTAATCGACACGCTTTCTAAAAAAATTTATTGATAAAGATCACATAGATTATCAGATTATGTATTGTATATTAAGGTTGCTTATCTTTCAGGTTTGATTTTATTTGAAAATACCTTTTAAACTACCTTTTGGAAAATGGTTTTACCTCAAATCACGTTGATCCTGCGATTAGTTAGACTGGTTTCTGTGACTGAATGGCATTTCTTTGCGGGAAATGTTCTGCCGACTTTTTGGGTCATGCCGGTATTCAAAGGACTTGGAGCGTCCACTGCAGAGAAGTGCAGTTTTTCTCTGAAATGTCCATGTCTGCATGTCCCTCCAGGTCTTGCACTGGACTTTTTATCACCAGTTTGCCGAGTTACTCCTTGGCATTGAAATTGGCATCAGAGACTGTAGAGTACACAAATGTAGAGACTGTAGATTACACACACATTTGTGTACTCAGCTGCAGTCTCTGTTAGTATCTACGATCGAAAGTGAAATGACCAAAGAATTCTTGTTCGCGAAGAATGCCACACCGACCTAAGCTCTTTGTCTGTCTTTGTCTTTTTTTCTCCGACTCTCTGTTTTTATGTTTTTATGTCTCTATCTGTCTGTCTGTCTGTCTGTCTGTCTGTCTATCTCTGTCTCTCTCTGTCTCTCTCTGTCTCTCTCTCTCTCTCTTCCCTCACCAGCCCTGTCTGTCTGTCTGTCTGTCTTTCTCTGTCTTTCTCTCTGTCTCTCTCTCTGTCTCTCTCTGTCTCTCTCTCTTCCCTCACCACACCACACCACACACCCCTTCTCTACTTTAGTTGTAGGCTGTTGATGGAATGTGTGGGTGTCCCTCGCTTACAGGCTGCATCGGTGGTTATTTGTTTCGATCTTTTCCCAAGACGAGCAGCCCTTTGATCTCTTCTGTGATTGTCCAATGGCTCGGAAACAATATACTTTAACAGCGTGGCCAGCGTACTCTTATGTCGTGTCAAAGCCTTGAGACTTTGGCGTGAAATATTCATTACTGTCCTCACGGTAAGTTGCCTTTGATGATCAGTGTATAGAATTGATCTAACCTTTAAAAGGGAGTGAAACCTACTTTCCTTCTCGGGGCTACGATAACAGTTAGTTTTTGCTTCGCTTTTTTTCTTTCTTCACCGTCGCTTGATAAGGCCGCTTGACATTTTAAGCGAAAATCTGTCTTACTTAATTTTATGGCTGCAGTTCATAATCTGCTTTCGAATGGCTGTAAATAGAAGAAGAATAGTTCAAATTTGGCAAATGTCAAATTCCCAATTATCACCACTCTATCGATGCAAAATTATTGGGGAGATTGAGTTAGACTTAGAGTGTGTGTCCTTGAGACTTTTGTGGGAGGGAATGTGTGTGTGGGGGGGGGGGGGTGGGGGGGGGGGGGGATTGAACGAATGTTGTTTAAGAGGATCAGATGACACGCACACCAGCCGACATAACTATTATTGACAATACTGTCTCAAAAGTCTGCTGTGAATATAAAAGCACATTGATTTTATATTTCTCTCTGCAGTGAATTGACGGTAGCACTGCATGCGAGACCGCCCCCCCCCCCCCCCCCCCCACCCCCACCACCAATTCCTATCCATGCCTGATTGACATGTTTTTGTAGAAACGTATTTCGCACTATACTTCTTTGTTGTTGAAAATACAGCTCAAACTGAGGTCGCACTTTAGAAATGTTAAAGGAACTTTTTAAAAGACAACCAACCCCGCGTTTCGCGTGTATACATCCAGTATTCTCAAGTGAATTGCGGATGCCTCGTAAGCAGAAAGTGGAAAATGTCAGTGGTTTACGATCGATGAGGAGAAATATATGTGTTCCCGGGAGGGAAAAGGGCCATCATTTTTCAACAGTCTTGCGAGATCCTGACAAGAAGGCGTGATCAGACCACACAAACTGCGGCACACGTACTCGCGTTTCGCAATTCCTCTCAGGAGCTGGGGCGGAGCTGATAGTGTACTGAAGCGGATGAAGGCATTATATATATCTGTATAACGTGGGTTTTTTTTATTAAACATAATAGTTATGTCGGCTGGTGTGCGTGTCTGCGCTTCAGTGTCTGCGCTTTCTGTCTCTCCTTCGTCAGCAACGGGTTTTCACCAAAGCATCAGCCATGTCGCTGTCTTTATTACTTGCAGTGCCTTGCAAACCACATCCTGTTCTTTTCATTCTTATCCCTAAACGTTGTTGAAAAATGTGTTCCCTGTTTGAAAATCTTTCGAATGTTTATAAGCTTTCATTAGAACCCTTGAGACTTTTACTACAACAAGTGTCTGCTTTGTTGATTGCTTGATTGATTCGAAATCAAATCTCGCGACCACAAATTCAATCCGAGAGGAAGATGTGTACTTGGATTTGAATCTCCTGGATTCATCATCATCTTCTTCTTCTCGTTAACGTTCGCTCCCGGATTCATCATCTGATATTATATTTATTTTCTGTTTACGTCGTCGAGGAATACAAGATGAAAGAAACACAAACCATACCGCATGTAACTTGGAAACGCTAGCCTTTTACGTATCAATCATAAGAGAAGAAACACACATCACAGTCTCCATCGTAACTTGAAAACTCGAGTCTGTCATGTGTCAATAACAACATCCAACATGATTACCTTCAATACAGGGCTGGACAAACCCTGGCTGACTACAGATTATTTGGCAACGCGGTTCTCCGTCGCGCGCTGCATAACGGTTAGAGATTTGAAAGCACATTTGTCAGAATATGATTGGCCCGTCTGGGCGCAGAGGAAGTTGATGATTGGGCACGACGTCTGAGCTGACAGATTGAGATCTAATAAAGGCCTCTGACATCAGCAGGAACTGGTGAATGGAGTCCTGGCGGTGTGTTGGATGTTGATGGACTATTATTCTGTCCCCCTTTCGTCTTGTAATGGTTGTTTGGGGAATAAAGGTTTGGTTGTTTTCGCTTTTTTCTGGCTGTGTTTTATTTTGATGTAGCTGTCTTTTTCTGCGTTTCAATCTGAATCTTTTAGTCTGTCGGAACACAGTCTGTAATTGTCCGTTTCTTTCTACCCAACCCCCCCTCCCCCTATCTATCCGTCGCTTGTCCATATACAAGCGTATATATATCTCCCCCCGTGAAAAGTGTTTCATGTACTTTTGCTTCAACTAAGAACAGTGATTATCAGAAACATACTGATCCACCATAGAAAATTAGAAACGGAAAGTTTGGGAAGCCTTGTTTTATATATTCGGATACAGATGTTTAAAAATCTAATTTGTAATCAGGATGATTTCACATTTTCAAAACAAAAATTCAAACTAGCTAGCCAGGCTTTTTCTGGATAACGAAAATGTTATTTTGCATTAAGTGAAAACTGATTTACTTTTTGAAAAGACCTGTTGTTGCGTTTCTTTCGTGGATTGGTATATTACCTCACACTATCTCCTGGCACGAGGTGCTTGCTGCTAAGACCCGCAAAGGCCAGTGTTGTCAACTCAAAGATAAATGTGTTAAGGCGGATGTCTATTGATCTTATCACGCCTCAAAAATAAATGAGATAAACAGACTTACTGTCGAGCCAAATAGTGTACGCTGAATGTATTGTCAAACTGACAAGCACACTCAAATTACTAATCTACACAAATCCCCGGTGATAACACACTTTATTCACCTTTAAATGTTTAACACTGTTACCTCAGAACAGAATGATCTTGTCTGATTTAATAGAGCTCGATTGTGTTAAAATTCTCTCTCTCTCTCTCTCTCTCTCTCTCTCTCTCTCTCTCTCTCTCTCTCTGTCTCTCTCTCTCTCTCTCTCTGTCTCTCTCCCTGTCTCTCTCTCTCTGTCTGTCTCTGTCTCTCACTCTGTCTCTCTCTCTCTCTCTCTCTCTCTCTCTCTCTCTCTCTCTCTCTCTCTCTCTCTCTCTCTCTCTCTCTTTTTCTCTCTCTCTCTCTCTTGGTGGCGTTCAGTGAAGGGGGAGGGGAGTATGTGGAGGGGGGGGGGGGGCGAGTGCAATCAAGAAGGCCACAGAACTAGCGTTACATAGTTTTGTTGTAGCCAGTGACCGTTCCAGCCTGTTCCCTGTCCCTACTTTTCCTTCTCTCGTGACAACTTCGACGTGAGTCGACGTATACTGTCAGTATCTAGCTTTCTGTTGCCCCAGTCTGAGTTCATGGAATGTTTGCATTCGATGACTATACTCTTACAGTGACAGTTTTATACTCACATCATAGGAAAGGGTGTGAGAAGGACCACTCTATCGACTCCACTGCTCTCCAGCTACCTTCATTATCACCATTCGTGACAACCATATTTGACCAGTACTATAACCCCTCCCCCACTGCTCACCCCTTTCCCTTTCCACAAAACAATCCAACATAAACTTTGCCTTGAATGGCATAGACAGTTTTGAATGAAATGGCACGGGAAAAACTGCCCTAGTTGGGATACGAAAGACGTCGCAATAATTTTTTGGCACAGTTTATTGTGAACAGTAGCCAGTGGCCCACCCACCCCTTTCAGTAGCGCAGGTGTGACGAACGCTGGTCAAGGGAGGTTGCCAGGGTGTATGTATAATCTACCTGCAGTTTTCACCTTATCAGTATCATTAGCTGGGTGTGGTCGTGTCTATCGCGCGCTACCAGCCGGCTTGTGGAATTACATGTGTGTGTATGATTCTATTGTCTTCTTCCTTCTCGTCGTGTGTTGGCGTACACAGGGAATATTCGGGCCTTCTGATTCCGCGTGTGTAATCAAATAGTACATAGATTTATTCAGTATTCCTTTCTCTGGATATTCATGTTGTAGCGTTGCTTTCTCTGGTGTGTGAATATAACAAGAGCAGTGCAACGGATTCTGAGATGAAAGGACATATAAGATGTGGTTGCCGTAGTGAATGTTTGAGGTGTTCTTTCTACTTGTGATGGTGAAGCATTATTAAAAAAAGATCTCGCATAAAAGCCCACTTCTGCAAAACTCGAGGGTACGTGGGAGTTGCAGCCCATGAACGCAGAAAAAAAACGGGGAAAAACGTGGTGTGTGGAAAGAAAAGAAGAAACACTGGATTGTAGAAGTAATAGAAGATGTCTGAAGTGAGATCGTTATGTTTCTGATGCTGGAGTATTTTTCTGTACTGGAAAATATCTGAAATGGGACAGTTTTCGACGAGGTACTGATTGTAATGTTTCTGTGTGTGGTTGTGATTCAAATGGAGTATTAATCTTGGATATGAGTTTACGGATTCCTTCTGGAGGTATAAAGGGTGACTGAAAGACTCTCTCTCTCTGTCTCTGTCTCTCTCTGTCTCTCTCTCTCTCGCTCTCTCTCTCACACACACACACACACACACACACACACACACACACACACACACACACTCTCACACTCTCACACACACACACATCCTTTCTATTTTTGTGTGCCACCTTCAGACAATATCAAATCATCCGTGATATTTTATAGTATTTTTAGTTTACGAGCATTTTATTGCGCGATTCGATTGGGATTTAAATATCAAGATCTGGAGAACAGGCGCACTAGCTTTTATTCTGAGCTGCTTTGCACTATTTTTGGCGTCAGAAACAGAGATCGAGTTGTGAAATCTTTGCTGCAGGCGTTTCGTGTCCTCGAGACATCGTTGAAAAACACTTTTAAATGCAAAAATAGTGGTAACCGTGATTACAAAGTCTTAAATGTTTCGAGTTTGTCTTCGTCTCAGAATGTCTGAGTTGTGGTTGCTGTTGTTGTAAGATTTTAGTTTGTCTCCGATGGCGATGATAATGTGGAGGTTGGTTTTCCATCTTTCTTCTGTGTTTGGTCCTTCCTTCGTCCATCCTCCTTTCGTTTGTTGCTTCCTCCCATCCATGTCGTCCTTTTTATCTATCTTTCTTTCTTTCGTTCGTTCGTTCTTTTTTTCTTTCTTTCTTTCTCTTGCGGCAGACGGAATTCGTGTAGGCCTTTTCGCTTACTTTACTCCTAGTGCTTTTCTTCACTGCTTCTATAACAAATGTTTGTGCAAAGGGAAAAATAGCACAAGCTACAGAAACTAGGGGAGTGGGAGGCTACATTTTTTTCCCGCTGTACAAAATTACCTTTTGTGGCTGAGTAGGCGTTTAGCAATGTTCTTCTTCTTCTTCTTCTTCTTCATCTTCTTCTTCTTCTTCTTCTTCTTCTTCTTCTTCTTCTTCTTCTTCTTCTTCTTCTTCTTCTTCTTCTTCTTCTTCTTCTTCTTCTTCTTCATCTTCTTCTTCTTTGTTCATGGGCTGAAACTCCCACGTTCACTCATGTTTTTGCATGAGTGGGTTTTTACGTGTATGACCGTTTTTACCCTACCATTTCAGGCAGCATATGCCGATTTCGGGGGATGCATGCTGGGTATTTTCGTGTTTTTATAACCCACCGAACTCTGACATGGATTACAGGATCTTTTCCGTGCGCACTTGGTCTTGTGCTTGCGTATACACACGAAGGGGGTTAAGTCACTAGCAGGTCTGCACATAAGTTGACCTGGGAGATCGGAAAAATCTCCACTCTTAACCCAGCAGGCGGCAGCGACCGGGATTCGAACTCACGACCTCCCGATTAGGAGGCCGACGTCTTACTCGGGAGGTCGTGAGTTCGAATCCCGGTCGCTCATCCCTTATTCTGTCTCCCCAAGAAAGATGTTACGTACATACTTAACGCAGAAATGTGACAAAACAGGTCGTAAATCAATAGCACAAGCGCCTGTAATCGATAGAAAGATTCTGCCTGCCCCCGCCGGTCTAACTCTTTTGACATTCCGCATAGATTTTTCCATAAAGATGCGCTAAAAAGTAACAGCGTGAATCAATAAACTTGTACATGCACAACATCCATATTGAGCAGGCGTAAATGTTTGAGTTATGTTTTACTGTTGAGCAGACGACAAAGAGTCTACATAAAAGAGAGATACGCATTGTATGCCCGCACTGAGGAGCTTACTTTGGAATGGCAGCGGCCGGCGACAATGGTCGATATACATAAAGCTTTCTTCTGTTTGATGGTGGGAGCTTCAGGCCTACACGCGTCTTTTCCATTAGTTCTTAGTAATTAACGTAACGCGTCTTAGTTCTGGTTTAAGTAGCAGTTGTTGTTGTTGTGGACAAAAATTGAGGGAAAAAGTTTTGCGAATCCCTTTCATTCGTGGCACGTCTCCGCAGTTGAAGTAAACCACTTGTAAATTGCACTAGACATAATGTTCACCAAGGATAGAGATGTGAATAGAAAGATGTGGTAGAGAAAGTGCAATGTGTTTGGTAGTGCGTCTCGATAACTTGCAGTTGTCTTTCGCTAAAATAAAATGGGTCTCTCGCTGGGTGTACCACCGAGGAAACAGAAACAGCTAGGTTTGTAATATTTATTTATATAAGGCACATTTATTTATTTGACTAGGACGGAGTGAGTGTGAATGTTCTGGTTCAATCCAAAAAAGTCGTTATTGTCAACTTCCGTTGTCAGGGCGTTAGCAATTTTCTCCCCCCTTTCCTAACCTAGGTGGTGGGTTCAAGTGCTAGTCTTTCGGATGAGACGAAAAACCGAGGTCCCTTCGTGTACACTACATTGGGGGGGTGTGCACGTTAAAGATCCCACGATTGACAAAAGGGTCTTTCCTGGCAAAATTGTATAGGCATAGATAATAAAATGTCCACCAAAATACCCGTGTGACTTGGAATAATAGGCCGTGAAAAGTAGGATATGCGCCGAAATGGCTGCGATCTGCTGGTCGATGTGAATGCGTGATGTATTGTGTGAAAAATTCCATCTCACACGGCATAAATAGATCCCTGCGCCTTGAGTCCGAGTCTGGAGATACGCACGCGATATAAGACTTCATATAACATATATAACATAACTTCCAAACTTCATGACGGCAAACACAATCTTTTCGGAAGGTCTTGAAAATCTGTCAAAATGTAATTACAATTATTAATTCTAAAAGTTCTGATTAATATGATCCCAGAAATTGAGTAAGAAATGTCTCGTTGCAATGAGCTCTCTCATATTCTGTTGTCAAGATCTCAATAATTGGAAAAAGTATTGCCATGTCCAACTTCTAAATTTTCTGATGACAAGTTGCTTCTAATTAGTTAAACAAAAACACACAAAAACACCCTAGTTTCAACTTCTATATGTTCAGCTGACAAGATTTCCGTAACTAGGAAAAAAACCACCTCAATTACAGTCGGCTTCCACATTTTCAGATGACAAAACACGCCAAATCAATAACATCATATCTGTTTTTAACTCCCAAATTTCCAGGTGACAGCATCCACGTAATTAAAAAAAACATGCCCTTTGTTTTTAACTTCCGAATTTATGATGACGGAATTCCCATAATCAAACAGAAAAAAAACAAGAAAAAACATCAGTTCCAAATTTTATGATGACAAAAACTCTATAATTGTTCCGAGTGGGATTTTTTCCCCAAAGAAATTGGGAAAAAACAACCGATGATGTGTTTTTACATTGAACTACAATTATTGTGTGCCTTTTTTGAGCTCCCACCTCAGAATTTGCATCAGCTGTGCTTTTCTGCGTCTTCTTCTTCTTCTTCTTCTTCGTTCATTGGCTGAAACTCCCACGTACACTCGTTGTTTTTGTGCACGAGTGGAATTACGTGTATGACCGTTTTTTACCCCGCCATTTAGGCAGCCATACGCCGTTTTCGGAGGAAGCATGCTGGGTATTTTCGTGTTTCTATAACCCACCGAACTCTGACATGGATTACAGGATCTTTTTCGTGCGCACTTGGTCTTGTGCTTGCGTGTACACACGGGGGTGTTCGGACACCGAGGAGAGTCTGCACACAAAGTTGACTCTGAGAAATAAATCTCTCGCCGAACGTGGGGACGAACTCACGCTGACAGCGGCCAACTGGATACAAATCCAGCGCGCTACCGACTGAGCTACATCCCCGCTTTCTGCGTCAATTATGGCGCGCTTGTGCTACTCAGCTTTTTTCGAGGGCGGTCGATTAGTCGACATAATTATGACAAAGTTTATACCAGACTTATGTGCCATCATCAGTTCGAGAGGAGAGAAAAAACTGACTTGGGGGGGGAGGGGGGGGGGGGGCTAAAGCAATATTTAAACACCAGATGTGCAACAGATCAATAGGACCAACATCTAAGGGGGCCCAGCATATAAAAGGCGCGCGCTCCTTGGGCTAACCCGCGAGTTAAATCGGGGATACAGATTATATTAAACGTCTAAGTGGATTCAGAGACTAACGTGTGTTATAGACTTAATTTAGTCGAGTTGGTTCGTGATTTGCTTCAGGAGCAGCAGCAGCGTAGACTTTAGGAGTCTGATTACGCTATCTTCACATACTATCTGCGTCTTGACTACTGCCTTGTCTAACAGTCTTGACAGGAGCGGATTTTGAGCGTGACAAGGGGAGACTCTTCTCCCAAGAATCTAACCAGTTTTTAATGAGAGCGAGCGAGTGGTGTCTGTCCTGTGTTTCTATGCAGACGATGCCGACCAGACAAGCGGCAGTCTTGGTGGAATTCATTCTGCTCCGCGTTACCGTGTCCTCCTTCAAAGTTTCTTGACCGACCTCCGAAGACTTTGCTAGTGTAGTTTTCTGACAACTCTGGCTGGGGGATTATAATTAAGTCTTTTAAAGTCTCTTTATCGTGGAAAAAAATGTCCTTGTGAAAAAGTTTAACAACCTTGGCTGTCACTTCCTACTCTGCATCTTTGTGGGTAAGCCAGAGGATTTTTGTTTCTTTTTTTTTTTTTTGCTTTGTAGAACCGAGCTTACACTGAAGAACCGATCCTATTTTATAGAGAGAAAAAATTAACGCTACACTATACTGCAAAGGAGATAACAAATACGGCCACATCTGCAACCACTGACATTTGAACATGAAAGGTAAACAGAAAATGACAGAATCGCTCCAAAGAAACAAAGTTTTTGTTTTTAGGGTCTTTTTGACTTGTTTTTCCTGCAAGTCACACAACCTTTGCATTTGTTGTAAGACTTTAAAAAATACATTTTTAGCTTTTTTCTTAAAAAAAAAATATCTCTTTTGCTTTTGTTTTCCTACGTAGCCTGTCTCATTGACATTTTTCATCTCTTTTTAGCTTTCTTTTTCTCTCTCCTTTTGTCTGTCTGTCGCTTGTCCTTTCTTCTAACCCCTTTAAGCTTTTTGTCTGTACACTGTGTCCGAGTCATGAATACTTCATCAACGCCCTTAACACGCCTCGCGTTTTCTTTCTCTTTCTTTAAACTGATGACAAAATTAAGCTGTTCTTTTCTGTGTATTAACGCTACATTTTCTGTGCAGTGTCTTTGATTGGGCCAAGGATATTTCTTCAGCTCCTCCAAACTGACGTTTAAAAAGGATGTGTTTTTTGTGTGTGTTACAGAGATTGACACAAGGATGAAGTTCAGCCTGGATCCACCTCCAGGCCAGAGTGCCTTTGACCAGTGGAAAGACGCCATGAAGGCCGTCAACAGGCTGCCCATGGGAATACCGCCCGAGTTCAGAAAGAAGGTCGAGTTGGGTTTTGTTTTTTCATTTTTTCATTTTTTCATTTTTATTTTTTTTATCAAAGTCGTTTTGGCTTTTATCATGGCAAGAGCGATCACAGCGTTGTTGTTCATGTTGCAGTTGAGTTGTTATTGTTCTCACAACCAAGTGACCGACCTTCCCAAGATAATACAAGTCGCGTAAGGCGAAAATACAATATTTAGTCAAGTAGCTGTCGAACTCACAGAATGAAACTGAACGCAATGCAACGCAGCAAGACCGTATACTCGTGGTCCACCGCTCACGGCATAGGCAGTGAAATTGACAAGAAGAGCGCGCGAGCGGGGTAGTGGTTACGCTATGCTGCATAGCACGCTTTTCTGTACCTCTCTTCGTTTTAACTTTCTGAGCGTGTTTTTAATCCAAACATATCATATCTATATATTTTTGGAATCAGGAACCGACAAGGAATAAGATGAAAGTGTTTTTAAATTGATTTCGAAAAAAAAAGTTTGATAATAATTTTTATATATTTAATTTTCAGAGCTTGTTTTTAATCCGAATATAACATATTTATATGTTTTTGGAATCAGCAAATGATGGAGAATAAGATAAATGTAAATTTGGATCGTTTTATAAATTTTTATTTTTTTTTACAATTTTCAGATTTTTAATGACCAAAGTCATTAATTAATTTTTAAGCCACCAAGCTGAAATGCAATACCGAACCCCGGGCTTCGTCGAAGATTACTTGACTAAAATTTCAACCAATTTGGTTGAAAAATGAGGGCGTGACAGTGCCGCCTCAACTTTCACGAAAAGCCGGATATGACGTCATCAAAGACATTTATCAAAAAAATGAAAAAAACGTATGGGGATATCAATCCCAGGAACTCTCATGTCAAATTTCATAAAGATCGGTCTAGTAGTTTGGTCTGAATCGCTCTACACGCACGCACACACACACATACACACACACATACACACACACACACACACACATACACACATACACCACGACCTTCGTTTCGATTCCCCCTCGATGTTAAAATATCTAGTCAAAACTTGACTAAATATAAAAACCCTGAGTTAGCTGCGCCTTTGATTTTCTCTTTTTTTCATTAAATAAATATGGGCTTTTATCATGGCAAGAGCGATCATAGCGTTCTTGTTTCTGTTTTGTTGTTGTCGTTGTCACAACCAAGTGCCCGACCTTCCCAAAATGATAAAACCCTGAGTTAGCTTGCCCTATGATATTCATTTTTTTTGTATTGAATAAATATTGGCTCTTATCATGGCGAGAGCCATCACAGCGTTCTTGTTGCTGTTTTGTTTTTTGGTGTTGTCACAGCCAAGGAGCCGACCTTCCCAAAATGATAAAACCCTGAGTTAGCTTGCCGAATGATTTTCTTTTTTTTCATTAAAGAAATATTGGCTTTTATCATGGCAAGAGCGATTACAGCGTTGTTGTTGTTGTTGTTGTTGTTGTTGTTGTTGTTGTTGTTGTTGTTGTTGTTGTTGTTTCTTTTCTTTTCTTTTCTTTTCTTTTCTTTGGTCATTGTGTTCGTTTGCTGTGTTGTCAATAGTGTTGGGGTGTGCACGTTAAAGATCCCACGATTGACAAAAGGGTCTTTCCTGGCAAAATTGCTTAGGCACAGTTAATAATTGTCTTCCTTTACCCGTGTGACAGGGAATAATAGGCCGTGAAAGGTAAATATGCGCCGAAATGGCTGCAATCTACTGGCCGTATAAAATTTCATCTCACACAGCATCATTGCAAAGCGCCTAGAACTGTACCCACGGAATATGCGCGATATAAGCCTCATATTGATTGATTGAATAGTGGGAATAGAAAGACTGAATCAAGTTGATCAGTATGCAAATGTCTTATATATTTCCCTTTTTTCAACTCCCTCCCATCCATAGCCTTCTTTGCAGTGATTTCTTTGGGGCTAACTTCGCGTTGTCTTTTCTCTAAGGGAGTTTCTATTCTTGAAATTGCCGTCTGAGTTCAGATAAAGATCTGTCATCATGTAGTGTCTTTCATTGTTCATTGTGATTGGTTGGTTACGTGTGTGGTCAGTGGTGACTATGGCTGGCGGTCGGTGGGAGAATAATGAAACATCCAGTTGGCTTCCTCCCCAAGTGCCCCCGACTCCCGGTACCGATTACCAATTTCTTATGTCTTTTTATCAATAATGTGTGGGGTTGGTTTTTTTTCCCCATTTACTCTCCCCGTACGATACTGGCCTGTAGAAATAAATAATAGCTCACGGCCAAGAACAGAAAATGGTTAGGTAAATGTATACGAACAGTGACTATAACAAACAATGCAGGCGATACAAAACTGGAACACAAATAATACAATACAGAGAGACAAACCAAAATTTACAAACTGAGTTCGGGCGTTGCTTTCAAGTTTAGAGAACTTTAGATTTGACCCTCTGAAAAAGTTCCTGTCGAAAAACAAGCCTGCGTGATAGGAGGGCTTAGGAGTTGTCAGTCTCTTGGGAGAGTTTCCTGTGGAAAACCCGCCAAAGTTGAGAGAAGTTTTTCTTCTGTGATGTGAGAATTTCCTGTGGAAATACAGCTCTCTTGGAGGGCTTGATGGAGAATGGGGGGGGCTTTGGAGTTACCATTCCCTTAGGAGTGTTTCTTGTGGAATTACCGCGTCAGTCTGAGTGAAATAGCCCCTGTAATTGGAAAGAACCAATCGCGGTTGTTTAGTTCTGTCCATGTCACTGCCCTGCTTAAAAGCCAGAATACTACCTTATTAAGTCTTACAAAACACGATCCGAATGAAGGAGCTTCCTTGAAATGGGAAGCCTGACTCTAATAGGGACACTAAGATAGTTCTGGCGTTCATTGACTTTTCCTTTTTTGACATGCGTCTGTCTGTCTGGCTGTGCTAAAATGTAGAGCAAGAATACCACCCTGACCACCCTATGAAGTCTTACAAACCACGATCCGAAAGAAGGAGCTTCCTTGAAATTGGAAGCCTGACTCTAATAGGGACCACTAAGATAGTTCTGGCGTTCATTGACTTTTTCCTTTTTTGACATGCGTCTGTCTGTCTGTGCTAAAATGTAGAGCACGTTAGAGAGAGATGAATGAGCTGAAACTACTCGCACCTAGTGGAAACTAAATAGAATCCTTTAAAAGACGATCTCTGGAACTTCTTTTGTGTGATTTTTTACTTTCTAAAGTTGGTGTTAAACGTATTGGCTGTTTTTGCACTGACTGTCTTCCATTTTTACATTTAGTCACGTTTTGACTAAATGTTTTAACGTAGGGGGGGGGGGAATCGAGACGAGGGTGTGGTGTATGTGTGTGCGTGTGTGTGTGTGTGTGTGTGTAGAGCGATTCAGACTAAACTACTGGACCGATCTTTATGAAATTTGACATGAGAGTTTCTGGGATAGATATCCCCGGACGGGTTTTTTTTCTTTTTTTCAATAAATGTCTTTGATGACGTCATATCCGGCTTTTTGTAAAAGTTGAGGCGGCACTGTCACACCCTCATTTTTCAAACAAATTGATTGAAATTTTGGCCAAGCAATCTTCGACGAAGGCTGGACTTCAGTATTGCATTTCAGTTTGGTGGCTTCAAAATTAAGTAATGACTTTGGTCATTAAAAATCTGAAAATTGTAAAAAAAACAAAATTTTTATAAAACGATCCAAATTTACGTTCATCTTATTCTTCATCATTTTCTGATTCCAAAAACATATAAATATGTTAATTTGGATTAAAAACAAGCTCTGAAAATTTAAAAAATTTAAAATTATGATCAAAATTAAAGTTCCAAAATCGTTTCAAAAGCTATTTCATCTTATTCCTTGTCGGTTCCTGATTCCAAAAACATATAGATATGATATGTTTGGATTAAAAACACGCTCAGAAAGTTAAAACGAAGAGAGGTACAGTAAAGCGTGCTATGAAGCACAGCGCAACCGCTGCCGCGCCAAACAGGCTCGTCACTTTCACTGCCTTTTGCACTAGCGGCGGACTACGTTCAGTTTCATTCTGTGAGTTCCACAGCTTGACTAAATGTAGTAATTTCGCCTTACGCGACTTGTTCTTATCTATTTCTGACTGTAAGTCTGTTTTGAAGACACACCACCATAATTATTCCGTAGGCTCGTTCTTGTTTTTCACTTTATGATAGGTTAAATTTCATGAACATGTAAAAGAGAAATAAAATATTGTTTGCACCAACTCCTGAAATAGCTCGGTCGGGTTTGTATGGGGTGTGGAAGAGGGAAAATGTTCCACGCGTGCATGCTCATTGTCCACGTGTTTCGGACACACCCTTCACTACTCAGTGACTGGCCTATATAGCTATTCTGGTGGACACGTGGGGGAATTCGGGGGCTGTGATTGGATGGTCTCTTCCGATCATCAAAGCATAATGCTACGGAAGTCGGCCATTTTTGCCAATATCCAAAAGCATATTGGCAAAAATGGCCGACTTTCTTATCTCGTAACTCCACACTAAATACCCCACTTCCCCTCTGAAGTATTGATGTACAACCCATGGCACAAACATTCATGTAGTCGTTTATAACTGAGGTTGAAAAATTCGCTTCATGACGAGACGGAAGCGATACCATTCACCCAAACTGAAAACTTCGCTGTCGTCTGCTCGCGTTGTACGGATTAGCTGTTCTCTTCTCCTCCCCTTGTTGCATCCTAGTTCTTCAGTTGTTTCTAGTTTTCCGATGATGTTGTGTTTTGGTCTTCTTCATAAGTAGTCTTGTTCAAAATTAAAAAAAACTCAAACTTCTTTTTACATTTAGTCAAGTTTTGACTAAATGTTTTAACATCGAGGGGGGAATCGAGACGAGGGTCGTGGTGTATGTGTGTGTGTGTGTGAGTGTGTGTGTGTGTGTGTGTGTGTGTGTGTGTGTGTGTGTGTGTATGTGTGTGTGTGTGTGTGCGTGCGTGCGTGCGTGCGTGCGGGCGTGTAGAGCGAGTCAGACCAAACTACTGGACCGATCTTTATGACATTTTACATGAGAGTTCCTGGGTATGATATCCTCAGACGTTTTTTTCATTTTTTTGATAAATGTCTTTGATGACGTCATATCCGGTTTTTCGTGAAAGTTGAGGCGGCACTGTCACGCCCTCATTTTTCAACCAAATTGGTTGAAATTTTGGTCAAGTAATGTTCGACGAAGCCCGGACTTCGGTATTGCATTTCAGCGTGGTGGCTTAAAAATTAATTAATGACTTTGGTCATTAAAAATCTGAAAATTGTAAAAAAAAAAATTTTTATAAAACGATCCAAATTTATGTTCATTTTATTCTCCATCATTTGCTGATTCCAAAAACATATAAATATGTTATATTTGGATTAACAACAAGCTCTGAAAATTAAATATATAAAAATTATTATCAAAATTAAATTTTCCAAATCAATTTAAAAACACTTTCATCTTATTCCTTGTCGGTTCCTGATTCCAAAAACATATAGATATAATATGTTTGGATTAAAAACACGCTCAGAAAGTTAAAACGAAGAGAGGTACAGAAAAGCGTGCTATCCTTCCCAGCGCAACTACTACCCCGCTCTTCTTGTCAATTTCACTGCCTATGCCGTGAGCGGTGGACTGACGATGCTACGAGTATACGGTCTTGCTGCGTTGCATTGCGTTCAGTTTCATTCTGTGAGTTCGACAGCTACTTGACTAAATGTTGTATTTTCGCCTTACGCGACTTGTTGTTGTATACGAATGAACTAATAACAAGTCGCGTAAGGCGAAAATACAATATTTAGTCAAGTAGCTGTCGAACTCACAGAATGAAACTGAACGCAATGCCATTTTTCAGCAAGACCGTATACTCGTAGCATCGTCAGTCCACTGCTCATGGCAAAGGCAGTGAAATTGACAAGAAGAGCGGGGTAGTAGTTGCGCTAAGAAGGATAGCACGCTTTTCTGTACCTCTCTTTGTTTTAACTTTCTGAGCGTGTTTTTAATCCAAACATATCATATCTATATGTTTTTGGAATCAGGAACCGACAAGGAATAAGATGAAAGTGTTGTTAAATTGATTTGGACAATTTAATTTTGATAATAATTTTTATATATTTAATTTTCAGAGCTTGTTTTTAATCCGAATATAACATATTTATATGTTTTTGGAATCAGCAAATGATGGAGAATAAAATAAACGTAAATTTGGATCGTTTTATAAATTTTTATTTTTTTTTACAATTTTCAGATTTTTAATGACCAAAGTCATTAATTAATTTTTAAGCCACCAAGCTGAAATGCAATACCGAAGTCCGGGCTTCATCGAAGATTACTTGACCAAAATTTCAACCAATTTGGTTGAAAAATGAGGGCGTGACAGTGCCGCCTCAACTTTCACGAAAAGCCGGATATGACGTCATCAAAGACATTTATCAAAAAAATGAAAAAAACGTTCGGGGATTTCATACCCAGGAACTCTCATGTCAAATTTCATAAAGATCGGTCCAGTAGTTTAGTCTGAATCGCTCTACACACACACACACGCACACACGCACACACGCACATACACCACGACCCTCGTTTCGATTCCCCCTCGATGTTAAAATATTTAGTCAAAACTTGACTAAATATAAAAAGCTGTTTATCGGCTGTGTTGTCAAATCGAGGTTATTTTCCAAAGTCAGTGTGGCGCCTGCGCAAAACTAATGCGCATAAGAAACGGCGTCTGCTATCAAAACCTGAGATCAACGCATCGACGCAAAAACTGTCATTTTGTAAGTTTGGAACAACAAATCAAGGTCAGAACAGCTATAGAATCGCTATTGTGTTTTCAGCGTAGCAATAGGGTCCGATATTTAGACTCGAACAAGTATAATGCGACTCGTCTTGGACTCGTCGGCATTATACTTGTCTCGTCTAAATATCGGACCCTATTGCTACGCTGAAAACACAATAAAAGCTGTTAATATTGTCACGTGGGAAAGTCTACCTCAATGAAAGCAAGAGTATTCACTATTTCACAACCCATACAAACCCGACAGAGTTATTTCCGAACATCGTCTATTGCTCGACTAAAACGACCAGCAGAAACTGTGTTTGGTATCGACATTCGGCAAAACTCCAAACTTCTTTCAAATCGCCGAAAACTTTGCACGGTCACTTTTTCTTTAATTTTACGGTAGGGTAAAGGTGACATCCAGAACCACATTTTGCTTTAAATTGCTGGAAGTTTTAATGGCCATATTTTGCGAATTTCTCGGAGAAAATAAATCCTGGACAAAAATGAAAAATATATTCTGGCAACACCCTTGATGGGCCAGAGAATTTGTTATGGAGTTGACACCGCTAACTGTACAAAACCACACAAAAACAACAACATTCGGTCAGTGGAGGAGAGGGGTTGAGACAGCTAGAAATGTGTTGTGTTTTTCCACGGGAGAGCACCACTCCTATCTTTGAGCGGAAAGATGGTACATTCCGTAGAAAAAAAGTAATTTGTTTTCCTTTGAAAAGTCAGTTTTCTTTGCGTTACTGATCTTATGGTTATTATTTTTATGTAATACAAAAATTACGTTCCCTCTGATACTTTACTAGGATGAACTATTACAATTCGATAGTGTTTTCCGGCTCTTGGCAGAAGTCGGCTAAAGATATCTGTTTACTGTTTACACGGCAACGACTTTCCAGCGATTTTGAATTGTTGACAACAAAGGTTCAGAAGTGACTACCGGAAGTCGATTGAAAATCAGAAATAGTAATGTTATAAGCCCTTAAGTTCTTAAATACACACACAGAGTGTTAGTACAAACAGAAACGCACTTGGTAATTCTGCGAGTGGACTGAGGAGACGAAAAGGAGTAGTTGTTCAGTTGTCACATTCATCCCTTGTCCGAGTTCACTGGCCACGAGTGACCGTTCACTGGTCTCGCACACTCCCTTGGTGGGCTGGCGTGTACTCCACGTTGGAACATCAATCTTTAGTACGTGTGTTTAGCTCTCTTTTCTCTCTTTGTGCTTCCTCTCGAGCGACCGATTTTCTTGTCTTGGAGAGATGAATCAGCCTGGATTGCTTTTCCGGTTCTTCTGTAGTCTTTGAATATTGGATGCTGGGTATGAGTGCACTCTCGGTTGTTGCTAATGTTTCATTAGCGCTGATGATGTATTTTGCCTGGGTGTGTGGGTGTTTAATTGTGTGAGTGTGTGTGTGTGTGTGCATGTGTGTATGTGTGTGTATGTGAAGAGGGGGGAGGGTGATTAGAGACGGTTGTCTCTGTGTCTTTCCCTGTGTGTGTGTGTGTGTGTGTGTGTGTGTCTCTCTCTCTCTCTCTCTCTCTCTCTCTCTCTCTCTCTCGCTCTTTCTGTCTCTGTCTCTCTCTCTCTCTCTCTCTCTCTCTCTCTCTCTCTTTTTCTCTCTTTCTCTCTCTCTGTCTCTCTCTCTGTCTGTTTGTGCTTGTGCATGAGAACGCCACATCGATTGCTCAGTTATTGCTTCTTTTGATATTGAGGGTTTCCCTTTTCTTTCCAGTAGGGTCGTGACCAAAGACAAATAAGTTAGAACAACTGTCATTTACAATTATTTTGTCAGTCATAAGAGACCTGACCGCATAACACACATTTACTTCGACACTACATTGCTCCGATAATGAATTTATTCATATCAATGTCTGCGGAAATAGGTTTATTGGGAATTGATAACCTTTCTGTCAGTACTTTATATTCAAGTTGGGCGATGCGCGTTTATTGCAAGGACTTTCCTGTATTATGTAAACAATTTTGTCACCGAAAAGGAAACAAGATAAAAGGGGATTTATGTTTACCAGAACTATGGTCGGGTTTCTTCTGGTACAAAAAAACACACACTCAAAAACTGTTACGTGCGTGTTAGAGCACTATGAGTTGTAATTACCCGGAAGTGCACTTCGATTCATCGCGGGATGCTTTTACTTCGTCGGAGGAATAAAGACTGACGTCAGTACTAGTGTGGATGGCTACCATCGAAACAAATATGGCTTCAATCGAATAAAAACTTTCTTAACCATATTTTTGTACAGCTGTCTAAACAAAAAGTGCGAGATTTGCTTTACATAAGCGTTGTGCTTTTGACTTTCAATTAGTATCAAGACAACCAGTCCGCTTAAAATCCACGATGACTTCGTTGGTACCTTTCATATTAATCCGTGGTTATGTATATCTTAATTTACATGCATCTACGATTGCTACGGGCGGGGAAATAGCACAGTCGGTAGCGGCACTGGCTTCAAAACCAGTCGTCGCTCTCGGCGTGGGTTCGATCCCTACGTTCCGCGAGGGAGTCAACTTTGTACAGACTCTCTTCGCCAAGTTCACAGCAAAAGTCTCAGGGCTTGGAAAAATGAATACACGCATGCATGAAAAAGGAGAAAAAAATGGGTAGAGCCGAAAACTGAATGGCAGCTCGCTTTTCCCAGTGAGAAAGCAGCCTGAATTTCCAAGAGGGTAACCTCACAGGACTGTATGAAATCTTATCCTTATCCTTCCCCTTGATGTTCTTTCCCCGCCGAGAGCACAAAGGGAATGACGTTATTTTAAGGTAGGGCCTAGCTGAAAATATGTTTGTTTTGTTTTTGAGTCACTTGAGAAAAAGTGACTCTATGTAATCGGTCAGTGTTAGTCTGTCCGGCCGGCCGTCCGGCCGGCCGTCCGTAGACACCACCTTAACGTTGGACTTTTCTCGGAAACTATCAAAGCGATCGGGCTCATATTTTGTTTAGTCGTGACCTCCAATGACCTCTACACTTTAACGATGGTTTCGTTGACCTTTGACCTTTTTCAAGGTCACAGGTCAGCGTCAAAGGAAAAATTAGACATTTTATATGGACTTTTCTCGGAAACTATCAAAGCGATCGGGCTCATATTTTGTTTAGTCGTGACCTCCAATGACCTCTACACTTTAACGATGGTTTCGTTGACCTTTGACCTTTTTCAAGGTCACAGGTCAGCGTCAAAGGAAAAATTAGACATTTTATATCTTTGACAAAGTTCATCGGATGTGATTGAAACTTTGTAGGATTATTCTTTACATCAAAGTATTTACATCTGTAGCCTTTTACGAACGTTATCAGAAAAACAAGGGAGATAACTAGCCTTTTCTGTTCGGCAACACACAACTTAACGTTGGGCTTTTCTCGGAAACTATAAAAGTGACCGGGCTCAAATTTTATGTGAACGTGACTCATTGTGTTGTGAATAGCAATTTCTTCCTGTCCATCTGATGCCTCATATAATATTCAGAACTGCGAAAGTGACTCGATCGAGCGTTTGCTCTTCTTGTTAATGGTTTGTTTCTTTCTTTCTTTCTTTTAAAATCTACAGCCTTGAATACCTTGTAAACGTTTTAGGGAATATTGTTTGTATCTTGTGAAGTTCAACCTCTCCGGCATCCTCTCTCCTTTTTCCTGCCAAACTGTGTTTTGAAAGGTTGTGGAAAAATAAAATTAAGCTGACCGATTTTGTGTGTGACTTGTTTTTGTGTAAGCTTTGAAGGTCATTCTGTGAGGCTGACACTAAGGCGATTTGTTGGGGGAGGTGTCCGGCCGGTGAAGATTTATTGTCCGAAAGGTCATTGATTCTGTGTGATTGATGTGACTGAGAAATAAAGGTGACAGGGGGTGGGGGGAGGGGTGGTGGCGATGTGTGGGAGCTTGGAATTGTTGGTGGTTTAGACTGGAAGTAACTTCCAGTAATTCTTGTACTGTGTTTGTGAATTCGTGCGCTTGCGCGTGCGCGCGTGTATGTGTGGGTGTGTGTCTGTATCTGTTTGTCTCTCTGTCCGTCCATCTGCCTGTCTGTCTGTCCGTTTAGTAGATGGGAAAGGAGGGGGCAAATAAACCAGGGTATGAAGAAGACAGTGCATTGTTATTATTGTATTATTATTATTATCATCACTGAAATTTCGTCCACATGATCACAATTTCCCTCATTGTGACACGCATGGCTTCTCTTCTGTGTCCACAGGTATGGTTGAGTCTGGCCGATCACTACATCCGTAAGCTGAAGATTGACTGGCACAAGACCGTGCGGCTGGCCTTTAACGAACGCAGCAACCCTGATGACGACAAACTCGGCATGCAGATCGTCAAGGTAAGTCGCTGTGTCGTCATTGTCTTGGACGTCAGATTTGTTGGTGACCTGTCACTGGCACTGCTGATAGTTGTGTTCTTGGCGTCTGTCTGTCTGTTTGTCTGTCTGTCTGTCAGTGTCTCTTTATTTGTCTGTCTCTTGTCTATCTATACTGTTCAAAAAAAGAAACGCATAGTTGCTACTTGCCAAATTTGTTTTATTTTTCGAAAAAATTAACAGAAAATCCAATATTTAGATTATTTGTTTGAAATTTGGTATGGACACAGTTGAATGCACACACAGTTCATTTGCATCTTCAAATCAATCAGTCAATCAATACGATTGGGTGCCGAGGCTGTCAAGTCAGTAGGGGTGTGACTGCCTTGAGCAACAACAACTGCCCGGCACCTTCTGGGCATGGACTGGATCAGATGCCGGATATCTTGCTGTGGGATGGTGTCCCACTCCTCCTGAAGTGCCTGCGATAGATCGCGGTGATTTGCCGGCGCTTCTTCTCGCCTGCGCACACGTCTGTCCAATTCATCCCAGAGGTGTTCTATCGGGTTCATGTCTGGCGACATGGATGGCCAGGGAAGCACCTGGACATGGTGGTCGGTGAGGAACTGGGTGGTGAGTCGTGCTGTGTGCGGGCGAGCGTTGTCCTGCTGGAATATGGCATCCTGGTCAGCCAGAAGAGGAAGGGCGTGTGGGCGCAGAATTTCCTCCACGTATCGCTGGGCAGTTATGCGCCCTTGGACGTGCACCAGGGTGCTCCTTCCAGCGGTATTGATCGCCCCCCACACCATGACGCCTCCACCACCATGAACGGGTGCCTCATCCACACAGTTGGGCGCGTAACGTTCGTTTACTCTCCGGTAGACCCTCCTCCGACCATCATGTCGCTGGAGCAGGAAGTAGGACTCGTCGCTGAACCACACGTGTCTCCAGTGATTCCGGACGGTCCAGCGAAGGTGCTGGTTGCCCCACTGCACTCGGTTCTGGCGATGGCGGCGGGTGAGGACAGCTCCTCTGTGAGGTCTGCGAGCTCTCAAACCAGCTTCATGCAGGCGGTTCCGCACGGTCTGGTCCGATAATCGGTGTGGCCCGGGGAGAGCCTGGACAGAAGATGAGGCCGACAGGAAACGATTCCGGAGGTGGCGGAGCCGTATGAAGCGGTCGTGAGAAGCAGTTGTCGCCCTTGGTCTTCCCGCTCGTGGCAAGTCAGCAACGGAGCCAGTGGCTTGAAACCTGACCCACAGTCTACTGATGGTGCTCTGGGACACGTGGAAGTGCCTGGCGATTGCACTTTGACTTTGGCCTGCTTGTAAACGACCCAATGCAATTTGGCGGTCTTCTCTGCTCAATCGGGCCATCTTTCGTCGCTGAATTGTCGTCTGATTTCTTTGTGGCGAACAATCCGCTTTTATGGGTTTTGGAAGACATGGTGAGAGCTCAATATTCCCCGAGTTTCACGAGATTACACTGAAGCATGACGAGTGGTCATGCCAAATGAGCAATTTTGACATTGTAGCCACTGATAACGCATGCGTCACGTGCAGAGCTCACTTGTGGCAATGGACGAAAGGTCGACGACCAGATAAACATTTTCTGCAGTTTGGTGGATATCCTTGTAGCCATATAACTAAATTAACCAAATATTACAAGCTATGCGTTTCTTTTTTTGAACAGTATAAATACGGTTGAAGATGATGGGGGGAGGGGGGGGGGGCTAAGGGAAATAGATGGGGGGTGGGCAAGGTTCATACCAACATTCTTAAAAGCGCAACACTTTTGAAAATAGAGTGAAAATGGAGTCAAAAGCGGACTGGGTGGACAACAAGAACATATCCAATATTTAACAGGGCATAGAGTTTTGAAATGTGAACGATGACATAAAGTAGGCCAACGGGGCTGGTATCCAGGAACAGGGCTGGGGTAAACATTTATTTTGTTTAGAAAGGATGGAGTGAAAGCAGGCGATGGCTAGGAGTGGTGGAGATGGGATGCGAGCACGTGGACGACCTGTTGCTGTCTTAAGTGCATGCACTTACCATAAATGGGTATTTCGTTTCACGTGGAAGGTTACGTTATTCAAGTGTAAAACTTTCTGGCAGTTTAATCTTTGAAGAGGCTAAAACGCATGCACGTGCTGTGCTTTCCCCCTCCCCCTCCTCCCTCAGCAGTTTAATCTTCCGTCTGTCTGTCTTTTTCTCTGTCTGTCTCTCTATTTTTCTCTTTCTATCTCTTTCTGTTTGTCTCATTCTCTTGTCTGTCTCTTTCTGCCTGTCTCTCTCTCTCCCGTCTGGCTGTCTCTCTCTGTCTGGATGTCTATCTCTTTCTCTGTCCCTCTGTCTGTCTGCCTGCCCCCCCCCCCCCCCCCCCCCCCCATCCCCCCGACCCCCCATCTCTCTCTCTCTATCTATCTCTCTCTCTCTCTCTCTCTCCCTCTCTCCCTCCCTCTCCCTCCCTCCCTCCCTCCCTCCCTCCCTCCATCTATTTATCTGTCTGTATCACTCTGTCTGTCTGTCCCTTTCGATCCCTGTCTGTCTGTCTCTGGCTGTCTCTCTTTCTCATATCTCTCTCTCTGTCTGCCTGTCTCTCCCTCTCCACCCCACCCCACCTTTCTGAGTTATCTCTCTCTGCACACACCCACAGGCAGCACAAATCTACAACACACTACCTTGCATCTCTCTATCCTACACAGGATCTACACAGGACAGGGTGCAGCAGTTTCAGCGGTCAGGACAACGAACAGGACCGAGCCGTGCTCAAACGAGTCCTCCTGGCCTACGCTCGCTGGAACAAACGCATCGGCTACTGCCAGGGTTTCAACGTCATAGCGGCCCTTCTGCTCAACGTCATGGAGAGGAAAGAGGATGATGCTTTGAAGGTCAGTTTGTTGTCTGGCTCAGGGTTGTTTGTTTGTTTGTTTGCTTTTAAATGCTTTTGGTCGGTGCGCGCTAGAACAAACCAGCATTGTCTACTGCCAGGGGTTTAACGTCATAGCTGCTTTTCTACTCAACGTCATGGAGAGGAAAGAGGATGATGCTTTGCAGGTCAGTTAGTTGGTGGGTGGATGGGTTAGTCAGTTGCTTGCTTTAAACGAGTTCTGTTAGCTTACGCTCGCTGGAACAAACGCATCGGCTACTGCTAGGGTTTCAACGTCATAGCTAGCGGCCCTTCTGCTCAACGTTTTGGAGAGAAAAGAGGACGATTCTTTGAAGGTGAGTTAGTTGGTGGGTAATGAGTTTGTCAGTTGCTTAGTCCTGGCCTACGCTCGCTGGAACAAACGCCTTGGCTTCTTCAACGTCAAAGTCAAAGCTTCATTCCTCCCCAGCGTGATGGAGAGGGAAGAAAATGATGCTTTGAAGGCGAGTTCGTTTGTGGCGTGTGTTGGTTGGTTAGGGTAGCTGTTGGGTAGTCTTTTGGTTGAAAGGATGAGGCCGCTGAGTTAAGGTCACTACCCGATATTGGGTTGTTTACGAACAAGCACAAAGGCCCATTTCTTAAGAATTCATAATCAGTTTTTGGAAGACGTTTATTGAATCTTAAGGATGGAAATGTGGGCTGTGAGAAAGTTTGTGATTTGAGGGATGGCTTGGGAGAAAAGTGGATGATGGATAGTACATCATTGAACTGTGGAGAAAACGGAATAGGAAACTTCCAGACGGCTGAATCGTAATGCCAATTGGTGTGCTCAAAATAACGAAGAGAACTCGCACCAAATGCATCCTCCAGATCAAAGCCTACATATTATTTATCATGGAGGCTTTACCGAGAAACTATTTCAGGAAAGAGAAGGGCAAAAAAGGGGGTGGGTGAGGGGGAACACACCAGTTCAACGTTTGGAAAATCCAACTGGATTGTAAATTATAGGGTTTCGGTCCAATCACAGCTCTGTGCTCATTGTCTCTACAAGGGATTGACCTGCGAAGTGGATCAACTGTTATTGATCAATTACTTCTTTTTTTTTTAATTTTTGGTGGGGGTGGGGGTGGGGGAGAATTGGGGATCAGCAGTTCAACGCTGGGAAAATCCAACTTGATTGTAAAATGAAAGGGTTGGTTTCCACCTCAGCTCATGTGGTCTTTGTCTTGGAGAGGTAACACAAGGGAATAAGGCTGCAAAGTGAATCAAATGTTATTGATCCAAGATGAGTTTCTGGAAACTGAAAGGGAATGGTGTTGGGGACGAAGGGGTTGTAGTGGGAAGGGGGCATAGGGGGGGGGGGGGGCGCAGCAGGGTAGTGCTGGGGAAATCCAAATGGACGGTAAAATGGAGGGTTGGGTGCCATCAGAGTTCTCCCACTCGATGGCAGTGTCACAGAGGGTAACTAAAATGGCCAGGTCTGTGAGATGAACCAACTATCTTTCAGTGTCCGTGGTGGGGTTTCTGGATACAGTGGAACCCCCCAATTTAAGACCCCTTAATTTAAGACTTCCTTCTTTTTTTTAAGACTTACTTTTCTTAGATGTTCTGTTCAATAATTGTATAAATTAAACTCCATTTTAAAGACTCCCTCCATTTGAAGACCCGATTTTCTCAGACTGATGAAGGTCGTACAGGAGCCTGTGTTCCGCTGTACTGAGGAGCGATGGGGCGGGGTGCGAGGCTGCTTTGGAAACTGATGGATAGAAGAAATGTAACTAAAGCAGATCAGGCAGCAAAGTGGATCAACCCTTATTGATCCGACCATCATGCGTTTCTGCCAGGGAGGAAGGGGGGAAGGGCGGTAGGTTGGAGTAGGAAAAGAAAGGGGGGGTGGGGGGGTATTGAGGGTGTGGGTATGTCTGGGTCTTTACCGTCTCGGGATTGTCCTCTGTGCTTTGGTGAATGCATGGAGAGGTTTTGGGGCACACGTGCATGTGTGCTTTTGTCTGTATATGTCCGTCTGTCTGTTTCTGACTAAGTCTTTCTGCTTCCTTTTCAGTATCTGTCTGTTTCTGACTAAGTCTTTCTGCTTCCTTTTCAGTATCTGTCTGCCTGCCCATCTGCTTATTAATGTGCCTATGGGCTTGAATTTGAGCAACTGTTTATTTGGCTGAAGTATTTCATGATTTGGGCAAAACATAGAAGTATGAGTGCTGTTGTATACAGTATGGACAGATTGGTAGGTTCTTGCGTTTTTAGAGTACATCAGATTGATATGTTATTGCGTATTTAAAGTACTTTTTAAAAGAAAATACGGTACACATTGGTGTGTGGACAGTTTTGCTTAACGTCATATTGTTTCAGTAGTCTGGTGTAGTCACTGTATTGTAGGTGTATTGAAAAGCAATGTATACGTCTTGACAGCGTACGTTACTGTGTTAATGTATGCCGCAGAACAGTTTCAGAAGAATGCATATCACAACCTGTGACGCGTGTCAGTCCGTCAGCCAATATGTTTTGATCACAGTCACACAGCTGTAATTAATTAGCAGTATCATATACCCGCTCCAGCACACAGACATTTAATAAGTCAAGTCCTTCGATCCGGATCTGAGTGTACGCAGTGACATTGTTGTGCAGAGTGAATGACGTACACACCAGTGTAGTCGGTTGGGTGAAGTACCTTTGTGTGTTGCTGTCTGTCTGTCTGTCTGTCTGTCTGTGTTAGTCTGTGTTAGTCTGTGTGTGTGTGTGTGCGCATATGTACATGGTGTGTGTGTCTATCGGTCTGTGTCTTTGTGTGTGTGTGTGTGTGTGTGCATATGTACATGGTGTGTGTGTCTGTCTGTCTGTGCATGTGTACATGGTGTGTATGCATGCGTGTGTGTGTGTGTGGTTGGGAGGGTGTTCTCCTGGGATTGTGTGTGCTTGCATACACCTCTGTGTTTACAACTTCACCAAGAGAGAGAGAGAGAGAGAGAAAACGTTGCGTGCTTATGTGTGCGTGTCACGTGTGTAAAGGTTAATTTGGGAATGGAGAGGAGGGAGGGGATGGAGAGGAGGGAGGGGAGGGGGGGACGAACGACACTTCGTAGGGGGAGGGGGGGGGGACTAGGAAAGTGAGTGGGGTGAGAGGAAGGTTACTTGGAAGAAAGTAGCTGAGATCAAGTTAGAAGGACAGATAGGGCGGCCTGGGGTGAAGGAATTAAGCTGATGGGAGTTGGGGGAGGGGGTGCAGTTAAAGGGGAGTTCCATTGCCCTGCTTAAAATTGAGAACAAAACGCTTCTGGCTACATGTCGTTTATCTGCCACCATGACCTCTAGCTTGAGGGTCTTCTGTTAAGTGGACAGATATGAGGCTGTTCAAAGATTCCAGTGCATGCGGTGCTAGTGGAGAGATGTCATCGATTGTGATATAAATAAATATCACACCCTACTCAGGAGGTGTCGATCGATTCACTAATATCGAGAAGTGTAAATGATACTGGGATGTAGATCACTTTCTGACGTCAGTGAGTAGA